>NC_081421.1:11009945-11349920 GCF_949786415.1 Peromyscus eremicus
TATTGCTAACAAACTGTATGGCCGTGGCAGGCTTCTTGCTAACTGTTCTTACAGCTTAAATTAATCCATTTCCATAAACCTGTACCTTGCCACGTGGCTCGTGGCTTACCGGCATTTTCGCATGCTGTTTGTCATCATGGCGGCTGGCAATGTCTCCTTCTGCCTTCCTGTTCTTTCTTTTCTCCTCTCTGTTAGTCCCACCTATACTTCCTGCCTAGCCACTGGCCAATCAGTGTTTTATTTATTGACCAATCAGAGCAACACATTTGCCATACAGAACATCCCACAGCAGTCCTGTACTATACCTGGGAAGAAGGAATGCAACACAGTGTAGCCAAGAAGAGTGTGAACAGATAGGTCTTGCTGGTCTCCAATCAATTATCATTAGGTCAAACCATTTTGTCCAGTCACCTTTCTATATTATTTCTTCATTCTAAAACAAAGTAAAGCAAAGCATTGAGGGTATTTTGCTGCAAGTTTTTTTTTTTTTGGGGGGGGGTTGTTTATTTTTTGACTCTTTACTGAACCTGCAAATGTTTACTGTTTAATTAAAAAGGGAATTAAAAACTTGGCATTTCTATTTTTTCTGATATTTTAGTTTCCTTTGCTATTTCAAACTTTGAATCACATGTCTGCACAGCTCCCCATAGGTAAGCAAACAATTTAAAGGAAGTTGTCTTCTGAGACTAGAAAATAACGTTGATTGGCCCAAGGTGACATAGCTAGTTAAATACTAGCAGGATTACAGGATTTTGGGTTTGAATATGAGCTCTCCCATAGTCTCAAGTGTTTTAACATTCCATCTCGTGGTAGCACACTTTGAGAAGATTATGAAGCCTTCATTAGTGGCTGGAGGGTGTACTCCATTGGGGGTGGGCTTGGAGGCTTTATAGCCTGGTTCCGTTGCTTGTTCTTGCTCCCTGTGTGAAGATGAAATATGACTGGAAAACTTCCTGGTCCCTGTGCCATGCCTCCTCTGCCTGTGGCCAAATTTTCTCCACCATTTTGGACTCTATTTTCCAGAACTGTAAGCCATAACAAACATTTTCTTTCATATTTCTTTTTTGTCAGAATATTTTTTTTTTTTTTTTTTGATTTTTCGAGACAGGGTTTCTCTGTGTAGCTTTGCGCCTTTCCTGGAACTCACTTGGTAGTCCAGGCTGGCCTCGAACTCACAGAGATCCGCCTGGCTCTGCCTCCCGAGTGCTGGGATTAAAGGCGTGCGCCACCACCGCCCGGCTTTTGTCAGAATATTTTATCACAGCAATGGGAAAGAAACAATTGCAAGGGTATTAGGTTTGGATCACTCTCTGGTAACCATCAGCCTGTTACAAACAAGAACAATAATGACTGGTCATGGAAACGAGACTGGAATTGTAACTCTGTCCCTATGATATCCTGAACTTCACAGTTCTTATAACTAACCTAGTCCAAGAGCCCCAACCCTTATATGATCACTGTCACCAGAAGACTTTCTGAGAAAGAATAGGAACAAACTATTTCCCTCTTGTGAGTGTTATCCCAAAGGTCTGTCAATCACCTTTACAGGGCTAAGTCCCCCAGGAAAGATGCTTTTGGTCTCAGAGACTTAGAACAGGCATACAACCTATATCTACACAATGGTTCTTTGCCTGTATCTACTCTCATCCCTTCAGAGTTCTTATCTATTCTGCAATAAATTATGCCTACCTCCATCACATACTCTTGTGGGTATTTTTGTTTTGTTTTGTTTTTTGTTTGTTTTTCCTGAATTCCTTAGACAGGGAACTGGAAAACAGAGCAGAGTCCACATGGAGATCCCAGTGACCTGACCTCTCTCCTCCTTTAAAGCTAAAGCTGTACAGATTAAAGTAACCAGATAGTTTTAAAATTCATTGGGACATCATAATGGACAATTTAGCAGCCAGTGTCTCCACATTCTGTGCCAATTACAAGTGCTGTCCCCAGAAGTCTCTGGCCATTGTCCTAACCCTTGAGGAGGTAGGCATTATGGCCACAAACTCCACATTGTTTCTTTGACTTGTTTTCTTTCTGAGTCATTTTCCCAGCGTATCTGAAGTTGCCGGGTGATGTACGGGAAAGGGAATGAGATTGTCAGTCTAGTTTGACCAATCACATGTTTGGGTGTCACCCTCTATTTCAATCAGCTGGGCACATAGATCCTTAGGCAGAGGCGAACATTTAGCCAAGAACCAGAACTGTCTCTGGTCTCCAGCAAAGGTGTTCTCAGAATTGACATTTGGATTCCTCGCCCAGCTTGAAGAGTTCCTAGCTCCTGTTCTCACCACTCCTGTCAGCACTCTGAAGACAGGCAGCACATAGTGCTCCTCCTCCTCCTGTTGGTGTGGCAACACTTGACTCATTGGTTCCCATCTCTGCCCTTCATCTTTCCGAGGAACTCCTAGAGCAGTGAGTAACTACATCTGATCTTTTGGGAAACCTAGAGTCAGGCTTCCAGCCCAAAATCTTAGCAGTGATACTTTGTCAGACTTAAATATAAAAGTAGACTGCTTTCTCTAGGTTTTTAACTTTCATTTCTGAAGCCTCCCACATCTCATAAAACTTGGCTAATTAAGTTTGTTATACTTTGCTCTTGTCTTGTCTTTTGTTGTAGGAGGGCTAGCCATGCCTGTTATGTTGTGTGATGAAAGACATCAGACTCTTCTGCCCCATAAGTTTCACATTAGAAACTGGAGTGAGTTTGTTTTTTATCGCTCTTTATATTTTTTCAGAAAATTGTATTGACAAAACTAATTCCTTTGATACTATATTTTTGGTATACCAGTAAATATTCAAATGTTTTTAATTATAAAGTTCAACACTATACCAAATCAACTTAAAACTTAGTAATTGCAACTGATAACAAAATACAGTCAGTCACAGAACATGATAATTATATATATATATATATATATATTGCAGATATATGAGTATTTTTATTAAAGTGATGTTTGCAATGGAGGTAGCAAATAAGTATAAATTGTGCAAAGGTAAGATGTGGTCTGTTTTGTGTTTAAATTTGTTCCTTAGAAAAGCTCATAGCTCATTTGCTTCTGTTAAATTATGTCTATTGCTCATATTTCCTAAACCACTAAGATCTACAAGGCTTGAGGGTGGGTGATGGGCCCACTAGCCTAGACTCCTTCCTCCTTCTTCTTTTTTTTTTTTTTCAGCAATTTCACAGCCCAGTTGCACAAGACAGTCTAGCTCCAGGCACCAAGGAAATCAGCTTTCACCCAGTAGTTACTGCCCACTGCCAGAGCTCTCACACCCTCTAGGAAAAGTTGAGCATACCCATAGAGCAGACCAGGAAAGCACCCCAGGGCCCCTGGAGAACTAAACAGAAACCAATTAGCTTAATAAAGCACAGCTTCCTTCAGGAGGCTGAGGACTGAACCCTACTGCTCCAATTTTCCTTCCCTATTTTGGTCTTTAATAAATCATATTATATCACAAGAGAAGCCTTAAGAGTTCTGTTTTTGAGTTTGTTACTTTAATTTACCATTCTTTAGTATTTTTGTCACAAATTTTAAAATACCTTTATAGAGGATATGATATCAAGTTTACTTACTGCTTCAGATAACCACATCTACTGAACAAAATGATGGTGTTTTATTTCTATTCTTTTATATAAGTTTGTGCTATATAATCCTTCCATTATATACATTTTATATACATTTATATACATTATATACATTTGTCATCGATTCATTTTAGTGGATATAATTAAGGACTTGTTTATATAAGAGTCTCAGAGAGTCTGAAAAGAATCCTTTGGCAAAGAGTACTTAGGAAATAGAATCAGAAAAAGAAACAATGTACGGTTGTACAGAATGAAGTTCCGAGTGAGGAAGAGAATTGCTACAGAGGAATTCAGAGATACTGAACTAACTGCTTAGACTATCCTTTTGTTTGTGTATATACATACACACAAAAAAAATTAAGAATATGTTATATGCTTTATAAGCTAATGTGAAAGGAGGTTACAGGGAAAATTGGGACTCATTCTCAGGCTTCTTAGTCACATTAGTTGAAAGATAGAAAGAAAGAAAGAAAGAAAGAAAGAAAGAAAGAAAGAAAGAAAGAAAGAAAGAAAGAAAGAAAGAAAGGAAGGAAGGAAGGAAGGAAGGAAGGAAGGAAGGAAGGAAGGAAGAAAGAAAGAAAGGAAGGAAGGAAGGAAGGAAGGACTTCTAGGGCAACTCAAAGACAATTTTGTCCTAGTTTAGCAGACAAAAACACCAGGGCAGGCAAGCTGTAAATATGGTAAGACTTGAAAGAAAAAAAAATTGCAATTGACAGATTTTATTTATTTATTAGTTGTTATTATTTAATCTGTTGGAGAGTGAGAGCAAAAAAGAGGGAGACTGGGGTAGAGTTTTGTTTTTCTGGGAATCAAATTCTAGTTATGAGGCTTGCTGCTTGTGCAGTGATGGCCTCAACATGCTGAGCCCTGTCTCTTTTCCTCATTTATCAATTTCTATTGTGAGCACAGAAAAATCACAAATAAGACCACTCTTTAGGTAGAAAAAATAGTTTATTGGTAACAAAGTACCTGACTGTCTCATGAGAATAAAGAACAGGAGCCTGATTGGGAAGAAAAACAGGTTTTATAGGCTACCCTGGGGCTTGCAGGGTGAATGCCTGTACTTCAGGAGAGTTTTCCCTTTTGGGGTAGGACAGTGATCAGAGGCAGGCTTGCAGGGCTGGAAAGTGGTCCATGGCCAGAGCAAACAGGTCGGTTTAAAGGGCACCAGCTATTCCTTTTCTTGGAGTGGTTAGCCATTAGGGGGATGGAGGAAGCTGTGGCCTTTTGATAAGTCTCTGACCGATGAGGTTTCTGAGAACACTGAGGGTTGGGTTTCTTATTCCTAATGGAGGCCTTCCTGGGCAAAGCTGGGGAAGTCATTTGGGGGCATGAGAAATTGCTCCACCATTTTAGGGGCCTATATTTTCACCTCACAAATTGCAAGGGTAGAAGTAGGGGGCTGCTAACTAATGCGAGCACTGGTAAACAGGAGAGTGATTCTCATGCATGAAGCACTGTGTTATTTCATCTTTAAAAGGTATGTGACCTGGGAAGGGACATTTAAGGCTTTAAAAGATGGTATGGGAAGAGCTTCATGGCTACCCTAAGGGACAGTTTACAGGAAACAGAGAATTCCAAAACAGCAGGTTAGACTTCCTCTATCTAATTCAGACAAGGGAAGTTCAGGTAAGATTTCTTTCCTCATTTGTTGTAACACACATACTTTCTGCTTAAAGTCATCTATATGCCAATATGATGGCCCTTTGGTGTCTTCATAATTGTATTCTGTAAATATTGAAGTCATTCCTCTACAAATAAAGAAGGAAAAACAGAAGACATGTTTCAAAACTGAAGTCTAAGTCTGAAAACCTAGGACATACACTCTGCACTAAACATGTTTGAGGCCCCTTCCCACCCCTCCCTTATTTTGAAACTTAAATACCAAGATGATATAAATAAACGGTGTGGCCTCATGAGGGTAAAGACTCAGGGAGAGTTATTTCTGCCCTTATAAAAATGTGCCTGAGAGAGTCCCCCTCATGCCTTCTGCCATGAGAGGGACAGAGTGGGGAGGCTGCCTAGGCATCTAAGAATGATGCCTTTAGTAGACAAGAGATATGCTGATGTCCTGACCTTTATCTTGGATTATCCAGCCTGTAAGAAATTAACTTCTGCTGTTTATAAGCCACTAGTTTCATGCATTTCATCATAGAAACCCCGATAAAGTGACACATATTGGAAAAATAAATATAAAAATAGACATAAATTATAAATACATAAATAAATAAGTCTGTACTAGATATATCAATACAGAAACTTGACTCAGAATCCAATTTTTTCAGCAGCCATATCTAAAAGAGTAACAGATGACTAAAGGAGGAAGAAAATCTGTACAGTTTGAGATTTTTGAATAATAAATACTAGAAATTGTACCAACAGGCATCAATAAATATTCTGTACCCAATTAATGTCTATTTATGGTATGAATGTCAAAAATAAAAATGAAAACAGGACTCTCAGATTTTTCAAAAGCTACCACTCATTTTTATTTCTGGGAGTTACCCATGTTAATTTTCGAGTTAATTGATTTATGGTTTTTTTTTTTTTTTTGTAAAAAGCATAATCTTATCCTATCTGTACTTATCTATTTATTTATTTAGTTTAGATTTCTTTATTTTATTATTTTATTTGTATGAGTGTTTTAACTGTATATATGTATGTATGTATGTTCACCATTTATATGTCTGGTGCTTGCTGAAGTCAGATGAAGTCATGGGTCCCCTGAGACTGGAGTGACAGACAGTTGTGAGCCTTGTGGGTAGGTGCTGGGAATCAAAGCTGGGTCCTCTGCAAGAGCAACAAATGCTCTTAACCACTGAGCCAATTCTTTAGCATGTTTATTCATAACACTGGACAGACTTCTCAGTTTTCTTAAAATGAGAATTTATCCCTCCTGATGTATATTGAGTGTACAATCCTGGGTCTTGCACATCATAATAGATAAGCACTCTGTCACAGAACCATACTCCTATCCCCAAGGACAATATTTTTAAGTGTTTAAAATACACACTGTAATGCAAATCCTAGTCTCCATCAACTCATATATCTAGTTCTGTACCCTGCACCTGGAATGGTCTTGACACAAAGGTAAATAATTAACCCTTATTTTCTGTGTAAGACCTGCCCTTTTCTTTCTTTCCCCAGAGAATGTCTTTCTGTTGTTCGTGTAATTACTATAGCTTTTCAACATACTCTAATATATAGTTAGAGTCCTCCATATCACTTTTTAAAAATCTGTAACTTTAAGTTCAGATACAGAAATCATTTATGAGAATCATAAAACATCAAATTTCTGGCTGGCTTGTGAGCATTGAGTTTGGGTAATTTAGAAGTCAAGAATTAAAGAACAAATTACTGAGACTTCATACTGGAAAGGAAGTATACAGAAAAGTATAGCTTTACATTCTTTTCATATGCTTTCATGTCACTTTATTTTTCAGATGTAGCTGTACATAGTGATCATTATTTAGGGTATGATTTATACAGTGATTTATAAGCTAATGATTTTTATCCTATCTCACTGATTCTTTTTTTAAAAAGATTACCTTGCTGTATACAGCTTTTCATCTATACAGATGAGCAATTGTACCTTTATTTCGGTGTTGGTATCTTGAACTAGTCAGCTGTTTTTTCCTTTTTGATGTAATAACATGTTTTACTTAAATTTAAAGATTTCATATGTTGAATCATCCATGTGTGACTATTATAATTTCTTTTTCATGGTATATTACTCTATTATTGTGCTATGAAATCCTATTTATAAGTTCTATTGTTAAGTAATTTCCTGGTGATTTTCATAAATAATAATAGTTTACTTAGATAAGCAGCTCGTTTTGGGTCTTTCTTTTATTGTTTAATCTTGTGTATACATGTGTATCTGTATGTAATTTGTATGCATGTGAGTGTGTAAGTGCCTGCAAAGTTCAGAAGAGCATGTCTGATTCTCTGAAACTGGAGTTACAATTGGTCAGAAGCTGACAGGTAGATCCTGGGAATCAAAGTCTAGTCCTCTACAAAAGCAGCAAGTGCTCTTAACATCTGAGCCATCTCTGAGCCCTCTATTTTGTGATATTTTAGATAGATTTTTCTCTTAGTATTGAACTGGCTTTATAAAAAAAAACAATGTTAGAGCCTGAGAGATTGCTCAGTAAGTAAAGGCACTTGTCACTAAGTCTGATGACCTAAGCTCAGTCCCTGGCACTCTCATGACCTAAATTCAAACCTCAGAACCCACATGATGGAAGAAGAGAATGGACTCTAATAAGCTGTCTTCTAACCTCCACACTTGTGCTGTGGTGTGTGCACAGGCACACCTACACACACACACACACACACACACACACACACACACACACACACGGGGGGGGGGGAGAGAAAGTAAACAATATAAATAAAGTTGTAAGCTTATTTGCTTTTCTAAAATTTAGTACTTAAAGAATTTTAAGCAACCTACCCAGGGAATTATCAAAATCTGGCAGCACTTAGACAGTTTCTAAGTTTATAACAGGACTTTGTTTGTAAAGGACATGTGACACCTTCAATAAAGATGAATTCTATAGACTGAGAAACTAAGTTTATGATAAAGGTCTAGGGGAAGGTCCAATGAGGTCTTGGCCACACAGATAGCTCAAAGGTCACCTGACTATCAACCATGTCTGCTCCGGACCTTCTGGAAAGATAACAGGTTATGTGTCCTTTTCTTTGAAGAAACAACTTGATGTGTTTAACATTCCAGGTTCCCTAATGCTTATCTGCTTCCTACACAGACTTTTATGAGCTAAAGTTCAGTCAGCTCCATGAAGGTCCTGGAAGGCTATGAGTGAACATGTAAATCAAACTTCAAGATGACTTCTCTCTACTAACACGGTTTCACAGTTTTATCAGTTAGCAGGTGTAGAATAGAATTGCAACTCGTATGTCCAGAAAAAAAAATGAAGTGAGTCTTGAATTTACTTGGTTCCATCTCAGCAGTGTTCCTTGCCAACATAAGTCCTCTTTCTCACCGATAATGAGAATGGAATGCAATTCATCAAACCACAGCTACTTTTGGTTTCCAAGAAAATAACACACACACTGAAAGATGCCTTTGCCTGTTTATCCCATAAACAGCATTTCCATGACCTAAGTAAAATTTACTACCTGCAGTGAGGCTACCCTCATAGACAAAAAACCTCTGGGTATGAACCCAAGCTGAATAAGCAAGTTATACTATACCCTACTGTACAAGAAAGTTCCAGATGTTTAGCAATGTTAGAAACAGTCTATAACAGGTCTTTCTTAGTGGAAACCCTAAGTTTCTGGCTCTGACCTACTCTGGTGAAGGTCAGGGGCTACGCCGTATAGGGATCCAGATGTCTCTATAGCATCACCTTTCAGTAGGTAAATATCCTGTAACAGTAGTAACCACAGTTCAACTCCATGAAATGAATGACATGGCTGACTCTTTGGGGTTCTCTTTCAGAATGCTATCCTAGAACAGGAAGCATTAATACTTTAAGGCCCCTTCTCATTTCCCAGAGGTGATAGTTATGGGAAGCAAATCAAGTAAAAATATTATTAGCTGTTTGATACTAAAATCAGTACCACTTTGCTTAAAGGAGGATCAAGCCTCATGTCTGTTTGTTACCACCTTTTCACCATGTTGCTTTTTCCTGTTACCAAAGTGGAGGTGCTCAGTCTAGAGGTAAGTCCTGGGGCAAACCTGAGGCTTTATAATATTAATACACACAATGGAAACCAATTAACCTTATACCAGAACAGTTGGTAAGTATTTCAGAGGACTAGCCCAGCCTTGTCCCTGAAGGATTATGGCTTTCCACCACCTACCATCTCATATTTTAGTTTCCGGTGTTTAGTGCTTTATTAGTAAGGGGTAGTTAAGTAAAGACTAGCATTCCGTCAAGCTGTTCTTTGTACTAGAGTGCTTCCAGTAAGTGTCCTTGCACTAAATGACTAGTTCTGAATGATTATCCAATTCTATTCAATAAGAAGAAATCCTCAGGAGTGTCAGCTGTGTCTCACCTTCTTGGGAATCAACTCTATACCTTTTCCCATCCCTTGTGAGGAACTTAATAACCATTCCACTTCACAGAGATTATAATAGTAAGAACATGACCAGCCTCTCACTGTCATCAAAATCTTAGTTTTGGTAATCTCAAGCAAACTCCTTGCTGAAAGGGAATGACCAACTGTCTACCTAAGAAACAAGATGATCCTAGTTGGTTACATTCAGGAGACATGTTTGGGATCCAGAAGGGAAACCTATTTCCAGTGCAGTAAACAGTGGTCCACATCAGTAACAGAGACCTACCAGTTAGTAGGGAAATTTAGTGTATTAATCTTTTCTCCTTGATGCAATAAAATACCTAGCAAAAGCATCTTGAGAAGGAATGTTTTATTCTGGCTCACAGTCTATTATCTTGAGGAGGCATGGTAGTAGAAAGCTTGACAAAGTGTGACATGGCAAGACAGTTCAGAAGTTCCTCCATCTCTCATATTCTTGCTGAGACAATTTTAGGTTTAACTAGAATTTGATCTCCTTGGTGGAGAATATAGCAGAAGATTGTTCAATCCTATTCTAGGAAGCTGAGGTCAAGATGCCCCAGCTAACTTAGTTTCGGTTGAACTGCCTGCTTGTTTAAAGCTTCGCTTTTGGTGTTGTTGGTTGTTTTCACTCTTTTCTCTTTTGGGGGGCCTGCCACCTAGCTACCAAATATGAATGCCTGGCCTTAACTTGGCTTGTGCCTTGCCAGCTTTTAACCTATCTGTCTTTTTCCTCTGGGCTTTTACCTTTCTCTATTTTTGTATGCCTTTCATTCTTTTTTCTTTTTGTTGTTGTTGTTGTTTTTTTTTTTTTTTTTTTTCGAGACAGGGTTTCTCTGTGTAGCTTTGCGCCTTTCCTGGGACTCACTTGGTAGCCCAGGCTGGCCTTGAACTCACAGAGATCCGCCTGGCTCTGCCTCCCGAGTGCTGGGATTAAAGGCGTGCGCCACCACCGCCCGGCTGCCTTTCATTCTTACTCTGTTGCTTGTTGTATATCTGGGTGGCTGGCCCCTGATGTCCTCCTCCTTCTGTTGCTCCTAGATCTCTCCTCTCCCAGATTTCTCCTTCTATTATTTTTCTCTGCCTGCTAGCCTCTCTCATCCTTTTTCCTGCCTCACTGTTGTCCATTCAGCTCTTTATTAGACCATTAGGTGTTCTAGACAGGCACAGTAAAACAGCTTCACAGAGTCAAACAAATGCAACATAAATAAAAGTAAACACACCTAAAATAATATTCCCCAACACTCCAGCTAACTGTGTGCATTAACTCTGTTAAAATGTTTGCTTGTGGAAAGTTTGCCGCTGCTGAGCAAGATGCCTGCATGTGTTTTTTTTTGGCTTTATAAACTCCTTATCCTAAACACAAGTCCCAAACACCAGAGTGTAGTCCCAGCCAGCTGGATAAAGACTTTCAGTTGTCTATAAACTGTGGTGTCTGAGTGGTCATCTCTTGTGCACTCCCCATACCAACAGCTGGTCAAACTGCATCCACAGTCAAGAAGTGGAGGGATAGATGCTCGTGTGACTGAGGATTCCTGGAAAGAAACTGTCTGTAAAGACTAATTGTCTGATTAAAACCTGAATGATGTGGTGAGGTTGGAATGTATAAAGTTCAAAGCCTAATTACAATTTATTTTGGGTTATTTTCCTAAATAGTCATTCCTTTACCAATTCTGTGTCAGATCCAACAGCCTATGACTAACAGATAAAAACTTTTTGGAATATATTAACTTAAGAAAAGGCAGTTTCTATCAATCAAAAGGCTAAGGTGTCTGAGGTCTATAGTTGAGATTTTTTCCCAATTTGCTTTAATCCACTGTTTTAGTTAGGTTTATATTGCTGTAATAAATGCAATACGCTTTTTATGCAATGGAGACCAGAGAGAGGATAGCCAGCATACTCAAATCAAGAAAAACATGGGACATAATGGAATATGACAACGCACAGTGGAGTCCCACCATCTTATTTGAGTTTCCTTGTTGGACTAGACCAAATTGACTAGATGGCAACTGCATGCAATGCTTTGAGAATTAGGTCATGCCTTTTACAATAATTCTTACTAAACTTGAAATGTTTACTGAATTCTGGAATGAATACTTTTAGAGAGACTTTATTAAAATTGGAGATGAATATGTGGCCATAGCCCCTCCTGGGATACAAGGAGATGCTATATATTCTTTCTCTCTGGCCATTTCAGAATACCATATCTTTGCTGGAAACCCATAGATATGGAGGACAGAGGCAATGAACACAAGCAAACTAAACAAATCTTCTAAGAGTAAGCCCCTTAACCTTGGGGAGAAACTACCTTGAACCTTCTCTTTGTATGTGGTATTCTGAATTCTGAAATACCATACACATGTAGGCATGAACAGCAATAAGGCACTGTTTAGGGGTGGTTGTCTGTGCCTTACCCCTGAAGCACCACCCCTAGTATGCAGCAGGTAACTGCTAGGTACCTGTCCCAACCCTTGTTTAATTTTTTCTTACAACTTGTAGAGATGTCACATCTGTGGATGAGCTTTTACTTCTCCTCATCAAAGGGTTTCTCCTGTTCAAATCAAATTTTTTGTTAATTTTGTTGCTATCCATAGCTTTTCTTCTCCTGCAGAAACAAAAGCAAAACCCCTTCCCCAATGTGGGACATATCCTGGTCTCCATTCCGAGGTCAACACATCTTTGAAATAAACCGGTTGGTTTAGCTCAGGAGTTTTTTTCCATTGTCCAATGTCTCTCTGAAGCTGTTGTTCCTTTCTCATCAGCACTGAGAAAATTTAAGGTTAATAAAGCATTATAGCTTAGTTGATTGGTCCAGGCCACTGGAACCACTCTTTTCTGAGCCAGCTCTCCCAGGACCATGGTGAGGGGTGAGGTGAGCTTTCCCAAATGTGGGGGTGATGAAGCAATTCCACAGAGTCTGTCTGATAATCAAGGGAGATTTATTTTGGGTTAACTCACAATAAGCATAAGGGAGTTGGTCGCAGGATCCAGGAAGGGTAGGGCGTGGTCCAACTCAGTTTTCTGGAGAACTCTGCCTTCTTCTGCAGCACCAGCAACCAGCATCTAAGACCACGAGGTAGCCAAGAGAGCAAGCACATATGTACCCCAGGTCTTAAGGGGTCCCCACTCAGCCACACCCCTGGGGGACAGGTCCCTAGCAATTACCTACTGCCTACTGGGGGTGGTGATTCAGGGGTAAAGCATAGACAACCATGCCTACAGCATTGACACAAAACATTAAGACCTATACCATATGCCAGAAACCTAGAACTGATCCTATCACATAAGAGGAGAAAATTGCAGAAAGAGCATAATTAACTTGCAACTTGACCTCACTGAGCATCTGCCTACAGTGACATATTCTAATAAATGTACCTTAGCTGTGGTGGGTAGTGACAAAGTTTATCCATTGCAAGAGTTTATTCATGCAAGGGTCAATCTGCACTGTTTCCGAGGCTTGACCATACAACTCCTTAGTCTTTTAGAAAAGTTACTGGTTGCCGGGCGGTGGTGGCGCATGCCTTTAATCCCAGCACTCGGGAGGCAGAGCCAGGCGGATCTCTGTGAGTTCGAGGTCAGCCTGGACTACCAAGTGAGTTCTAGGAAAGGCGCAAAGCTACACAGAGAAACCCTGTCTCAAAAAAACCGGAAAAAAAAAAAAAAAAGAAAAGAAAAGTTACTGGTCATATAGCTCTTCCTATTGTACTCAGTCAGAGCCATGTTTGGTGTTTCTGTGTAAGTAAAAGTATTATGTTGTTTCAGATATACTTTATGAGCAGAAGCTGTAATTACAGAAGAATGTAAAATATCATTGAAATGTTGATTTATAGACAATGGCTACTGAGAGGAGTCTATTTTTCACAGAGACAAGCCACTTGATAGTTCATCCAATCCCAAGCTGTCAGCCCTGAACACATGTACATATAAACAACACTAAATAGATTCAATAGGTTGCAAACACACAGGTGTGCACATGCACACACACACGCATAATAATGAAAATAAATTCTGGATTATGAACTAATAAATTTAAGAAGGCATGTGGGGACATTAGAGGAGTTTGGGACCAGGGGGAGAGATAAAAATAATATAATACTGAGGTATGAAATGCTCAAAAATAATAATTTTAAAAAAAGAAAAGAAAAATCTTATCAGGCTAGGCCTACATTGATTACATTACTTGAATATTATATATATATATATATATATATATATATATATATATATATATATATATATATATCACTGCACCTCACAAATAAGTATTTCATTAGGTAGGTTTTGTGATAGCTAATCTCAGTTGTCAACTACATATTGAATTAACTAAAACATGCACAAACTTACAGACACCATGACAAATGAGTACAGAGAATGAATCAATTGCAAGGCACAAAGACCTCCAAAACTCTCATAATCAAAAACATATTTAGTCCATCTTCAAGAGTACCTATAGTCTTAGTTTCACCACCATTCAAAATTCAAGTTCAAAGTGCCCTCTGAGACTCAATTCAAATACTTTGCTGTGAGCCATTGCAAAATTAAGAAATGAAGTAACATACGTTCAGTGTAAAATAATCCATGGAAGCATTTCCAATCTGAAAGAAAGGAAAGGGTGGTAGAAAGGATGAAGGGAACTCAGGAAGACTTAAATGGAACCAGGGAAACATAAGTACTGTGGCTGCATGTCTGGCATCAAGGATGTGTAGCAGTTCTCAACCTATAAGTTGCAACACCTTTGGGGGTCAAATGACCCTTTTAGAGGGCTGCATATCAGACATCCTGCACATCAGATATTTATGTTACAATTCACAACAACAGCAAAATTACAGTTATGAAGTAGCAACAAAAATAACTGTATGGTTGAGGGTCACCACAACATGAAGAACTGTGTTAAAGGGTCAAAGAATTAGGAAGGCTGAGAACCACGGTTCTCAACAGTCCACCTCTGCAGCCTTACTGACAGAAGATACATAGGGTCTCTCCTGGGTTAGCTATACTTATTGTCTTTGGTACTCCTTGGCAGACATTCTAGGTTCCTGATGTCTTGATACTCTTAGAGTTTTTAACTACACTCTGCTTACAGTCTCTCCTATGGAAGCATGACCTTGTCAGACTTTGTCTGGGGTATCAGGCACGCCTTCTATTGAATCTTCGTAGATATCTCTACCCATATCAGCGCAGCTGATAATTCAATTCTGGCATTTTGTGTTTCTGTGAAACACACAACAAAGAATGAAAGGGTGTAGCAACTAGCCTCTGTGGACTATGCTTGAATATGGCCTCCCAATGCCTAAGTGCCTGACAAGCAGCCATGAGTGAGCAAGTGCTCTAGGGAGCTTTTCTCAAAGCAAAGCATTTCAAATTACTTAAAAATCTTTATATAAATGAGCCTGTGATGAGCAGAGACTCATAAATTTCTTAGATTCTCTCAAAGTATCTTTACTATTGTCCCCATTCAACGTACTTAGCATTTAAAAAAAAAACATGCCCATCTCTTTAGAAACCATATCTTTCTTGGCCCCAAATTTAAATGCACTCTTTCCTGGACACCTCTTGTTCTGTAATTGGATAATAGTAGCTAGCACCACCTGCGCAATAGCCGTCATGCTCAGTTACTGTTAAGGATTGAATTTCAAATGTTTCCCACAAGCTCGTATTTGAGCAACCCTACTTTACGGCTTTACCTTGGGGGCTGTGAACACTTCAAGAGATGGAGCATGGATGGCAGAAGCGGATCACTAGAAACAGAGCTTAGAAGGACCTGCCTCTGAATCTAGACTCGCTCTTTCTCCTTCCTGATACACTAAGAAGTGAGGATGATCTGCACATACTCCCCGTGGCAGGAACTCCACCATATTTTCTCTGCTATGATGAAAATTACCTTCCAAAACAGAACAAACACTTCTTTCTTAAGTCACATCTGTTCGTTATTTTGGTCACAAAAAACAAAAGTCAATAACTTAGAAAATTAATCTGAAAGTGAAGGCGTAGTTCTAATAAACCTCACCACATGATATTTGGATCATTGGAACTGGTTTGTGGGGGAAGTATACAGGGGTTTGGAGACATGGGCTGAAGAAGCCACTGAAAGTTTTAAGTTCCATGTCATGGGAAGTTGTTATGTAAGTTCAGAACAACAAACTGCTTCTGGAAACATGGATACTTAAGATTGTGCTTATGAGATTTCAGATGGAACAAGAGGCTATGTTGGGGGATACAGAAAAAAATCATTCATATTATATTCAGGAAAATGATTTGAGTGAGATTTGACTGTCCCGAAATTTTGAGTAAATTTGAGTTGGAGACTGATTTAACTGAGAAAATTTAAGACATCTCTCTAAGCTGTGGAATGTTTGTATTTGCTAGTTTTAGCCACATTTATAGTGAGATTCGGGAGAGAGAACGCAAAGCAGAAATACCTGAAAAATGTGCAGTTTGGAAAGGAAAGGAGCATGAACACTGTTACCTCTGCAGACAAGGCAGGCATAGTCGTGACCGTTATAACTGTGGAACAGATTCCTGCTGTCGAGGAGAAGTGCACTTTCACTGTTGCAAAGCTGGGACTCCACCTACCCAGGTACAAGAGAAAATGCTGCAAACCAGCCTGAAAAGCTTTCATTTCAAAAAAGAATCAGGGAACTTCTTTGCTTGAACATGATACAAGGAGATCTAGCTACAAGATGGGAACAGGATTTAGTGTTTCATTGTCCTGGTTCTGTAAGCATGTAGACTACAAGAATTTCAGGGCTTTGGAGGCTTGCAACAATCCTCGAAAGAAAAGGCTGTGAGGTCAGGAAACCTGTGAAAACACAAGATTCTTTTCCTGAAGCCTATGAGTAAGCTGTACCTGAAGCTATATAGATAAGCTCCAATGGAGAACTCAGAATATTGGAAATGCTAGAAACAGTGTATTTGTTAAATCAAGAGGCAGGCACCAAATTGACTAGCTCAAGAGAGTCACGTATTCTAGAGGGTAGATCTGTTCCTAGACCATTCTGTTCTTAGTCTCTCTGCTTCTGGGCAGCCATGAGGAGAGCAGCTTTGCCCTTATGGTACTATGCCCTTCCATCATGGCATTTCTTTCTTGCTGTAGTTCAGATAGCCAGGCATTGGCACATCTGAAATCATGTTAGAAAATCAATCCTTTTCTCCTTTAATTTTTTTCTTCAGGTATTGTCACCATAATGATAAGTGGAAAATGTAGAAAATTGGTGCTGTAAGTGAGGCCTTTACTCTACCTGACCACATGAGTCAAAGACCATTGCAACTGGTTGCTATGGCCATGTGAGTAAGGCTTTTCAGCTTTACTGGAGCTCAGACGACACTATGCACCACTGGTTCTGGACATGCATCCATAATATTTAGTGTTTACCATACTTCATTTCATTCTTATGTTATTCATTTCTTTTATTGTTATTCCCCTTTCCTTTTCCTTTTTGAGTTGAAGTTTATTCTGTGGCTTTGTATCAGATATAACTTTGTTTTATTTTTTATTTTCCAGGGCTCACAACTAAGGCATTGTTTTTTAACCTCAGTACAGTCTTTAGATTTTGATCTTTGAAGAGTGTTGGTACTATTAAGACCATGAGGACTTTTGAAGTTGAATTGTATGCACTTTACATTATGAGGGGAATGTGAACCTTACAGAACCAGGGCATAGTACTATAGCATGCATCTGAAATGCCCTCCATAAGCTTGTGCCTTGAACTCAGATTCCTGCTAGTGGAACCACTAGAAAGGGGAGTTGGGCTGCAGAAATGAATCACTCAGGACATAACATTGAAATGAGTGTTTGAGAATGGCTCCTACAGACTCAGAGATTTGGATACTCGGTCACCATGAAGTGTCATTATTTGAAAGGATTAGGAAGTATGGTCTTAATGGAGGAAGTGTGTGACTGTTGGTGGGCCCTCCTAAAGCTATCCTGTGTCTCTGTCTTTCTCTCTGTCTACATCTATATTTCTTCTTATTACTTTTCAATTCCTCATTACCCCCTGCAAAAGACCATTTGATAGGCCGGGTCTGGACCTCGACACTGGTCCCCCAACATATGGCACCTGAACAAGGATATTAAATACGGGGGTCCCCTGGCAAAGGCTCCCACATACAACCTTGAATATGGGGGATAAAGTGAATGCAACACCACAGGTTGAGTGAGCATGCTCAGATAATTAAATGGGTGCAGTGATTTCTTTTTGGAAGTGAAATGTAAATATATTTTAAATATAGCTAGAGGAGCTAAAGTTAGGCTGCAGCAAGTATTTATCTACTATGTATCTACTATATATCTGTCTACTAAATTTGTTCTAAAGTTGTAATATAACTAAGTCATAAAAGTTTTTGTGAAGTTTGAGAAATGTAGGCTTAGGTATAATAGAAAGCAACTTAGAGTAAAGCAGGTTTTCCTGAATACAGGACCTTGGACATAGACACATGGAGGAGAATAGGAAGGCAGCATCTGGGATAAAGTAGCCACTGTGGACTTAGCAGTCCAAGAACAAGCAGCAGCAGTAGCAGCAGCAGCAGCAGCAGCAAGAGCCAGGGCTGTCCCAGCCCAGCATTGGCATCGCTGAGACCTGCAGGGCATCATTGAGCCAGCAGTAGCAGACACTGAGAGAGCCAGTACAATGCAGTGAGGGTCTGTGAACTTTCTGCCATAAAGGAGCCTCAGTGAGGAGAAAGCAATCAGCCAGGATGTTTTGTGGGAGCTGAACTTATATGGCTGGAGGTTATGTTCTGCAACCTTGACAAGTTGAGCAGAGATGCTGCCGCCAGAGAGGCAAACGGTGAATAGCAGCAGAGGCAGTGCTGTGGACCCAAGGGAGACTGCTGGCTGACAGGAAACCCAGGCAGGATGTGCCCTGGCATGGAGAGTGCAGTGGAGGTGTTAAAATCCTTCCTGCAATGGAGAGTACAGGGTCTGAGTCCCCTGCAGCTACAGTGTGGGAAGTACTGAGGTGAAGCAGAGCCAAGCTCCAAGCTGAATAGTGGAAGATGTGCTGGAACCCAGGCCAGCCAGAGCTCCCAGTGGCTGGGTAAGGCAGAGCCATGGAGCTGCCCTGAGGTTGCTGTTCTGTGCCATGCAAGCAAAGCAGTGCACAGAGGAAGACAACCCATGGGCAGATCAGGTAAAGGGGGCTGGAGTGTTGAATGTAAGCCTCAGCTCATATGTAGAGAGATACCTTGAGCCCTCAGGCCCCAGGAATGGGACTGTAAAACCAAAATGGGGCAGAGCTAGCAGCCAAAGCCACACAACTTCTCTTTGCTTGTGGTGAACAAATGTGTGGTTCCTTTAAGAGACAGTTTCCTAGTTCATGCTGGTGGCATAGAGAGCTCTTTTAAAGAGGTCTGCGCCAGCAACCTACTATGGCACCACATTCTCCCTGGAGCAGATTTCCTAGGGGAAGGCTATCTGCTGGAAGGCACCACTGTAACTGAGACTCTTGTTTCAGAGACTCTTGTTTAAACTGAATTGTTGCACACAAGAGAACTTCAACAACTTTTTGGTTATGGGTTTTATTTTTTTTATTTGGAGCTTTTTGCTTCAGGTTCATTATAACTTGGACAGCTATACAAAGACTTCAGGGCAGCTAGCAAGCCAGGCCCTGATTTTGGGCTTTCAGTGGAACATTAAAACTGGTATCATAACTGGCTTTTTTAACTTTTCAGACTTCAGAAATGGGACAATTTTTATTTTACCTACACATATATACTCTATCAATTGTGGTGACTTACAAACTTTTATGTGGGAATAGTAGGAAATGTAAATAGTTCTATGAAGAGATTGCTAAAGTTTAGGAAATGTAAATAGTTCTATTAAGAGTTTACTTTTGGATGTAAGTTTATAAGAAATGTAATAGTGTTTACTGTTAATATTCATGCTAGAATCATGGTGCTAACCCGCTAATGTTAGTGAACCATGGAGCAAGCATAAGGGGTTACCAGTTCAGCCAAGGAATTCAAAAGGCCTTGAGTAGACATTGCAAAATGACTAGGTTGGTAATTTCTAGGCCCTAATTTCCTTGGTTAAAGATGGGAGTTCATTTGAAATGTCATGCTGAATATAATTGGATATGTATGGACTATTCTATTCATGATGACTGATTTTAAAAAGGCTTGATGCAGCTGAGACTGCTGTAGACATCCTGGACCAATTTAAAAAAGCCATCCTATACTCCATTATTAGTAGGTATTGCAACCATAAGTAGCTAAGCTCTGCACCTTCACTTGAGATTTTTCAGATAGTACACAGTCATCTGAGAGGTCCAGGGGGACTTTTAAAAAATACACTAAGAAGGCAGAATTGGTGGGAGCCCACAAAGATTCCAACTTGTGGTTTGACTCAAGGTCAGAAAGTCAGAGTTTATGTTGTTCTCCGAGGCTGCATAATAGAATGATTTGGCCAAAGTCATGGCTACCAAGTATTTAAAGGGCCTACACTTGGTTGAATGTTGTGCTTTGATCTTTAAAGGGGGATGTCTTTTGCCTATCCCCTTGTTAGTATATAAAAAGCCCATTAGAAATAAACTCAAGACTGCTGGATATTGAGCCAGGGCCCTTCCAAAACTATTCCGTGTCATTATCAATTTTCTTCATCTACTTCTATATTTTTATCTATCATTTCTGAATGCCTCATTCCCCTCTTCACGGAACCCTTAGATAGGTTGGGGCTGAACCCCAGCATTGAACCACTGCAACTACCATTGCATTTTCCCCACCTTGATGGGCTTCATCCTCAAACAATGATCTGAAATAAACCTTTCTTTTCTTTTTAAAGTATTCTTCTATCAGGTATTCTAGCACAGAAATGAAAAAGTCACCTAGATGCCCTTCAACTAAATAATGGATAAATAAAATGTGGTAAATATACACAATGGAGTACTACTCAGCAGAGAAAAATAATGACATCATGAGGTTTACAGGCAAATGAATGGATCTAGAAAAAATCATCCTGAGTGTGGTAACCCAGACTCAGAAAGACAAATATGGTATGTATTCACTCATAGGTGGATACTAGATGTAAAACAAAGGATGACTAGACTGCTACTCACAACTCCAGGGAGGCTACCTAGTAAAGAGGACCCTAAGAAAGACACAGGGGTCACCCAATGACAGAGAAATGGATGAGATCTACATGAGCAAACTAGACGTGAGGGGGATAATGAAGGGCAATTGTTGGGGGAAAGAGAGCTTAGGGGAGCAGGAGATCCCAGCTGGATCAAGAATAGAGAGGGAGAACAAAGAAAGAGATACCATAATAAATGAAGACCCCATGGGAATAGGAAGAAGCAAAGTGCTAGAGAGATCCCCATAAATACACAAAGACACCTCCACAATAGACTACTGTCAATGGTCGAGAGAAAGCCTGAACTGACCTACTCTGGTGATTGGAAGGCCAAACACCCTAACTGTTGTGATAGAACTCTCATCCAGTGACTGATGGAAGTAGATGCAGAGATCCACAGCTAAGCCCCAGGTGGAACTCCAGGAGTCCAACTGGCGAGAGAGAGGAGGGATTATAAGAGATATTGAGACCATGATTGGAAAAAGCACAGGGACAAATAGCCAAACTAGTGGAAACACATGAAAAAGTCACTAACACAACTACCTCGAAATTTCATTCACCAGATTAATTAGTTCATCACTCATGCACACTCAGGTGCAGGACATGAGCAAAATACATATAAGCTTGGCAAAAACATAATACATATGTTGTGCAATCCAACTCCTAGGAGAATCCTTGTTCCAATTTGAACCCTCACAAGTATGGTCATTATTGTTTTTGTTCCTAACTGGAATTCTCCTCTACTGAGCACCTGCCAAAAACCTCCATTAAGCTCTGTCTAGGCTGCTTCTCTAATTTTTTAAAATTCATCCCAAGAATCAGTTGTAATGGCCTTTGACTCCTGCAGTCAGATACAGTGACAGCCTCACTTTTCATACAAATTTTCTATATATGTCAATTATTATTATGGTGACACAATATCTGAGGAAAAATTAAAAGACACAAATATGATTTTTGGACTGTGATTTCAAACATTGTAATGCATGACTGTCTGGTCTATGAAAGTAAAGAAAAATCATGATGGAAGGGCATGATGGCAGAAAGCTGCTTATCTCTTGGAAGTCAGGAAGCAGGGAGAACAAGAGCAGAAAGATCCAGGGATGAGATCTACTCTTCAAAAGCAAATTCACAAAGACCTAGTTCCTTCAGACAGAGCCCATCTCCCTGTGGGCCATCCAGGTACAAACTTATCAAGGATATCTGTTAAGGAGTTCTTTCATGACAATTCAATGACCTCTCAGCCAGACAACTAGTTAGAGATCAAAACTTCAAACATTAGCCTGGGGAAGATGTACTATTTGTCCAAATCATAACAACAATTGATGTTTGCTTCTGAAAAAAATTCATTCATTTATGAATATCTCATAGGTGAATGATCCATGGTAGAGAATGTAATTTAATAAGTGGAAAATTAACAGAAAAAATATAAGATAAGCCATTTAATAATTTTGTATCTGAACATAATAAGTTTTCTTGTTTGTTTTTCCATTTTTCTCTTCATAGGGTAGAGGGTTTCATCAAACAAAGATTCTCTCAACATTACCACTATTTTGGGCAAGATAATTGATTGCTGTAATGGAAAGCCAAGAGGGTCTGGGCTATAGGATCTTTAACTGCATTTCTGCTCTCTGTGTACTATCTACATGCACATACTGCTCCCCCCACCACCACTGTAGATGGGACAATCAAAATGATCTCCAGAATGATCCAATGTCTCTTAAATAGCAAATACCATCCCTTCTGCCCCACTGGAAACATGTGGTGCCTTTCTATTTTGAGTTTACTGTTCTTACCACTATCTCTTTTTTTGCTATTTAAAAATATTTATTTATGTTTGTTTGTTTGTTTTGGGTATGCATGTGTACGCACATGCCATGGCATGTCTCTTCTTCTACCATGTGCGTTCTGAGGATAAAACTCAGGTCATCAAGCCTGACAGCAGGCACTTCTTCCTAAGTATTAAAATCTTGTCCATTTCCCAGATTATTTTTTGGGAAGGTAGACCAGAGGCCTTTAATTAACCACCCATGCTATTTGTTACCAAAGTTTTACTTTTAACATTAAAGTGTGGATTTTTCTCCACTTCATTGTGCATATTTTTTTAAATAGTAAAAACTGGTTGTACATGTGTGATTTTCACATCACATGATCCTAGAACTCTTTCTATGGTTTTTCAAGTGGAAGCTACTTCCTAAAAAGACTCTTGGTTCAGTAAAACTCCTGAATTACTCCACTTCATAGATTAAGAGCATGTTCTTTTGAAGTGTAACCATAAGTAAGTGGAAGATTTGAAATATTGTGGTGGATGAAAATCATTTTATGAGTTAAAAACCTACTGTTTGAGAATGAAAGTGTAAAGTGAAGGATTAAAATACTGAAGCTTGGTCTTTATGGAAATTGCTAATCACCAGCTTTCTTCCTTTGCTTTCACTCTCTTATGAAAAACAATATTTAAAATGCATTTTACACAAAGTACATTTGCTCTAGTCGCCAGCAGAGAATTGGTTCTTTAAAACGCTGGTGCTGGATGAAAATAAGCACTTCTATAAGATGGTGCCTTCTCCAGGGAATCTGTGGGTTGCATGTAGCCTTAAGAGGTTGGAGAAGTGACTAGCTGCCTGACAAACATAAGCATGAGACTGAGCAGGAACAAGAAGAGAGAGTTGGGAAACCTAATGAGAAGGTTCATCTACTTAAATATTGCTCGGGGGGGAGACATTCATGAACCATATGTTCTTGCAGTCATTTATTTTGATGCCCAATTTTATCTACTTACCTCCTCTTGCAGTCAAATATCTTTAAAATTTTATAAATGCAGATAGCATATTAATACACTCAAAAGCTTAATTTTCTAAATTCCTCAATTCATTGACATATTCCATTAAAAGATTCCAATATTAATTGATATTGTGCAGCATTGTAAATTTGGCCTCTGTTTTAAAGGTATCTACAGAAAGCTGTCTAAACATAGGCTCAGTGCAAGGGCTGAGAAAGGCAAGGAAATGTTTTTCTCTGAAAATGTACCTTGTGCTTACATACCAAAGAAACAAGAGTAAAACTTAACTGACATGAACATGTTATACAAGAGATAATCAGATGCCTGGGGTTTAGTTCACAGGTCTTATCCAAAGCGTGGCAAGAAAATGAAAAGTCAAATTCTAATGGGAGCTTGGGAAACCTCAAAACCAGCATGTCTGCAGTCAAACCAATTAACATTAGGAAGGAGTCAAAACTATACTAATAAAAATTGCCAATGAGAACAGATGTTTATTGCTTTGTTTATTTTAGTACACTTTCTTACAAAATGTTTTTACATATACTTTAATCAAATATCTTGGAGTTGAGACAAGGTTTCCTACCAGAGCAGCCCTAACTCTAATTCAGAAACATTGAAATTAACTGATGAATTGTCTTTTGGAGAGTGTTTGGTATCAATGAATGGAAGTGGAAACAAGACTACATTTGCAGTGATAACCCAGACCTGTCCTGCTTCACTGAGAAGGTTGTACAGAACAAGACACACAACAGCCTAGAAGACACAGGGGACACTTCATCACTTGATATCATTGGGGGCAAAGTGTCATCTGAGGGCAGAATAGAAACCACAGATTAGACAGATGGAAATGCCAGCTTCACCCTGACTTCTGGAGAGAGTAATGGGAGGCTGGCAATTGAGCTAATTACAAGGCTTATGAGTTAATCAACCATGTCTATTTAAGGCAAGCCTCATCAAATCCCCAAACGATGAATGCTGAGAAGTTCCAAGCTGATACACTTTGGGAGGGTGGTACATTCCAACTCCCAGAACATGTGCTTCAGTTATTGCAGATCTCATATTATCTACCTTTTCTAAATGTTCTTTGCTCCCTCTAGGTGAGCATTTATTGCAGTTTTAACAACTGGTAGTAGTTAACTAATGTGTTTAGCACATGAGCTGAGGAAGAGCCATGAGAATATTGGATATTAGTCATAATACCTACAGCCATTTAGGGACCCACTGCTTACAATGATGCTGGGTGTGCAGTGAGCCATATGAGATCAACTCTTAAACTGATGCTCATGTGGAAGTTAGTTGTTTGGAACCAAGTTAAGGACCATCTTGAATTGGAGAATTGTTTGATATGGGAAACCTATATATTTGACATTACAGGAGAAAGCAGAAAAAAAATTTTTCTTTACCTTTAAATACACTTTATTTTAGTTAAAATTTATCATTCAAACAATGAAACTTCAGTGTGATTCATGTATAGTCTCATACGACATGCAATTGTTCTGAAAACTAAAAAAATCACAGTAATCTTAAGAAGCATTTTAATTTTTCACAGAGATTATAACTGTGTTTATGGACATTTATGCACCTCTTATAGAATAGAACCTGTAGTTAATTAGTAACCTTTATTAGAGCCATATTTTGAGAGTCTGCTAAAAAAGCTCATCCAATATTTTTTTAATATCATAAACATGTCCATGATGAGTGACAAAAAACCTCATATTACATTCCGGAGAGCAGAGAGAGAGAGATTATAACTACCTAAGCAAGAACTCAATGTCAGATTGAAGTCAGATTGAAGTGAAGTGGTAAAGTTAAACACCACCTATTTAAGAAATCAGTAATGTTAAAACTTAATAATTTCCTAGTGAAATGTAAACTCAGAACACAAAAAAGAAGGAAAGACAGACAGATAGATAGACAGAAAGAAAGAAAGAAAAGAGAGAAAGAGAGAGAGAGAGAGGAAGGCAGGAAGGCAGGAAGGAAGGAAGAAAGAAAGAAAGAAAGAAAGAAAGAAAGAAAGAAAGAAAGAAAGAAAGAAAGAAAGGAAGGAAGGAAGGAAGGAAGGAAGGAAGGAAGAAAGAAAGAAAGGAAGGAAGGAAGAAAGAAAAATCTGGAGTATGAGACATTTTTTCTCAAATAATTGGAAGCTTCATTCTTTCGCCATTCTTTAGTATTAACTGGAAAAGCTGGTAGATACCAAACTTGAAAATGCAATGAACAAGAATAGTTGAGGGGGACAAAATTTATTTGCGATGTTCTCAGGATAAGATAGCATTAAAGGTCCAATTTCAAATAATGAGTACTGAAAACTTCCAAAAGCTATTGGTACAGAATGTCACCAGAGCAGTTCTTTCATAGTGGAACCATGACAATTGAACATATTTAAATGATACAGTGTAACAATTCAATGTACATATTCAAAGAGAAAAATCTGTATTTAAGCAAGCAATTTTAGAAAATGTACTCAGCCAAAGTTCCATGAGATTTAATTCTGAAATCCATTAATTATATTTTCTTCTTTCTGTCTCAACATATTTATGTGCTTACTAGTTTTTGACTCACAGAAATTTATGTCATTGGTCCTTTGAATCATCTTCATGCTATTTATTTATATCTCTATTGGCACAATGTGTAGTATACATAGGTACATATACAGCAGAATACAAACATACATTAAATAATTATAAAATACTTGATAACTTTGCTCTCTAATACTCTAATATGTGTGTGAATTTGTTGATACATCATAATAAAACAGAAAAATCTGTCATTTAAAAATTTCCCCCAAATTTCAGAATTTCCTCAGCAAAATATATCCTCAAATTCAGATTTTTTAAATGCCCAATATCTACCAACTTTGCATACTAGACCATTTTACCATTAATGAGATCAGGTTCTTGGTTGGTTGGTTGGTTTTTTAGGGGCAGCAGTAGCTGTCATTTCCAGTCTGGAATCTGTAATAATTATCCTAGTTTTGGTTTAGAGATGCATTTCTCAGCTTGGTTTGCCATCCTTGAAAAGAGGTTGTGGAAGTGAAACGTCTGAGGAGCTTTATAGCTCACTTCCCTCAACTGCCTTTATACCAGCATTAATCCTGGCTTAATTCAATGGCATTTTAAAACTCTCTTGGACATGATTTGTTCATCAATTTAGAACCATTCGTAGACCACCAAGACAGATGGTGCAGCAGCCACAGCCAGACCCAAGCAGTTGAGTTCGTTTTGTGTCAACATAGTATCTGGAGAAACTCTAATCGATATTCAATGAGACACTTAAGTCTCAGAAGTATAGTAGTTAGCTACTACTTTATGGACTTGTGCATGGCACTGCTGGACATAATAAATTTAAATAAAAAGCAGCCAGAGAGCTGTCTGCAGAATCCTTGTAACCTACGGTGTCTTCACTGAGCACACAGAAAGTTTCAAGGTTCAATCTCCACAATTTTGAAGTACTCCTGCACCTTGAATGCATCTTACAAGGTGCTACATCTTGGAGAGTTATTGGTGGAAATCTTTATTATTTTTAATAAAAGTTCTTGATGTGTTTTTCTAGGCTACCTACCATAAGAAGTATTTCTTTCATAACTAACATAAAACAAATATTTACCAAAATAAGTCACTTGGTAGCAAGATGCAGTGACTGTGTTCTAATTCTTAGGTTGGTGTTGTTGAAGAACACTCCTTAAATGGGTTGAGGCTGACTGGTTAAGGTCTTTTGATTGTGTGCCTTTGGCAGCTTCACAGTGGTTTATTAAAAAAGGGCATGTGGAAATGAGGACTCTACTTATGTATAGGACAGTGCTAAAATCATCTGTGTTAATAAGAGCTTTATTTTAGATCAAGTTAAGATGATCTGTCCTGTGCTTTCTGCTTCTATTTATGATGGATATAGGTTAGGCATGACCACACACAAGTGTACACACATACACACTCACACACACACACTATTTTTCTACAAGTTCTCTATAAAGAAACTCCTTCCAGGTCAATTTTTTTTCTTTTTTAGAAAATTAAATTTAATATCTTAAGTATGGTTATCAATATTTTTTTTCTTTTTTTTAATTTTATATTTAATTTAATTTAACATATCAGCCACGGATTCCCCTGTCCTCCCTCCTCCTCCCCCTCCCCCCAATCCATCTCACATTCCCACCTCCTCCAGGGCAAGGACTCTCCTGGGGATTCAGCTCATCCTGGTAGATTCAGTCAAGGCAGGTCCAGTCCCCTCCTCCCTTCACCCAGGCTGAGCAAAGTGTCCTAGCATAGGCCCCAGGCTCCAAAAAGCCAGCTCATGCACTGACAGATCCCAGTCCTACTGTCTGGGGGCCTCCCAAACAGTTCAACCTAATCGACTGTCTCACTTATCCAGAGGGCCTGATCCAGTTCCATGGGGGCTCCTCAGCTATTGGTTCATAGTTCATGTGTTTCCACTAGTTTGGTTATTTGTCCCTGTGCTTTTTCCAATCATAGTCTCAACATCTCTCGCTCATACAATCCCTCCTCTCTCTTGCCGATTGGACTCCCTGAGCTCCACCTGGGGCCTGGCGGTGGATCTCTGTATCCGCTTCCATCAGTCACTGGATGAGAGTTCTACAACGACAGTTAGGTGTTCGGCCATCAGATCACCAGAGTAGGTCAGTTCGGGCTTTCTCTCGACCACTGCCAAAATTTTAAAATATGGTTTGATTGATTATATCTGTATTTTAAAAGTAACAAAAGATACACTAACATTGAACAGTGAAGAGATAATGATCACAAAATTTGGTTGTAGCCACCAAGGAAGAAGAAAACTCATTAGTTATTTTACTTTGATATTTTGTAAATTGGAAATAGGATTGAAATATTAAATATGTATCATATAGATTTTCATGTTACTTAGGAAAAAGTATTGTGGATGGCTTTAATATATATAATAAATTCCATATTCATTCATATATATATGTATTCTTTTATATATGAATATGGAATTTATTACCATGTGCTCGTTTTATGTTACAGAACTTTTGAGTAGGAAATCAAAAAACATAGCAGGCAGTATACTAAAGGATTATTATATTTTGAACTGTATCCTCCCATTATGGATGTAGATCAATGGTTCTCAACCTGTGAGTCTGGATCCCCCTTGGGGATCAAATTCTTTTTCACAGTTGTCAAATATCAGATAGCCTGAATATCAGACATTTACATTAAAATTCATAACAGTAGCAAAATTACAGTTATGAGGTATCAATGAAATAATTTTGTGATTGGGGTTCACCACAACATGAGGAATTATATTAAGGGTCACAGCATTAGGAAGGGTAAGAACCACTGATGTAGATAGAGTTAACATGTGAGGTCCTAAGAGACTTTGTTTCCTAGCCACATACTACAGATTAAAAGGAATTTTACTTTTATCAGAATGACACAGGAGTTAAGTACATGCACATAAATTACTTTGACAACTCAATGAGATTAATATTAACACTAAATGATTAGTAATGTGTATATATACTGGGCTGCCAAGGTAAAAGAAAAGAACACAAGAAGAGAATAAATTAGTTTGTTCCTTTTTAAGTTCCAATCCAATGTTTACAAGTATGATTTCTCCCAAAATAATGAAAAATTGTATATGAACAAAATGTATTATAGGCATAAATAATATATAAATGAATTTACTATAAAATAGTATGGATTTTGATTCAGAGTTTTAATAGTATTTATACAAATAAACATGGATGCTGAAACATTGACCATCAAACTACTGAGCATCAAAACCATGGGACTCACTGAGGATCTGAGAAGCATCATAGTGACCAGTTGCCCAGACTGTCTACTTGATTATCCAATGGTGTCAAAGAGCCAGTTTCTTGCAAGTTGGTCTAATTGGTGACAAATGTAAATTTTTGGATTTTGGACATGAAAAGTGTCCCAGATGAAAAATAGAAATCTCACAAATGTTTTCTTCTTCCTCCAAGGGCCAGAGACTCCTAAGACTAACCAACTCAATGAACAGCCCAACTGATAAGTAAATGAAAATAAGCCCCATGCAGAGTTGATATTTCCTATTTATTAATGATGGGCTTCAAGTTAGACATTAGAATAGAACCTAGTCTTGGATCAAAATTTTGTATGGAGAGTAAGATGTATCTACCTGTTCAGCAGATATATTTGTATTCATGAATTTTTAAGAGACCTGTGAGTAATTATTTCTAGAGTCAGCAAGTGTATACCCTAAAATGTGAACTTGACAACCCCATACATATAGCACCCCACATAGGTATGCTGAAGTTGTATGGAAAAAATATCTTCTTTTAGAGATGTCTACACACCTAAAATAGGAGGTAAATAATACAGAAGCCGTTTTTAGTCTTGTATTATAATTATCAAATAACAAAGAATACTTTGAATTATGACCCTAACAGTTAGCTCAGGAATCTATTGTCTACATCATTTGTCTCAATTGTACCAATGTCATACAAAATTATATTCTCTTAACTTAGAGCAGTTCATTAATAAATTGCTGTTTAATTGAAAAATGACATTTTCTAGATGGACAGATTGGAGAGCAAGAAAATGCAGAGCTAATACTGTTAGGACTGGGAGGCATGTAAGAGCATCCTGGGTTAGCAAGCTCCACACACAGATTTCAGCAAATCTGACTATTCGTCCACTAGATGACCCCCATGGTATGTGGGTTATACCCACACATGTGAAAACTAATGATTTTAAGAAGAAGGTGGAGGAAGAGGAGGAAACAAAGAAGAAAGACCCTAAGGCTCCCTTTTCTTGTAGCTATCTCCTTAAAGGTGACCAAAAACTTATTTTCAAAGCTTGGAATCTGTAACTCAAACTTATGACCTCACTGTAGTTCTTGCTGGTTAGAACTAGTTGACTGTTGGACATTTCTTTTTTTATGTTTCTCTCGCAGAAATTATATGTTCTTATTATTTAGCTAAGATTGTAGTATCTGTGTTAACAGTGTAGTGCTTCTGCTTGGCACACATTGTTCATTAAAAGAAAAAAATCTCACCACTTGCTGTAACGATGGCACAAAGCATCAAAAACCAAAAAGGGAAATCTGTACACTTATTTTAAGTAAAAATTTTAATTACATTTTAGTTCCAAAGATTCTTATGAAAAAAGAATATTCAAAATAAAAACTATACTGTGTGTTTGAAGCCGTACTTTGAAACCCTATCCCATTAGTTTTTATTGTCACTGATTTTATAAAGTATAACTTCTCTCAAAGCTAATAACTGAAATGAGTGTGAAGCCATGTCATGCAACACAGGTAGGAATTCTTTAGAAGGTTCATTATAACATTCACAAATATTAATATATCGAATGGTTAATTTAGTCAATTCATGTTTACCAAGAATACATTTAATCTGGCTGACTTTTTTTAGCAGTGCTGCTTACTGCTATTTTTTTAAGTTTAATAGTTTAAGAAACTTTTCACTCCATCCTCTGAATGCATGATTTTCAAGTTTTATAGAATATAATTTTTGTAAATGAGAAACAGATTTTCATATTTTTTTCAAGCATTTTTGGTTTGGACAAATGTTATGTTTTCATCTCCTGAGTTTGGTATGGAGGTGTTTGCTCATCTATGAAAGTATCACTGAGTGCACACTCAAGCAGAGTTGGGATCAGCAGAATATTGTGAAAATGTTTCAGTAAATATTGCTATCTCATTTGGGAGGTTTTCTTGGCAAGGTAGCCAAGCTCATTTGGAACATGACACTAGATCCAAATAAAAGCATTTTTGTATCAGTATTTAATGTTAGGTATTTTATATGAATTCTTTTTCTCCTCAGACAGCCATTTTATTAAATTGTTTAAGTGGTCTGTTGTCTTGAGGGTGATAATGTAGAAATAGTGCTTCTTTTAATGGGAGTACATATTAAGTTTTATCACGATTACAGGAAAAAATAGGAGTCAATAAACAGCTACTCAAGAATAACATGTCAGGCTCTATACAAAACATATAAATCTGCTATCTAAAACCAAATGCAGCTATATTTTTATGCCTAGTCCATTTTTATTTTGTTGCACATCCTAAAAGCTCTTTGCAGATATACCAAAGTTGCTCATACCTGTTGACCAACATCATCAGTTCCCTTGCTCCTCCCTGAAATCAGTGACTCCACAGACAAGTTCTATGCTGAAACTAATTTTTCCTTTTAAAAGAAGAGGGATGCTCTTACAATGAAATGCTACTTTGGATGTCTTTACAGAAGAGAAGTCATTTCTGTTCTATACCGGTGTGGTATGTTTCAATGCACTCACCCTACCTGGGTGGTCACTAAATAGAATTCATTTTACCTCTGCAATCAAATGGACAGCACCAAAGAGTCACCGCTATTACTTTGTAAGTATCATTAGAGCATCAGATTCATTTTTAACCTGTTAAGGGGAAGAAGATTGCAAATGGACAGCCCTGGGGAGAATCTGCAAATGAGTCATCTGCCTTTTTCCTGCTGCCCCTGAATCTGTTCTCTGCCAGTTCCTAGTTAGGATACTTTCCTAGAACTCCTGTGTTTCAGGCACTTTTCATCAGTGGGGATATCTAGTGCCTCAGCTGAACTAATAATATCTTAATGTATTATTCCTCTGGGAAAATTCACATTATTAGGGACCAGACCATCTCATGATTGCTTGACAAGAGATACCTTTCCCTGTGAAATGTTCAGAGTGAATTATAGGGTTAATATATGGGAATCTGATTGACCAGTTTTGGAAAAAAAAAACAACTTCATTTGTATATAAAATGTGATTATAAGCCATAAAATGATGGCATTCTATCTTTTCTCCTTATATTAAAACATTTGTTTTAAAGAATCTTTAGGGCTAAAAACAGTAGGTAATTTAAGTTTTTCTGCACTCTCTCTCTGTCTCTCTCTTTCTCTCTCTCTCTCTCTCTCTCTCTCTCTCTCTCTCTCTCTCTCTCTCACACACACACACACACACACACACTCACACATACACAGAGAGAGAGAGAGAGAGAGAGAGAGAGAGAGAGAGAGAGAGAGAGAGAGAGAAATAGAGAAAGAGAGAGAACATACATATAACCCATTAGAGAGAGATAATGTATCCATTGTGAGTATGTATTTCTGAATCTTGAATTTTATTTCCTTTAAGTGCATAAGGGTGGTGTGTGCAGACTAATTTATCCATGGGCATTAACACCTTGGACAAAATCATCTTTTTTTTCTAGTTTCCAAGTATCCCATCTGACCTTAGTGACAGCTCATTTTAAAAAATGACGAGTATTATGCTGTGTTTCTTGTTAGAAGTATGGTTGCAAAAAGCATATTACAAAGGATGAAAAATGTAACTACATACTACAATCTATTTTGTATGTAGGTCATTCTCTTTGATCCTCACTTGAAAGCATTACCATTTCCAGGAGATGGCACGAAAAATAAAAAGCAATTACCACCACATCTCAGTTAGAGGAGCTTAGAGTATTAAGGGTTCATCACATTTTTCTCTCTTCCTCTTTTCCCATTTGAGAAACAGTGTTACATGGTTTCAGGCCACATAGTGGGATCTTACTTTTCCATTAGGACTTTTTCCCCCTTAGCTTTAAAAGAATTCAGCTTGTGAGTAGAGAGTTTTTAAAGACTACTACTAAAAAATAATGGGAGATGGCCATCCCTCTCCTCAATAAAGAAGTACATTTAGTCAATGCTAAGTCTTTTTATATTAACCACTGAATATTAAAATGATACGACTGCTTTCTTGAAATGATCTACTTTGTCCCTAATGGGGCTTCAATTTAAAAAGTTTCACATAGCTAACATTCAGCAAGTTTAAGTTATAGTAACACCTTAAGTTTAAAATTTACCACCTTTATATCTTAAAATAATATTTTATTTTAATAATAATATTTAATAATAATATTTTATTTAGTTCACTAATGTATTCTCCAGGTGAATAGGATATTACTATTATTGACACAGAGACTTCTTCTTATAGTAAATGACAATCAACGCAGAGACTCCCAACTGGTCAATGTGCAGAGAAGAAAAGACTGTGGAGTGGCCAGGCCTAAATCAGACATTCATACCTTACCCCAAGACTCAGAGACTTTTAGAGAAGAGGGGATGGAAAGATTGCAAGAGGTGAAGATGGCAGATGACTTCAGAGAACAGTGTTTTCCTGACACAGCGTAGCAGATGTGCACCTGAACTCGCAGTGGCTATGACAGCAAGCACAAGACTAAGCAAGCTTCAGGCAGACAACATCCTAGCACAGACTAGGAAAGATGGGTGTGTGATCTCACCACTAGATGAGGACTGAGGACGTGCTAGCTGCTAGAAGAGGGAGAAGCAGCTTTCCTGAATTATGAGAACCTGGGTGGACTGACCTCCTACAAGGTTAGACCCCACTCTGAAGACTGACTGGGCAGCACAAACTGGGTTAGATAGGAAAAGAAGAAGGAAGAGAAGGGGGTGGGGGAGAAGGAGGCAAGGAGAGGAGCAGCAGGAAGAAACCTAAAGGTTGGTAGGAAGGGGTGGAAGAATCGAGAGGGTGGTAAGGGGAGGAGTTTGGGGTAGTGAATATGCTTAAAGTTCATTTCATAAAATTCTCAAAGAATTGATAAAATATTTAAAAATAAATTAAGAAAGAAGGAGGGACAGGTGATTCTGACACAAATTTCCAAAGATATCACATTGGAATTAGTGACAGAATTAAAATTGTGTCAAGAAACACAAAACAATAAATATAAAATGTTTGTCCAAATGAGTCATTTCTTCACACCGTCCAAAATTAAGAGTACAGTTTTGTCAGTTTCAGAATTATGATGGATTTGTACTTAAGAATGCATTTTGCAGTTTCTAGGGCCTAGGTATTTCTTGACACTTGAAATTTTCTGTGAATATCTTAAAAGTACATTGATTCTTATAGTCATAATTTTGTTTAAAGTAAATCCTAAAAGATTAAGAAGGGATATTTAGAGGTTATCTCTTTACCATTAACAACCATATATCAATGGCTAATTTTCTAAATCCTAACTAGCTATGTTTTCTGCATGTAGCATTGATCATATGAGTATATGTCTTTGCTAGATTATTCTAATTATTTACTGTAATATGTTTGAAATAATAAATTTACTACTTGAGTAAGTTCTTCAACTATTCTAATTTTCTGTTAATTCATTAAGGGATGGGTAAAAAATAGCACACATTTTAACAGATTAATTGGAATGATACATATGATTGCAGCACTTAATTGTACGAATGTCCTTATGCACAATGAGTGACTGTCCAGTTCCTTGCTTCTTAATTTTTAAAACCATCATTATCATCATCATCATTACCATCATCATAGTGCTCATGCATGTGTGCATGTGCGTGCGGCACGCGCATGTGTGTGTATGCGTGTGTGCGTGTGTGTGTGTGTGTGTGTGTGCTTGTGTGTGTGTATTTACTGTGTTATACATGTACAAATCAGAAGACAACTCTGTAAAGTCAGTTCTCTCCTTCTATTGAAAGAATTAAACGTTAGAAAGAGGAACGAGCACCAGTCCCAGACCCCCAAACCATTAGCCTCAGCAGAAATATTCTTATGATATTTCTTATGGCATCAGCAGAATAATCTTGTGACATTATCTGGGTCTAGCAGAACATCCTGTGGCTATTCTAGGAGGAAAGGCAGCCCCCATGGAAAGTCCCCATAGCTGTACTCCCCCTCCCCAGTACTGATCTTTAAACTAGCCAAATATGTATTGCCCCGAATGCTATGCTAATTTTGTGGGTTTTGCCTTTAAAAGATGCCTGCAATTATTGTTCGGGGCTCCTCTCACTGAATAGTGGAGGGGGCCCGCATGGGCAAATGATTAAATAAAGCCTCTTGATGATTGCATCAACCGGTCAGGGGTCCGGGTTTCTGGGGCACCCACCGCAGAGGGTAGTACCCTGAGTCTGGGGTCTATCACTATCTTCTTGTGAGTTCTGAGGGTGGAACTCAAGTCCCCAGGTGTGCATAGCCAGCCTCTTTACACTCTGAGTCATCTCTACTCCCCTCAAGTCCTTTTTTTGCTGGTAGTGGAAAATACACTGAACTGCTTCATCAAGAGATGTTAACTTGAACTGGTCTGGTCCAATGCTGGGTTTACTCAGAGATGGCATGATGATAGTGCCTCTCAAGGATTTTCTAACACTCAGAGAAGGCTCAGTTTTCTGTAATCTTCCACAGACAATATGAATCAAAAAAGTCATTATACTTCTCATTTGCTATAACTTTTCCTCAAATGGGCATTAAATAAAGTGACATATCAGAATATCATAGTATAAACTACAAAAACAGAACCAAGATCGGACACCTTATTGTCATAACCTTTCTACGTGCTTGTTCTTCAGTACCCCATGTTGTGGCTTAGAATTAAAATAAAAATAAAAATCTCAGTGAAGAAAATAGGGACTTTTATCATAATTTTTGTCTGATATATGTTTCTAGAAGTCAATATCAATTCTAATTCTGTTGCACAATAACATATGTATTACACATAATTGTGTGATAATTTAAAAGCTACTTTTTATTAAATGTCTTCTGTGATTTAGACACTGTGCTAATCACTTTACTTTTACTATTTTGCATAAACTTCAAAGTACTCAAACACAAATACCATACACAAATGGAAAAAAAAGTGGCTGTTAATAAATTACAGGTTTTTGTCCCAAAGTTACATAAGAAGTTCATGAACAATCCTGAATGTGAACTGATTCATTTGATATCACAGCTGATCTGTAAATTATTCATATTATTTTCCAAATGATATCATAGATATAAACCCTCAGTACCACCAAATGAGACAGGCTTGGTGACAAATTTCTCCCTATCCTCAGTGTACCACCTCCCAGAAAGAAAGGCTGAGAGGGAAGCTGAGATTTTTCACAAAATTCTTTGCAGTACAAAGACTATCATCTGTCACCACTTTATACTGAGGTTCCATTCACATCTTCCCAAGCAATAAAATGCATATCTAGGAAAGATACACTGTAGCCTTGAGGTCATATGGTTAGGTGTTGGGGTGTCAAATAAGCTTTATGGAGAAGTTTTCAAATCTTCAAGGAAATCCACCTGGCTTTCAAGATGAGCCCAAGCTGGCTGCTGTTTAAGTCATTGGCAAAGAAAGAAATGTGGCGAAGCACAGACTGTCCAGAGCACATCAGCCCCATCCTGGAAATAAGGCGCAAGTCCACTTTCCATGAATATTTGTGTCTTGATGTAATAAATAAATAATAAATACCCTTAGGACAGCTTAATTAAAATTGATTTAACATTTTATAGCAGCTCAAGTAAAAATGGCTTTGTAGGGAAGACTTCTTTAGCTCAAAAGCAAGAATGACTGAAATTAGCTTTAGACAAAAATAGAATTAAGGGAAAGTGGTGCTATCCTTGTGTCAAAAACTAACTACCTTTGTATATATAAAGCATGAGGTGACTAGTTTTAGAATGTATCTTCATTTCATAGAAATTTTAGTCCAGCTTTTTACTTTCCCTCCAAGTGGGGTACAAACTTAGGAGCCATGACAAGAGTGCAGTGAGTGGGAGGAAAGAACTAAAGGATAACCGTCCACTCCTCCATAATCGATCTTTCCTAGGACACTCCACAGTTCATAGACCAATAGGAACGTCACACATTCAGACACACATGTTGCCATTAAGACCCATGTTTTGTTTTTGTTTTTCTGTTACTCAGTTAAATATTGAATGAAAACATCTTCTGATTTAGGAATTCTCGTGTCGGCTAAAAGGTCAACACTGTTTTCAGTTATGCATCCTTTAAACTCTTCCCTTGATGATATGTGGGCACGAATTATCTCTCTAGAACTCTTCTTTTAGGCTCACCAGCACCAGTTATTTTTATGTTTTGTGGAGTGTATGTTATTGTTTTTTTTTTTTCTCTCCTTTCTCACCCTTTACCTGTTTTCTCAGACTGCCTTATTTGGTCGACTCTTCAAAGACACCAAAGCTGTTGTTTCCTTTATCTCCCAAGTCCATCACTTATGGACTCAACATCTCTGTAATATTTCATTTTAAAACACCAATACACACACGTAAATAAATCTAGAAGGAATTTAAAACTAAATGCATTGAAAACTACTTCTTTGTGTACATTTTCTCTCTAGTCAGCATAATCCAGTAAACGAAGCTGTAGATTTCAGATTCATCTTCAATAATCTTGTCAAAGACAGCTGATTCTAGACGCAAAATAGATCTAGACAGTTTCTATATCTTTATCCCCAATGCAATCGTATAGACTAATCCTTACCTGTGTGTTTTCTAGTATTATCTAACCATTTCTCATCCACTATTTTAGCTTTCTAAACTAATGTTAAAATTGTATTTTTAAAATTTGGGATTAAGCCTGTGGCCTGTTAGGAATTTAGAAATAAATATAAACATTATTATGGACTTAGTATTTACAGAGCAAATACTAAGCACTGTGGGTCGCTTATCTTCCAGAGTAGAGAAGTGAAGTCCAGGTCAGTTTTCAGATCTACCAGAAGCAGAGACATAGTTTAAGCATGTTGCGCATCACAATACCTGTGAGCTGAGAATCTGAACTTAACATCAGCCACATTTGCAATGCTAACTACTGAGTCTAAGACAACCCCATGGGACTTTTAACATCGAGCAGCAGTTTAATGATGGCATTTATAGGTGCAAATTCGTACTTAGATTAGTTTCTTAGTCCTAGTACAACAAATAGCTATGACCACTGGAAGAAAGTAACATGAATATGCTGATTTATTGTTCCGGAAACAACAATCTAAATTTAAATACCAGGGCATATGTCAAGGTTTAAGCAGGTCAGATTCTTTCTGGAATGTCCAAAAGAAGAATCCATTGCTGTAACAGGTTTTCTCTTTTGGGTCACCAACCAATTCCCAAATCATGACACAAAGACTTATTGGTTTTGAATGCTTGGCCTGTCTTAGGCACATTTCTGGATAGCTCTTTTAATTTCACCTCTCTCTCTTCATCTACCTTTTGCCTTGGGTTCTTTGCCTTTTCTTACTTTCATGTTGTCTCTATGTTTGGCTAGCTGATGGCTGCCTGCCTTCTGGCCACAGGTGTGTCCCTCATTCTCTCTTCTTCCTTGTTCTCTTGTTCCTCCTGTTCTTCTTTTTTCCAGCCTAGATTTCTCCTCTTATTTATTCTCTCTGCCAGCAAGCCCCACTTATGCTTTCTCTGCCTAGCTATTGGTCATTCAGCTCTTTATTAGGCCAATCAGGTATATTAGGCAGGCAAGGTGAAACAGATGCAACATATCTTTACATAATTAAACACACATCATTACATCATTAAACAAATGTAGCATAAACAAAAGTAACACATCTTTAAACAGTTAAAGTAATATTCTACAGCATGAACAAATATAACACATCTTTGCCTAGCTAAAATAATATTTACAACATATTATCTCATTTTCCCCCTTGTTGATGGCCTCTTCCCCATTATTTAAGCATTTGCCTCAATCTCTGTTTCTACCACACATTCCTGTGTTCTCTTCTCCAGCCAAGACTCTTTTCCCCTCTGTGTTTGTAAGACACCAGTAGTTACACTCAGATCTCTCCGTGCTAATCCATAATAATCATCATTAACTCAAAAAAACTGTTATTCATATCTGAAACATTCCCTTTGTTATAAACAGTACCATGCATGGGGTTCAGAAATTAAGATGTGGGTATTTGGGGGATTAGTCAAATAACAATCCAGATCCTAACCCAACCGTGCACATGTAAGTAACCCATTACTATCACAACATGTCTGACTTTTAGTATTAAAAATCATTGACAAATTCCTGCAGAGCTTTCAAAGACACACTGAAGGTTACCTCTTCCATAGCCTTCTCATAATTTCACTATATTATAAACCCAGCCATTTCCTTCAAAGTCATTTAATTAAACTTTGTAGGTACTTCTATGCAATAATTTGCTTCTTTGTCCCTCCTCTGAGTCTCAGAGCCTCTGTCCTTTTCATCTTTTCATCTTTAGTCATCAGTACCATCCATGATCCAAACAATAAAAACAGGAAGGCTTGCAACATGCAATAAGTCACAAGACTAGCAGGTAATGGACATGAAAGAGGATATAAAGCTAATTGTTTTCTACCACCAATTCTGCCATAAATTTTTCATTTTTGGCGGTAGATAAGTACATAAAACTCATTCAATGATGAAAGTATAAAATTCTGTTCTAATTGAGTTGTATAGTCTGGTTAATTTTGGGGTGTGTGTGTGTGTATGTGTGTGTGGGTGTGTGTGTGTGTTTACTAGAATGTATGTGTAACATATTTTATAATAAATTTGTTTTTAAATACTATTTGTTTTTGAAAAACCTTTAAGTAATAACTTCATCAACAATATTCTCCTTATCATCTGATGTGTACTCAGTTAACCAGTATTCACTATATGCTGACTTTGTGTAGGTAAAATAATTAATTTGTTTGAAAACAAGCTTAGTAAGCAGTATAATAGTGAAATGTAATCCTTCTGGTAAATTGGCACTAAGTATTTTTACTTTTGTTTATAAATTTCATTTATTTCATAAATGAAATACATTTATGAAATGTTTTTATACATTTACTTCACATTATTCTGCAGGGTAGGATGAAAAGATCACTAATGAAAAATATTGTTAATTATTAGATTCAAATTCTATTTAAAATATTTCCTGTGGATTGACATTTTTTGTTTTATCCATTGAAAACTTTAAATAGGCTAAATGTTTCCATTGAAAACATTCACATGTGGATAATTCAAGATCTTTTTAAAACAAGACTACAATGAAGTTTGTGTGGTCTTCAAGTGCTGATAATAGACAAGTAGCTTTAAATATCTACTGAAACAATAATGTCATTTAAAAGTGTGTGCTTTATATTCATATCAAAATTCATCAGTTGTATAAGACACAGATGAAATGTGTGGCCTGTATTAACAATGGAAGAAGCTGCAGGGCGGTGGTGGCGCACGCCTTTAATCCCAGCACTCAGGAGGCAGAGCCAGGCAGATCTCTGTGAGTTCAAGGCCAGCCTGGGCTACCAAGTGAGTTCCAGGAAAAGGCACAAAGCTACACAGAGAAACCTTGTCTCGAAAAACCAAAAAAAAAAAAAAAAAAAAAAAACAATGGAAGGAGCTGAATTTCCTTTCAAAGTTAATAAAAATAAAGTTTTACTTTGGCTCCTGCCAAACGCTGCCATTTTGACCCCCTTCTCTAAAATTCCCAGAACTGAAAAAAAAAAAAAAAAGACAGAAAAAGTTACTGTGCCTCATGAACACTACATGCTGTTCCAGAGAGAGTTATGACAATATAGATTATTGTTTTTATAGAGGATTTTTGCTAATCTATGGTTTGTAGTATTACAGATTATCCATTTACAGTATTATCTGTCACTATGCTATTATAACAAAGAAAGTTTTGAATTATGTCAGTGTTTAAAACCAAAACAAAACCAAATTGGTTTAGACAGAATTTATCATCTTTTTCTGTTCTTGAATAGTTTCTTTGGAAATCTTGGTAGGATTTAAAAGAAACTGTATTATCATACAGACTTGCATATAATAACTGATGATAGGGTAGTCCTAGATGAAGCACATAAAAAACTGTTTATTCATTCACTATCCATTTTAAACATTGCTGGGAGACTGTTTCTCACACATCTGTGTGTCTCATCAACAGCCTCCAGGCTCACGCAGCTAGGGCTCAGTGTCTTTCCCTGCCGCAAAGTGGCAAACTCTCTTGTGTTAATGATTAAAAATGTTTTCTCACTTCTCCTTTTGTGCAAGAATAATCCTGATCCCTTGAAAGTTATTAGTCACTTCATTTGGAAAGTAGAAAGAAATGGGCATCTAACTCTGTTTTTTTGTTTGTTATTGCTTAATTTGTATATAAATATTTATTTGAAAATAACAACACAAAACAACAGAAATGCCCATGAATTTTTAATTTTAAAACACATCATATTGATTCCTAAAATGGAACAAAAATAGATTACATAGTCAAAAATATTAATGAAAGAAAATATTTTTGAATACTAATTGCTTCAGGCTTATAGCTCAGTTGGAAAGAGTAGAGTATTAATGAGTTTTTGATCCCCACAAGAGTAAATTAAATTTACACAGCGAAATCTCTGATCCCTGGACACAGATTACACCATGTAATCTCAGTTGGTGATCCAGTAAATGCCTTCAATTGATCAGCCTAGGGGATCAGTGTGGGAGGTTGGATGCTTGTTGTAAATTCATTACAAATGATGTAAAAATGACCAAGAAAATGTCCCCCCACTGTGGCTAAATCAGATCAGTTTCATGTACAAAAGAACAACTTGAGAATAAAAAGGATATTTAGCAAAATACAGCAATCAAGGTAACTAGAACTTTGCCCCCTCAATAGAAATCAGTTATACATTCAGAGTAATAGCTTATTAGTAGAGCTACAAAATAACTCTATTTTGGATTTGGAAAACTATCAAAGTACATTGAGTAAATATTAAATGACTATTATGAACCTGACTCGGGACTGTGCATGTGCTTGTGTCAACAAAATAGTTCTCTTTCAAATGTTCCTTACAGAGTGGAAACATTACAGTCCACGATAAGAATATAGATAGCCTTTCTTCCTTGAATACAAATAAGATTTCAAATATATATATATATATATATATATATATATATATATATATATATTTCATACATATATATGAAAATTAAGTGGATAGTATAGGGTGAACTAATGAACATCATTAATTTTGATATACTCAGTGGAAACATTGGATATTCTATTGGCATTTTATTGCAATATATATTAAATTTACAAGTTCTGTTTTTTAATTGTATGATCTATGTTCTGTTTTAGACACAGAATGTTTTTATGATCAACTGAACACCTTTTATGTACCCTAGGAGAGTGTGTTCATGGATTAAATGAGGAGATTTTAATGACTTCTCTGGTTTACTCCTGATAAATAACATCAAGGTACTCCTTAACTAAAACAGAGCCATAATTTTGTTTTTTTCAAGAGAAAATAGATTTTAAAAAACATATGTCATACTTTTTGAAAGTCAGGTCTTAAGCAGAAGTGACATTTTCTCTCTACTGTTTGAAAGGAAAACCTCTTCATCTATTCCTGAGCAGTTATCTCTTCTTGGGGTAAATAAAATTTCTTCTAGATGGTACTCCAGCTCCACCACTCCCCAGCCAAGTAACTGAAAATGCTTCTTTTTTGGCCAGGCAGTAGTGGTGCATGCCTTTAATTCCAGCACTCAGGAGGCAGAGCCAGGCGGATCTCTATGAGTTTGAGGCCAGCCTGGTCTACAGAGTGAGATCCAGGACAGGCACCAAAATTATACAGAGAAACCCTGTCTCAAAAAACCAAAAAAACCGAAAGAAAATGCTTCTTTTCTTCAGGGTCCTCAGCAGAAGGTGTAAGTGGTAAATAATGATGGTTGTCTCATGATGCTGTGGGAAGAACTACACTCAGTAACTATCACATATTAAGTACAGGATAACAATAGTGATAACCAATATCATCAATTATGTCAGTATGGGCACATCATTTTACTTCTCTCTAGACCTCAATGTACTCACTAATATACCAAATCAGTGTCATGACCTCTTTTATAAGACTTTTATATATAATGATGTGATTATTATGATTATTATGATAATGTAGCATCTTAGCAATTCTTTGTGGGGTATCTTCATTTTATTTCCTGTAACTGTGATAAATATCCACAGAAAATGATTCAGGGACAAAAAGGTTTACTTCAGCTCACTGTTCCAGGTTTCAATGCCTCATAGCAGGAAAGTCACAGAAGGAGAAGCTTTAGGCAGTAGATTATATCATATGCATGATCAGAAATGGAGAACAAAACATGCATCCATACTTGCTTGGGATTAGCTTGTTTTCTCTTCCTTTGCACAATGGGATTCCCTGCCTGGGAAACAGTGCCACTCAGAGTGGGCAGGTGGTTCTACCTCAATTAACATGATCAAAAGAATCCTCTCACAGACATGTTCATAGCCAACCTAATGTAGACAACTCCTCATGCAGACTCTTTTTCTAGGCTATTCTATAATGTGTCAAGTTGACAAATATATCAAGCCATCTGTCAGGCTATATTGATTGAATACAGAACAACCTGTTTCATATTTCCAACTAAGAAGTAGATGCTTGCATTTCACAATGAACTTGGCCTTTGAGAACAATGAAGAATCCAAGTATTGCGCAATACATTCCATAGGAGAAACAGTCAGAACCCGGCATGCAATCACTTTCCTGGAAGTCGTTGACTAGGGTGCTAATAGTAGAGTGAATGAGCACTACGCAAAACTATTTTTATATTCTCTTTTCATGCAATACATTCTAAAGGCAGTTTCCACTTCCCCTACCTTCCCCCACACTTACCTCCCCTCTCCCTCAGATTCACTGCTCCTCCATTTACCTTCAGAAAAGAGCAGGCCTTCCAGGGATATCAGCTGAACATGAAATAACAAGACGCAGTAAGACAGACACAAACCCTCATATCAACGCTGGAGAAAGCAACCCAGTAAGAGGTAAAATGTCCCAAGAGCAGACAGAAGAGTCAGAGACAATCCCACTTCCACTGTTAGGAAGCCCACAAAAATCCTAAGCTGTACTATAACATATGTGCAGAGGAACTAGCACAGGCCCATGTAGGCTCCATGATTAGCACTTCAGTTTCTATGAACCCCTATGAGCCTTGCTTAATTAATTCTATGGGCCATGTTCTCCTGGTGTCCTCAACCCTTCTGATTCCTACACTCCTTCCTTCCCCTCTTCTGCAGGGCTCCCTGAGCTCCACCTAATGTTTCACTCCACAGAAGTTTAGTCTCTACATCTGCTCCCATCAGGTGCTGGAGGCAGCCTGTCTAAAGACGATTGGGCTAGGCAAGGGTCTATGAGTATAGACGACTATTATTAGGAATCATTTCATTGCCTTTTTTTTTCTGACAGTCATGTTTAGTCCTACCCTAGGTCTCTGAGTTTTTGGCCAACCAGGCAGTGTTAGACAAGGGCTCCCTCTCTTGGTTTGGGCCCCCAGTTAGACTAGTCATTCATTGGCCACTCCCACAGGTTCTGAGCCATAGTTGCCCCAGCACATCTTGCAGGCAGGACAGATGGTAGGCCATAGGTTTTATGGCTGAGTTGGTGTCCCAGTCTCACAGAAGTCGGCCAGTTCAGGCTCCTTATCCTCCATTGCTAAGAGTCCTGGCTAGGATCGCACTCATAGGTTCCAGGAAGTTTCCACTGCAATAGTTATCCACATTACTCCTGAATGCCACTGAACTCCAATCATCTCTTGCCGTGCTCTGCTGCTCCATTCCACCTTCTCCCACCTGATCTCTCTTGTTCCTATTCCCACCTGCCCAAGTCTACCCTCAAAATATATTCTATTTCCTATTCCCAGGGAGATCCCCTAGAGCCCTCCTTGTTACTTAGCCTCTCTGGGCCTGTAGACTGTAGAGTGAATATCCTTTTCTTAATGAATAGTATCCATTTTAAGAAAGTACAGAGCCAGGTGTGGTGGCATATGCCTTAAATGCTAACACTAGTTAACCATGGAGATCTGGAGGTCTGTACAGACAGACAGGAAGTGACAGAGCTGGGCAGGAAGAGGAAGTGATGTAGCTGGACAGAGAGAGCAAATCAGATGGCAGAACAGCAAGGCACATAGGTCTGGGTAGATAGGAAGTAACTCGCATTTGGAAGCTGCAGAATTGGTGAGGTAAGGTTAGCTGTGGTTTTCCCTGTTTTCTTGATCTCTCTCAGGCTTTCACCCCTATACCTGGCTCCATGTCTTTTTATTTAATAAGACCATTTAGAAATTCTTCTACAATACACCATGTCTGTCTTTCTGAGTCTGGGTTGCCTCACTCAGGATGATTTTTTTTTCTAGTTCCATCCATTTAACAGAGACACTCATAAAATATTTAGTGACAAAATTTTATACCTTACAAAGAGTGTAACTATGATTCTTCAATAAATGGCACTATTAATTAATTAACACATTTCAACAATGTCAGCCTGGAAGAAGTTAGACCAGCATCTGTGTTTAGGCCTTTGAACATCATGTCTTCCCCAATTATTCTTTCAAGTCTTTACTAGAGACAGAACTCTGAAGTTCTTGGTGGTCCTCATATTTAAGACATAACCTCCTTCCCTAGTGAGGCACTCATTCCTTGTCCCTTTTTCCTTTTAACATCTTCAGCTCTATCAGAATGTCTGCTTTTAAATCTTTTCAGTCACCACAATTTAATACCCATGTTTTCACTCACGTTAGCTCACTGTGCTTTAGACACCATTCATTCATCCAGTATGCATTTTCCTCAATGAATTAATTTTATATGAGATGTTTATTTCTATACCTGAACCCAGGATTTAGAAGATCATCTAACATACAATAGATAATTTGTACATTGATGTAGATGTAACCAACTGTCTTATTAAATAAGAAACACAGAACCAATGCAAAGAAGAAAGCCAAGAGATCAGAGCTAAGAGCCTTACCCACCTGCTGCAGCTAGCCTCCTCAGCCAAGAGACCTCTCCGAAAGAGACCTACTTCCTGTTTTTTTGTCTTTATATAGACTCTGTTCTGCCTTCTCATTGGTTGTAAACCCAACCACATGACTGCCTCATCACTGCCTGTTTGTACAGACCTCCAGATCTTCTATGGTTAGTATTAAGATTAAAGGCATGTGTCTCCAATGCTGGCTGTATCCTTGACCATACAGAGATCTACCTAGTTCTGCCTACCAAGTGCTGGGATTAAAGGTGTGCACCACGAACACCCAGTTCTGCTATGGCTTGCTATTAGCTCTGACCCCCAGGCAACTTTATTTATTAACATACAAATAAAATTACATTTCAGTACAAATAAAATATCACCATACATTGAGGAGTAATTAAAATAGCTCTGAAATTTAGCACCTACCGTGATTATTATTGTCACTGAGCAAAGTTAGTTGGTAGCTATGATATAACCAAGGTACAAAATGTACCTTTCCCTCATTTACATATTTATTTATCTATTTATTGTTTCTGTGTGTATGCTTGTGTGAAAGAATGTAGTTGGGTATGTGTGTGTGTGTGTGTGTATGTATGTATGTATATGCATGATAATGTGGTTCATAGCTGATTATTTTTACTCTTTTGGCTCTTTGCCTCTTTGGGGGCCCACCATACATAGAGGCTTATTATTACATATGAATGCCCAGCCTTAGCTTGGCTTGGTTCTTGCCAGCTTTTCTTAACTTAAATTATCCACCTACCTTTTGCCTCTGGGTTTTTACCATTCTCTATCTCTATAGATCTTTTCTTTCCTTCTTACTCCATGTCTGGCTGTGTAGCTGGGTGGGTGTGTGGCTGGCACCTGGAGTCCTGCTCCTCCCTCTCTCATTCCTTGATCTCTCTTCCCAGATTTCTCTTTCTATTTATTCTCTTTGTCTGCCAGACCTGCCTATCCTTTCTTCTGCCTCTCTATTGGCTATTGGCCATCCAACTCTTTATTAGACCAATATGGTGTTTTAGACAGACAAAATAACACAGCTTCACAAAATTAAACAAATGCAACATAAAAGAATGCAACACATCTTTGCATCATTAAAACAAATGTCCCACAGCATATACATACGTAACATATCTTAAAATAATATCCCACAACAGCAGTTGTGTGCATGTATGTGTGCTCAAGTGTGTACGTACATGAGAATGTGTTTGTGTGTGTGTGTGTGTGTGCATGTGTATATGTGTATGAGAATGTGGTTGTGTTCATGTAGAGCTCAGACTATAATTTGTGGGACTTGGGCCTCTCCTTCCACCATCTAGGTCCCAGGGATGCAAGTCAGTTCTCTATGCCTGATAGCAAGGGCTTTTATCCACTGAGTCACATCTTTATCCAAAATGTACTTTTTGTTATGTATACTTTAATAAAATTTTAATTTTCCATATTCACATTATGTGTTCATATCCAAATACATATATTTTTAAAGAGAAAGGAAGTTTTATAGAAATCTAATATATCAGATACAATGGAGAGAAATGCCTTGGCTGACCACAGATTATTTTCCCATTTTATTTTATGAATTAGCCATTAGGCTTTCCTGATGGTTTAATTACATAATTAGTTTTATTCATTTTACTTATTTTGTTTTTGTGATTTCTGTCTCTTTACAAGTAGCTTTACTCAAATGAAAATATAAAGCAAGTTGTTTATATTAACTCTTTGGGGTTCTGGGGAAAAATCACTTTCTGTGGATTTTTATTTAGATGTTTTGGTGGATTTCTTTTTATATATAAACATGTTCAGCTTTTATTCCCCTTGTGAGTTTGGAAAATGAGCTTTTGTTCACACCTACATTTTTGTCAAGGTAAGTTCTCCCTTATACCAAGAAAACACATTTTCAATTACATTCAGGCCACAAGACACAAGAAACATAAAGTTTATGTCAAATGTATCAAACTTATTGTAGCAGGAACTCAAAAGTCTTTTCCTGAATTTCTCTTGTGTGACCCTGTACAGTTGATACTAACCATATGTAGCTTTTTAAATTAAAATTAAAGAAAAATTTAAAATTCTAAGTGCTCATGGTCACATGTGGCTTATGGCTGCCATACTGGACAACCCAAAAAGAAAGCAGTTGACCACTGCATTGCTTCTAGATTGTAGGGCTGTTGTGGCTGAGGCCAATGTTTTCAAAGGAGCAGAAATCTAATCCACATAAATACCAGACATGTGTGATTATAGTTCTTTTCCCCACCTGCCTCCCCTCTCTCTCTTTCACATGCACACACAGAGAGAAATAAATACTTTATAGCAACCAATATATTTCTTTCTTCGTGTGTAGGAAGCCATTGTTTCAGACCAGACCTAATTAGCCCAAACCCTAACAGAATTCTTTGTGCTGAGGACCATGCAACCAAACTGAAAACTTAAGGAAGCAAGAATCTCTACCAATAGACTGTGTTTTTTGTTTGTTTTGTTTGTTTGTTTGTTTTTGTTCTGTTTTTTCCTGAAAACAAGAGGCTCATACAAATTCTCGGGAGGGGTCCTGCTAATCTGAGGTAGCAGGACAGTGAAATCCCTTTCGTTTTAACTCTTACAAGAAAAGTGATCTGAAATGACCTGATATTAACTAATCTGCTATTATCTGGCTTCTTAATCACTTGTTCCCACTTGACAAAAAACAACTTTGCCTCATCCAACATCGCACTCCCCACCTTTCTGAGAGACATCCCTGATGGGTGACTCTCAGCCAAGCTGATAAGATCACTTAACAAATTATTGTAATTTGTCTTAAAAGAATTATCATTTAGGGAAAAAAATACTGAATCAAAATAAAATTCTTCAGTCTCACCATCCACAGCATGAACAGAAAAAGTCTAAGTTAGTTAAAACGGAAACTAAAACTCCTGTCATGTTGAATTCTCTCGTTTCATCACATATGTGAATCCTTCTGGGGGAACCCCCTGGTTTACTTAATTTCTTCATTTTAAAAAGTTATAAGCTTTATTATTTAAAAAAAATCTATGTAGCTTAATGAACTTACATAAAGTTAGAATTGACATTTGAAACAGAAGCTGTGAAGCTTCACACTAAATTTTATACTTTCTGTATAAAATATATTTTATGCACTTATCCACAACCCCAATCAAAAACCATGACAGAATTAGAACTATGAAAACAGTTAGTTTTATGTCTGTTTTCATAACTCATGTCCTTCACCATCTCTTTATAGTTAGCTTGTCTTCTTCCCCTTTGCTCATGTTTTCTCTTGCCCACATGTACATTTACTTACTTATAGACATATATCATTGGCTAGATTCTCATATAAGAGAAAACATGTAGTTTACTAACTTATAAGAAAGTGTAGCCTTATTATTATATATTAAATCTATCCATTTTCCTACAAACTGTTTAAATTTAAACTTTATTTTTATTTAGTGCTGAGTAGTATTCCATTATATGTACTCCTGTGTGCTCTCATGCATGTGTGTGTGCATGTGTACCAAGTTTATATTATCCATTCTTTTGTTGATGGACAAATCATGTTGATTCCAATTCTTTGCTATACTGAATAAAGCAGTAATAAAGATGGGGATGGAAATATCTCTGTGACAGAGCATGAAATTTTCTAGTTTTATCAATGTAAAATGGATCAAAATCCTTGATTTAAAACCTGAAACACTGATTATTTTTTTTAGAAAAATGAAAAGACAAAAAATATCCTTCAACATATTGGGTTAAGTAATAACTTTTAAAACAGAACACCCATAGGGCATAAACTCACTCCAAGTATCAGCAGGTAGGACTACATGTGAAAAAAAAGTTCTGTGCAGCAAAGAGCAAAGTAAATAGCAGAGTTAAAAGACAGCCCAGAATATGGGAGAACATCTTTACCAGCTATACTGCAGACAAGGGGATAATATCCAGAATTTATAAAGAACTGCACAAATTAAATACCAAGGGCTGAAAACTGCCTATCAGCAAATGTGCAAATGAACTAAATAGGCAGTTAAAAAAACAAACAAACAAACAAACACAAGTGGCCAAAAATCTCTGAAACTATTAAAAAAAAAAAAAAAGAGGGGATTTCAGTATCTGTACCCATCAGAGAAATGCAAATTAGAACTATGTTTAGATCTCTTCTCACCCTAGACAGAATGGCTGTCATCAACATATCCGACAAGCATTGGAGAGGATGTGGAGAGAAATGAACATTTATTTACTGGTGGTAGGTTAAAATTTAATATGGCCCTTGTAAAAATCAGTTTGGAGATTTCTACAGTATTAAAAATGGAAACACATACAACCCACCTACTACACATTTTTAATTTCTTTCCCTTCTTCACACACTTGTTATTGTGTCAGATAAACAAAGCATGGCCTGATCTCAACGGTAAGGTGAAACCTATTAAAAGTTTCTCAAACTACCTCACATCATGACTTTGTTCGTGAGATTATACTCAAAGTAATTTCTGTTACTTGCTAAAAGGCCTATCTCCCAGTAAAATGTTCTTTCCAAAGGCTGAGACAATGGCTCTTTTTGTTCATGTTTCTATCTGTAGCACTTGGTAGAATGTGTATGTATGGTAATATAAAAAAACAAGCAAGTATCCAGTGTTACCCCGGCTCCTTCGTGACAGCCAGTGCTTGCTGGAGCGTGTTGGTCTGCGGGGATGAGCCGGCTGTGGTAATAGTCTGAGTGGGTGGGCAACCAGGGACCACTTTTGGATTACTGCCTAGAACGCTTCCCTTCTCACAGCAGATTTCTGCCTCCTCCTCAAGATGCGCTCCACACAAACAAGAGTTCAAAATGTTGAAGTCAGGACACGGCTGCTCTCCCTTATGTTATTTACCTGATGCATGACCTTGGCGACCAGGCTTCTCTTTGCAATCTGTGAAATGGGAGAAGTACCAGCTGCCTTGCTTCCCACAAGCCTGTGCAATGTGTATAGGGTTACATGATGTAACTGTGCAGACACGTTGTTCAAAGCCAAGGAAAACACGTTTCGATCTGGCTGAAACGATCCTCATGAGTTCCCCAGACACTGTTAAATTCAACTTCTACTTCTCTCCTCTTCTTTTATTCTGAATTAAAAACTGGACAACTATCCATTTTTGCTCCTGTTATTCTTTGATTCTTCATCTGTCTGCCATTCTTTCTTATTCTCTCTTTAATGGCAAACACATTGCCCATCACGTAACTTACCCATAGAACCAAGCGCCCTGGCTTTTCTTCCTCTCACTTCAGCATATATATTCTCCTGTTAGCTTTTCTGATGATACATCTTGTTGACGTTTTACTGTGTTAGTTCACTATGAAGCTGAACTCACCCATTCAACAATTCTCAATTGTTGAACACGTGAAATCACACACAAAAAATATCTACAGTCTTCTCTGGGTATTGTTTTTTAAAGTATTAATTTCCTTCTAAAGATCCAAGTAAAATCATTACAAAGTTACTTCTGTCTTAAAAAAAAGTATAAATAATGTTATTTATAAAATTATCTAGTATACAACTAGTACACTTTGAGATAGTTATTGGATCAACAGAGTGATAAGTAAATAGTAGGTTCTGTTTTGTTTACAGTAGCAATGAAAGCTAGTGTTACTATAAATAACAAATGCAAATAAGAAAATTAATTTTTGTAATTAGTTCTTTGAGAATTTCATACGAAGTGCTTTGGTCATGTTCATCCCTCCCCCAGCTCCACACTGATTGATTCATCTGCCTCCCTGCCCTAGCTACTTTCTTGTATATTTTTGAGAATTTCATATATTAATAGTGTATCAATATCATTTCCGCTACCCATTTTCTCCACACCAAAGCGTCCCATGTCTTACCTCACTGTCTCTCCAAATTCCTCCTTTAATTATCATTGTTGCACACATACATACAAACACACAAATGCATACACATTCACACAACCACACACATGCACACATATATATGTATATACACACAAAAATGCATATGTATATAACCTTTTGAGTCCATGTAGTATTGTTCATATGTATATGTGTTTGGGACTGATTACTTGGAACTGGATAGCCTATCAGGAGCTCATCCCTCGAGAACACTGATTCTCTCTCTCTCAGTAGTTGACTGTAGCTCTTCATCTACAGGTGGGTCCTTGTGAGATTTATCCTATCCATACCAACAGGTCAGCTGAAATTGTCATTATGCTGATGTTGTTTTGGAGAGCACATTATGAATTTCATGGGTGTAGCTACCCTGTCATATTAGAAGATATTATCTTGCAGTTGTCCTGGTCCTCTCACTCTTAAAATATTTCCACACCATCTTTTGTAATGTTACCAAGCCTTGGATATAGGAGTCACATTGTAGACTTATCTACTGGGTTGAGCACCTTGTGGGCAATTCAGTTGTTCCTGCAATTTGACCAGTTGTGAATTTCTGTAGAAGTCATAAAATCAATGTCCCTTTTTTCTTTTCCAATAAATTTTCTCATTTTAAAGTTGTGAGGGTGAATAAAGTCTGGTATACTTTAAGTCTGTGAATGAGTGAGTGTGTGTGTCTATACAATCATGTCATTTGTATAGACACACACACATCACACACATATACATTCACAAGTAGACACACTCACACATATACAAGCATACACACATATACCACATGTACATACATACATACATCCATACACACATACATACACACACACACAAACAAACAAACACAAGTGCTCACAGGCAAAGCCATAAACATCTCACTATTTCTTGAAAACACTCCATGATCTACTTTCTGGAACCTTCCTCTGCACTGTCTACCTTTAGCATGTGTCCTGTAACAAGAACACTATTTACTCTCTTAATAAGATGCCTCTGAGTTCCTATGGCATGTAGCCTCCTTTCAGGCACCCATACCAGAAAGTTATTCACAACACACACAAGTTTTATAGTCTTCTTGTGATGTAGTAAACAAGCAGACAAGCAAAACATGACTAACTATAGGAAGTGCCAGTGGAAGGTTGGTTTAAGACCCTCACAGTGATCGGTTGATTAAGACACAGAACAGCAGAAACAAATCTAAGGCTGTGGTGGAATCTGCTGCCTGAAAATGTAAAAGTAGTGTGGACAAACGAGTTTACAATTCAGAAAGTTTGTGAAGAAAAATAAAAGTCACTACTGATTACCTCATATTCCATACATAGTCTAGTCCTTAATTCTACTTTTAATCCGCTTCTGGCACCAAGTTGAAGAGATCTTTCAAAACGTCCTCTCTGACAGTGATGCAACCTCACATGTTCTTATCCCAAGCTAAACAACACTAATTTCAAGTGGGAAGGAACTACTTCAGCAATTATAATTCATAGGGAAATATTTTTACAATATTAAAATCTTTCATGGGGGATAAATGTATTTAATTATATTCCAATTATCATCGAGTTTTTTCATGAGAAGAAAAATGCAAGGGCAAAAAAAATCATTTTAGTGGAGGTTCAAGATATCAATCACATTGTTATTTATTCACATCCTACAATAAGCACAGTTGTTCCTCATATAAAAATAAAACTATGGACATTGAAACCTTTAATTTATTGAAAGGGATATTTATTCACGGACAACAATTTTTCTTCTCTTTGCTTCTCCTCATGTTCAATATCACAGAATATATTTTGGGCAAGAAATGCCTTTCCTGAGAAACAAGATAGAATGACAGAGTTGATTTGTACTAGTCTAGAGGTACAAAGGGGTAAATTGTTTTTATTTTTACTTTTTTGGTTAAAGGTAAAATAAATCTATGTACTAATGAGGTGGATGTCCTAATATAAATGATTATATATGGACAGAATATTTTATATTGCAGAACACAGAGCATCTTCAAATTTTTTTATTATTAAGAAGTTTTTATTAATTTTATATACAATCCACAGAGTCCCCTCTCTTTCCTCCTTCTCCATAGCCCCCCCAAATCCAGCCCTCATTCCCTCCTCTGAAAAGGTAAGGCCTCCCATGGGGAGTCAGCAGATCCTGGTACACTCAGTTGAGGCATGTCCAAGGCCCTCCCCACTGCATCAAGGCTATGCAAGGTATCCCACCATAGGTAGTGGGTTCCAAAAAGCCAGCTCATACACTAGGGATAGATCCTGATCCTACTGCCAGCGGCCCCTTAAGATCAAGCTATACAACTGTCTCCCTTATGCAGAGGGCCCAGTCCAATCCCATGGAGGCTCCACAGCTGTTGGTTTAAAGTTCATGAGTTCCCACTAGTTTGGTTTGGTTGTCTCTGTAGGTTTGCCCGTCATGATCTTGATGTCCCTTGCTAATAGAATCTTTCTTCTCTCTTTTTGACTAGACTTCTGGAGCTGAGCCTGGTGTTTGGCTGTGGATCTCTGCATCTGCTTCCATCAGTTACTGGATGAAGACTCTATGATGACAGTTAGGGTATTTACCAATCTGATTAGTGGGTTAAGCCAGGTGAGTCACCCTTTCCACTATTGTTAGTAGTCTAAGCTGGGGTCATCCTTGTTGATTCCTGGTAAATTCCCTAGCACCAGGTTTCTCCCTATCCCCATGATGTCTCTTTCTATCATTGTATGTCTTTCAATTCTCTCCCACTCTGTCCCTTTTCCAGCTCGACCATCCTGTTACCTTATACTCTCATTCCCCATCCCCTGCCCTCCATTGCCCCCCTTACCTTCAGTTTACTCATGGAGATCTCATCTATTTCCTCTTCCCAGGGAGATCCATGTGTCCCTCTTAGGGTTCTCCTTGTTAGCTAGCTTCTCTGGAGCTATGGGTTGTAGTCTGGTTATCCTTTGCTTTACATCTAGTATCCATTTAGGAGTGAGTACATACCATGTTTGTTCTTTTGAGTCTGAGTTTTCTCACTCAGGATAATATTTTCTAGTTCCATTCATATGTCTGCAAATTTCATGACATCATTGTTTTTTTACTGCTGAGCAGTACTCCATTGTGTATATGTACTACATTTTCTTTATCCATTCTTTGGTTGAGGGGCATCTAGGTTGTTTTCAGGTTCTGGCTATTATGAATAATGCTGCTATGAACATAGTTGGGCATGTGTTCTTAAGGTATGATTGAGCATTCCTTGGTTATATGCCCAAGAGTAGTATATCTGGGCCTTGAGGTAGATTGATTCCCAATTTTCTGAGAAGTTACCATACTGATTTCCAAAGCGGCTGTAAAAGTTTGCACTTCCAACAACAGTGGAAAAGTGTTCTCCTTGATCCATATCCTCTCCAACATAAATTGTCATCAATGTTTTAGGTCTTAGCCATTCTGACAGGTGTAAGATGGTATCTCAGAGTCGTTTTGATTTGCATTTCCCTGATGACTAAGAATGTTGAGCAAGTTCTTCAATGTCTTTTGGCCATTTGAGATTCTTCTGTTGCGAATTCTGTTTAGCTCTGTAGCTCATTTTTAAAATCAGATTATTTGGTATTTTGATGTCTAGTTTCTTGAGTTCTTTATATATTTTGGAGATCAGCCCTCTGTCAGATACGGGGTTGGTGATGATCTTTTCCCATTCTGTAGACTGTCACTTATTTTATTTACTGTGTCCTTTGCCTTACAGAAGCTTCTCAGTTTCAAGAGGTCCCATTTATTAATCAGTGCTCTCAGTTTCTGTGCTATTGGTGTTATATTTAGGAAGTTGTCTCCTGTGCCAGTGGGTTCAAGACTACTTCCTACTTTCTCTTCTATCAGGTTTAGTGTAACTGGATTTGTGTTGAAGTCTTTGATCCACTTGGACTTGAGTTTTGTGCATGGTCATAGATATGGATTTATTTGCAATCATCTACATGTTGACATCCAGTTATGCCAGCACCATTTGTTGAAGATGCTTTCTTTTTTCCATTGTAAGGTCTCAGCTTCTTTGTCAAAAATCAGGTATTCGTAGATGTGCAGATTAATGTCAGGCTCTTCAATTCAGTTCCAATGGTCCACATGTTGGTTTTTATGCCATTATCAATCTGATTTTATTACTATAGCTCTATAGTAGAGCTTGAAGTTGGGGATGGTGATGCCTCCAGAAGTTGCTCTATCATACAGGATTGTTTGAGCTATCCTGAGTTTTTTGTTTTTCCATATGAAGTTGAGTATTGTTCTTTCCAGGTCTGTGAGAATTGTGATGAGATTTTTATGGGGATTGCATTGAATCTATAGATTGCTTTCGGTAAGATTGCCATTTTTACTGTGATAATCCTACCTATCCATGAGCATGGGAGATCTTTTCATTTTCTGATACCTTCTCCGATTTTGTTCTTCAGAGACTTAGAATTCTTGTCATACAGGTCCTTCAATTACTTAGTTAGAGTTGCCCCAAGTTATTTTATATTATTTGTGGCTATTGTAAAGGGTGATATTTCTCTGATTTCTTTCTCAGCCCTTTTATGATTTGTATATAGGAGGGCTACTGAGTTTTATGAGTTAATCTTGTATCCTGCCACATTACTGAAGGTGTTTATCAGATGTAGGAGTTCCCTGGTAGAATTTTGGGGTCACTTATGTATACTATCATACCATCTGCAAATAGGGAAAGTTTGACTTCTTCCTTTCCAGTTTGTATCCCCTGAACTCCTTTTATTGTCTTATTGCTCAAGCTAGAACTTCAAGTACTATAATGAATAGATATGAGGAGGGTGGGCAACCTTGTCTTGTTCTGATTTTAGTGAAATCACTTTGAGTTTCTCTCCATTTAATTTGATGTTGACTGTCTGCTTGCTGTAAATTGCACTTATTATGTTGAGGTATGTTTCTTGTATTCCTGATCTCTCTAAAATCTTTATCATGAAGGAGTGTTGGATTTTGTCAAAGGGTTTTTCAGCATCTAATGAGATGATCATGTGGTTTTTTCTTTCAGTTTGTTCATATGGTGTATTATATTGACAGATTTTCATATGTTGAACCATCCTTGCACGTCTGGGATGAAGCCTACTTGATCATGGTGGATAATTTCTTTGATGTTTTCTTAGATTCAGTTTGCCAGTATTTTATTGAGTAATTTTGCATCAATGATCATGAAGGAGAATGCTCTGTAATTATCATTCTTTGTTGCAACTTTATGTGGTTTGGGTATCAGGGTTACTGTAACCTCAGAAAAAGAGTTTGGTAATGTCCCTTCTGTTTCTACTGTGTGGAACAATTTGAGGAGTATTGGTATTAGCTCTTCTTTGAAATTCTGGCAGAATTCTGCACTGAAACTGTCTGGTCCTGAGATTTTTGTTTTTTGTTTTTGTTTTTTTGTTTTGTTTTGTTTTGTTTTGTTTGGTTGGGAGATTTTTAATGACTGTTTATATTTATTTAGGGGTTACTGGCCTATTTAAATAGTTTATTTGGTCTTGATTTAACTTAGGTATGTGGAACCTATCCTAGAAAATTGTTCAACTCTTTTAGATTTTCCAATTTTGTGGAGTACAGGTCTTTGAAGTATAACCTGATGATTCTCTGGATTTCCTCATTGTCAGTTGTTATGTCTCTCTTTTCATTTCTGATTTTGCTAATTTGGATGCTCTCTCTCTGCCTTTTGGTTAGTCTAGTTAAGAGCTTGTCTATCTTGTTGATTTTCTCAAAGAATCAACTCTTTGTTTCATTGATTCTTTGTATTGTTCTCTTTGTTTCTATTTTATTGATTTCAGCTCTCAATTTGATTATTTCCTAGTGTCTATTCCTCCTGGGTGACTTTGCTTCTTTTTATTCTAGAGCTTTCAGGTGTGCTGCTAAGTTACTAGTGTGGGATTTCTCCAACTTCTTTATGTGGGCATTTAGTGCTATGAATTTTCCTCTTAGAACTGCTTTCACAGTGTCCCGTAAGTTTGGGTACGTAGTATATTTGTGTTCATTGATCTCTAGGAAGTCTTTAATTTCTTTCTTTATTTCTTCCTTGACCTATTGGTGATTCAGTTGAGCATTGTTCAGTTTCCATGAGATTGTAGGCTTTCTGTAATTTTTGTTGTTGTTGAAATCTAACTTTAAACTATGGTGGTCTGATAGAATACAGGAAGTTATTCCAATGATTTTCTTTGTGACTGAGTATGTGATCATATTTAGAGAGGGTTCCCTGGGGTGCTGAGAAGAAGGGTTTGTTTGTTTGTTTGTTTGTTTGTTTGTTTGTTTTTTGGTTAGGATGGATTGTTCTGTAGATATCAATTAAGTCTATATGAGTAATAATATCAGTTACGTCCCTTATTTTTCTGTTAAGTTTTGATCTGGTAGAACTGTCCAGTGGTGAAAGTGGGGTGTTGAAGTCTCCCACTATTAATGTGTGGGATTTGATGTGTGATTTAAGCTTTAGTAATGTTTCTTTTACATATGTTGGTGCCTTTGTACTTGGGGCATAAATGTTCAGAACTGAAACTTCATCTTGGTGGTGCATATAATGTACTTCTTGATCTTTTTTGATTGATTTTAGTTAGAAGTCTATTTTGTTGGATATTAGGATAGCTACACCAGCTTGCTTCTTAAGACTTTTCCCAGCCTTTTACTCTGAGATAGTGTCTATCTTTGAAGTTGGGGTGTGTTTCTTGTATACAGCAGAAGGATAGATCCTGTTTTTATATCCATTCTGTTAGCCTGTATCTTTTTATAGGTGAATTGAGTCTATTGATATTAAGGGATATTAATGACCAGTGATTGTAAATTCCTGTTATTTTTTGGTGGTAGTGTGTGTGTGTGTGTGTGTGTGTGTGTGTGTGTGTGTGTGTATTTCCTTTCTTTGGAATCTGCTGCTATGGGGTTATCTATTGCCTGTGTTTTTGTGGGTGCATCTTACTTCCTTTGGTTGGAATTTTCCTTCTAGCACTTTCTGTAGGGCTGGGTTTATGGATAGGTATTGTTTAAATCTGGTTTTGTCTTGGAATGTCTTGTTCACTCCATCTATGGTGCTGAAAGTTTTGCTAGCTATAATAGTCTGAGCTGGCATCTGTGATCTCTTAGTTTCTGCATTATTTCTGTCCAGGATGTTTTGGCTTTGTTCTGATGGGTCTGCCTTTATAAGTCACTTGGCCTTTTTCCTTTTCTACTCTTAATATTCTTTCTTTATTGTGTATGTTTAGTGGTTTGATTATTATGTGGAGAGGGGACTTGTTTTGGGTAGTCTAGTCTATTTGGTGTTCCATAAGTTTCTTGTATCTTCATAGGTATTTCCTTCTTTACATTGGGAAAGTTTTCTTCTATGATTTTGTTGAATATATTTTCTGTGCCTTTGAGTTGGTGTTTTTCTCCTTCTTCTATTGCTATTATTCTTAGGTTTGTCCTTTTCATGGTGTCCCAGATTTCATGGATGTTTTGTGTTATGACTCTTTTTGCTGTAGTGTTTTCTTTGACTGATGAATCTGTTTCCTCTAGTGTATTCTTCATGCCAGAGATTCTCTCTTCCATCTCTTGTATTCTGTTGGTTATGCTTGCATCTGTAGTTCCTGTTCATTTACTCAGGTTTTCTATTTCCAGCATTCCCTCAGTTTGTGTCTTCTTCATTGTTTCTGTTTCAATTTTCAGGTCTTGAACTTCTTCCCTCACTTGTTTAATTGCTTTTTCTTGGCTTTCTTTAAGGGATTTATTGATTTCTTCCAATTTTTTGTCTTTTTCTTAATTTCTTTAAGGGAATTTTTCATTTCCTTTTTAAATGCCTCTATCATCTTCTGAATGTGATTTTTAAGGTCACTTTCTTCTACTGCTTCTATGTTGTGATGTTCAAGTCTTGCTGTTGCAGAACCACTAGGTTCTGGTGGTGCCATATTTATCTTTATGTTGTTGTATAAAGTTTTGCACTGGTGTCTACCCATCTCTTTCTCCAATAGGTGCAAGAAGTGTTTGTGCCTGAGGGAGCTGCTCTTGGTCTAATCAGAGCTGGTGGACTCTGTGTCTCAGGAAGCTGCTGATGTCACAGAGGGATAGGTAGGTTTGGATTAGGGAATGGATTGTATAGATTGCAGAGTCAAATGGAGGGAGTTCATGAAGAAGCTTGTCTACAGGAGTCTTCTCTTCTGGCCTGCAACTGAGACAGAGATGATGGGTGGTTAGGGGCTACAGGTTGTGCCCCAGAGCCTGTCCTAGAGGCAACACTCTCTGTGCTGTGGATATTGCTATATGTAAATAAACTCTGATTGGCCAATAGCCAGACAGGAAGTATAGGCGGGACTAACAGAAAAGAGAATTGAGGGAACAGGAAGGGAAGAGAGAGACTGGCTGGAGCCGCCGCCAGGACAAGGAAGATGTAAGGTACCAGTAAGCCATGAGCCATGTGGCAAAGTAAAGATTAATAGAAATGGGCTAAATATAAGAGTAAGAGCTAGACAATGACAGGCCTGAGCTAATGGCCAAGCAGTTTAAATAATGTAAGAGTTTGTGTGTTTATTTTATAAGTGGGCTCTGGGACTGGCGGGACTTGGTGGCGGGAGCTGGAGAAAAAGAGTCATTCACCTCTTGATCCAATCAAAGCTGGTGGATTCTGTGTCTCAGTAAACCTCTGAGGTCTCAGGGGGATAGGTGGGTTTGGGGTAGGGAGTGGGTCTTGTAGATTGCAGGGTCAGATTGGGGCATTGGTGGGGAAATCTGGCTGCAGGAGTCTTCCCTGCTGTCAGGAAACTGGGGTAGTAATGGGTGGGCATTCTGGGGCACAGGTTACTCCCCAGGGCCTAGGTCCTAGTGGCAGGACTCTCTTTTGGGGTAAATTGTGTAAGATGAAGTGGAAAACATCATCCTGGCAAATCTATATTTAGATTTTCCTCTACTGTCATACAGTCTACTTGCTTCTCTCCTAACACATAGCAGTTAGAAATACCATTATCAGTCATCAAGCATCTGGTTAGGTGACTGAGCTAGACTTTCTTTGTTGAATTTTACTTCTTCTAAGTGGATCAGTACTCTCTTCAGACATCCACTCCAGTCAGATCGACTAAACAGTGGTACTTTTAAAATCTCTATATACTCAAAGTTAGTTTTCTTAGCTACTATGGCCATGCTCTTTCCATGCCATTCCAAAGAATTTAAAATTAAAAGAATTTCAAACATAATTGCTGTACTTCAGATCTTTGGAGAATTCTAAAATACAGGAAAAATCTACAGTTACAGTTTAATCTGTCCCCCCAAATCAACTTAATTTTTAATTTATTAATTTAATTTTAGAGTTATACCAGGTAGGAGGACATTCTAGAACCTCGTTTTAACATGTGCTGGTGATACAGTGTTGGGCAGACATATTTTAAGGACATCTTACTGGATACTAAAGTTCTTTCAGGAATATTCCTTTGTAAATAAATTGTTTGATAATTCCACCCATGAACACAATGTGTTTTCATTAAACCTGAGTCTCCCTATATCCCCAACCACTTTCCCTCCCAACTTGATGATGTACTCTTTTTAAGCCCACTGAAATGGATTTATTTGCACCAGATGAAGTGTTTCTCAACCAAACAGTTCTCTCTTTCTAGAATGATAGCATATGTCCCTTAATAAGGCCAAAAGGTCCTAAAGAGTCTGCTCCACTGATGACCACATTTATACCACTGTTTTCCTTGTGTAAATGTCTATGTGCAGGTTATTTGTGTTATTGCTGTGAAAGTGTATGTGCAGGGATACAGAAGCCAGGGCACAATCCCAAATAACTGTGTCATTCCTCAAGAGCTGTCTACTGTAGATGTAATTCTAAATGGTCTTATTAAATGAAAAACAGCCAAATACAGAATTAAAAGCCCAGAGATCAGAGCCTTTAGCTTACCACTCTCTACTGTCCTTCCCCTGAGAGGGAGACCTTCTCTTCCTGTGTCCTGTCTTTTTATTGTCTTTCTGTTCTGCCTTCTCATTGGCTCTAAACCCAACCACATGGTTTACTCATCACTGCCTGTCTATACAGACCTCCAGGTCTCTATGGTTGGTACTGGGATTAAAAGTTCAGGTCACCTTGCTTTGGATGTGTCCTTGACCACAGAGACTCTGCCTGCCATGTGATCAGATTAAGGGCATGTGCTACCACCGCCTAACTCCCGCTTATGGCTCGCTGTGACTTCTGATCTCCAGGCAACTTAACTAACATACAAATAAAATCACATTTCAGCACAAATAAAATATCACCATAGTCTACATTTTGTTTTTTGTTTTGTTTTTACTTTTACATCTGAGACAGGGTCTTTTACTGTCTTGAAACTCACCAGGATATTTAGTTTGGCTAGCCAACAAACTTCAATATTTTGCCACTTTTCAAGTCCCCAGCACTATGATTACTAGCACGTACCAACATTCCATAAAATTTTACATGTGTCTGGGTATCAAACTCCCGTTCTCATACTTGTGTGGCAAGCACTTACTGAAAAGCCATCTTTCCAGTGCCAACTACTTCCTTTTATTGGCCTGTTTGTTTCAATCTACCATATTTTCCTTTAGTCTAATATCTGGACAATATCTTATTAGCTTAGAATCTATAATAATACAACTCAGACACCAAGCTTTGAGGTAGTTTCTGTCGAAAGCCCATACTAGGAACCGTAGGCTAAGTTCATGATTGATTACCACAGCCTCTTCCAGTCTTGTTGGCTGAACCCTTACTCTGTCCTTTGTTGAAAGCATATAGAAACAACACAATTAGGAGGCAAGTATTATTAAACCCATTTAACTGGTGAATAAATAAAATTTATAAATAAAATGATCTAAAAACAGTAAGAACGGAGGTGCTACCCAGCTCTTTCTTGGAAATCTGTTTTCTCTGCATCTAGCGTCACACAGTGGGACTGCACAGCTGCTTAGCTATCATCGATAAGGTCCAGGTTTCCTGACAGGATTATAATGTCTTGCAGTGAAAAGCTCACAACTTTCTCCCATCATAGCCTTTCATTCACCGACTTTTCAGAATTCAAAGTGCATGCATTCCTCTCAAAACTGCCTCCTCCTCTCATGGAGCAGACTCAGGCAGCAACTTGTACTAACGGGTGCACTTGTCATTTTAAGTTATAAAGTGTTGATTGGCTTCACTCCCTACTTCACATAACTGTGGACTTGACCAGAGTGTAAATGGACCAAATTTGTCTTGGCTCTCTAGGGATTCACAATCAGTCAATATTTATGAAATGCACATGAGCATGACAAAACCACTATGTTAAACTAAACATAAAAGTGGAGATGTCCCAGATCTTTTAAATTTCTTAAGCATTATCTTTTATAAGTCCATGCACTTTTAAATTATCTAAAAGTAATAATGGTCAAGTATGTGCCTGTATATATGTAAAATAATAGCTGAATATAAAGTTTATATTTGCGTGTTAGTTCAGCATTGGCTAAGTTTCCAAAACATGCTGTAGTCACTAGACGATTCTGTAATATACACAGTGATGACATAGTCCCAAGTCTCTTAACTGAATCCTTGTTATCCAGGAGCTCAGTGTGCCAATAAAGGAGGTTTACAACTTATTTTAATGGAGACAGAAAATTCATAGACTCTCTACAAATACAGTTACTTATTTACCATACTTGGTAATTCCCTAGAACAGTGTTTATAGATGTTTGGCTAAGTACATTTCCATAATGGCCTGTCCTTAATGGATCAGACAACTTTGTGTGAACAAGCACTGTGAAAGCTTACCAGAAGTACATTAGTGTGTACTTTCACTCCTCTGCCTGTTCTTATCCTTATGAAACAGATACAAGTAACCCCCTTTAAACCATGTCACAATGCACACTGACTGCATGACACACAGCCAAAAAAGTTTACGTGATAAAATCTACCCATTTATTGTTCCTTTGGGTCTGACATTCTACCATTGAAACTTAAGTCTCTAGAGATAGAGGCACATCTTACTTTTCTTTCTATGAATGCCAGGTTGATTAGCAATATATAAAATGCAAATCTGTGTTTACTGTTGCCGTTCTAAAATGCCTTCCATACTAATCAACAGGTAAAAGCAAAACCTTTCCAACCTGAAAAACTAAGCATGTAAACCTTAACATGAGATTCTCAGACCACTCAAGCAAGTTCATTATATAATAGACTTCGTTGCAATGAGATTGCTGCCAAAGCTCAAGCTACTTGTTATCAGCCATAACACTCAGCATCCCTCAAGAATATGCTTCAATCAAAATGATATCAAAAGTGAACAAAGCAAATTTAGATATATTTATCATAGGGCAGTTTCAAAATGCAGTGGATGCCTTAACTATTGATGTCCTAATCACTCACATGGTAAAAAGGCATCTTTTTTTTTCCTGATGCCATAATTTCAACTTTAAACAGAGTAAAAAGCTTTTAGCTAGAAAATTTTACATCTGTTTATGTCTGAAATTAAAGCCACTAGAATTGAAAGAAGAAAAAAATAACCAAGGGGTTTTTCAAAAATTTAAAACTCCCTCATGCATAAATGGAGCTCATCAAACAAAGTAATTTCCCTGCAGAAAACATTCCATCTTTTGTTTTATGTAACTTATCAACATGAATATTTTATTTTCAGTGAAACTGCCTTTTCCCCTTGGTATTTCAATTTTCACATGGTGTCTCGACCAAACAGGCTTCACTTCTTCCACCGCACTCTATTATTCAGGTCAGTTGCAATAAAATATTTTTCTTGCCTGATATAAGCAGCAATTATGGACTGAGCTTTGCTAATTCAGCTTTTCATTCTTTGCCCTGTTGTGTTTTAAAATCTGGAAACACTCACCACTGCCACCTGAATTTTCACACAGGAAACAAAGTTACTTTCCAGGGTAGTGTGTTATCCAGCCTGCCTACTAAATCAGAAAGCATATGTCAATTAAATTTTATTCTTGGTCCAAATGAGGACTAAAATTTCCATGAAATACTAAGTCTGGTATTCAGTTTACTGTATTAAGTTCATTCAGATTAGCGAGTCAGCCTTTCTCATCCAGTTATCCTGAGCTTTGAACTCAAGGGACCTCATGAGTCTTTGATGCATGCTTCTTGATTCGTTTGTCTCCTCACCTACCAGTTTAACGTTTAAGCAGCTTACTAAGCTTTCTAATACTGAACACACCTTAAATAACCACCTTTTGAGACAAAGAATGTCAAAAAAGCCTGCTATGTGAAGATTTGTAAACATATTGCTGTTTACATTAAAACTTTATCCACTGTCTAAATTCAATGAATATTTGTTTTTAAAAAAACTGAAGAAAGTTTGGCTCTTATATTTCTTCCTTCTATGAGGTACATCAGTCAGCTTTCTTTCACTATGACAAAATACATGAGGCAATGAACTTAAAAGGAAAAATAGTTAGTGGAGTGTGTAGTTTCTGAGGTTTCAGATCACAGTCACTTTACCTCCATACTGTGATGAGTCACAGCATCAGAACTGGAGTGCACAGAAGCCCAAAGCTGTTCACCTCAGGAAGGCAGCAAAGTAAAGACAGAGTCAGGGTGGGGCCTCAATATTCCCTTTAAGGGAACATTAAAGTGACATAGCTTCCTTCTGTGGCTCCCGCATCCTAAAAGTGCCACTAAACTCCAAGAGTGACACAAGCCTGGGTCAAGCCTTCGACACAGGAGCACATTGAAGATCCAAACCAAAATAGGAAATGGAGTGAAGAAACTAGTTGTAACTTTCTGGAAACGTCTCAGTCAGTAAAGTGCTTTCTACAAAAGCATGCAGCCATGAGTTTGGATCCCTAACACCTGTGGAAAAAGCCTGGCACATCTGTGTGAGTTTGTGGTCTAAGAGCTGATGGTATTAACTGTCAAGTTCAATATAAAAATTAAAACAAAGCAAAAATACAATAATTTATTTAACCAGATAGCTGGTAAATATCTTGTACTTGAACTCTTAAAAACGTATAGGGTCAAACGACTTGTACATTGGTGGTAATTGTCTTACACACTAGCCCATTGCATTCAAAGCTTTGTATAACCATTGAACATCTTGTGTGGCCAAAGAGGGAGTTCATAATTCATTCGGTACTTTCAAAATTACTGTGATTGTGTTGAATGCTGATCAGACCCAAGTGGAATATTTAGAAAAATAATTCTCTTCAGATGAACACAATGAAAATGGAAAGCATTACATATTCTTCAATTTTCACATAACTTCATGTATCTTGTATCTTATAACCATCTTAAAGCCCCAAATTGAAACATTGAAAAATAATGAATGGGCCAACATCAATCACGTTTGATCTTTTTAGATTATCTTATTTTTAAATACAGTCCTATAAATAGAGCCAATAGTCAGTGATCATAAACTATGTCAAGGCTGAGTTTCTGACAAATGTGGTTTTCACTTTGCTTTATTCTCTGGTTCCAGAGTAGCATTGCCCTTTAAAAATGTTGCAATAAATCAGAACCATTCCCTGCACTGTGATGTAAAAGATGACAAAGTCACAGTGTAACTCAAATGCAGAATGTTATGCTAATACTCAAATCTCTCATTCTGGGAAATAGAATTGAATTTTGAAGCAAGTCAGTTATTCATCATTTCCATTAAGAACATTTCAAAAAATAAAAATAAATAAAGTGATTAAACCATATTGTTCTCCTTTCCACTCTGGTGATCTGCCACTGTAAAAATCTCTCATCACCTATTAGCTGTATCATTCAAAGCAGAAACATAGCAGCTGCTACATGATGCAATAACTGTATAAGTAATGTTTTTCCCAATGTTATTTATATGCTTATTTAATAAATAAGAACCCAAAATCCCATCTTTATTAAGTCTTTAAATGTAAGTTATGCGTTGGATACCTGCTGTGGGATGGTCTGTATGTCAAGTGTGTTGCTGATTGGTCAGTAAATAAATCACTGATTGGCCATTGGCTAGGCAGAAAGTATAGGCGGGACAAGGAAAAGAATTCTGGGAAGTGGAAGGCGGAGAGGGAGACACTGCCAGCCGCCATCAGGACAAGGAAGATGTAAAGTACCGGTAAGCCACAAGCCATGTGGCAAAGTAAAGATTAATAGAAATGGGCTAAATATAAGAGTAAGAGCTAGACAATGACAGGCCTGAGCTAATGGCCAAGCAGTTTAAATAATATAAGAGTTTGTATGTTTATTTTATAAGTGGGCTCTGGGACTGGCGGGACTTGGTGGCGGGAGCTGGAGAGAAATTCTCCAGCAACAAATGGCGCCCAACGTGGGGCAAGAGTTTCCACCTAAAAACTGAGAAAAAAGATTCTAAAACGGAGCTAAAAACAGCTTCCTAATTGTCTCTCTCAAATGAGCAGCAGCTGCCGGTTTGAGCTACTGGCGGGTTCCTGGCGTGTGCGCTCAACCTGCAGTATGGCGGGAATCAGGCCTCTGCAAGTGGCACATTAAGCTGCGTGGTGGATTTAGCCTTTGCAGGTACAAAACAAAAAAAGAGGTTTCTGGGCTACACGCTGCTTGGATAAAAGCATTGACCCACGATAGCTCCCAGAGCTGGCGGTAAATGTAGCCATGTTGGGAAGCTGAGGTGGGCGGAGCCAGCAACCACAGCTGCTGCAGTTTAAGGCAAGAGATTCACAATAAGACAGATTCAGATGTAATAGTTTACAATGTATATAAAAGATACGTAGGCTTGAAAGAGACAAAAAAGGCGATATATAGAGTTATAGAAACAAATACATAGTTTTAAAAAATAAAGTCATTAAAGAGACAGTAAAGGTAGTATAAAAAATAAGCCACGTAAAAATGGATATTACACAGAGAATCTGGATTGTGTTGTCTTTGGGATTTTTAACTGCAGAAAAACATTTGATTGTAAAAGCTATAGAGTTATGCCAAAATGTATATTTTAAAGATACCTTGACTTCAAAATTTGGATATAAGGATATGTTGCTTTGGAAAAGAGTCTCTTTTGTTTCCACAGAAAGCCAGAGGCTATGGATTTGTTCCAGATTAAGATACATCAGGTTTGACCAGCCAAGACCACCTGAAAGGTCTCCAATGACACCATGGCCCTGATGATCCAACATCCAGAATGGTTTCAAGGCAACTGGCTCAGACGACATACCCTCATGGACTATTCCATAATTCTAAAATTTTCTTTGTATCCCCATAAGATACAGCGCCCCCCTCCAGCAGGAAGTAGTAAGAGAAACTACGCCCAAATTCCCAAATATACCAAGCTGACTTTGGAGATATGTAAAGGTTAAAACCTTCCTTTTTAAGAAAAGAAAAGGGGAAGTGCTGTGGGATGGTCTGTATGTCAAGTGTGTTGCTGATTGGTCAGTAAATAAATCACTGATTGGCCATTGGCTAGGCAGAAAGTATAGGCAGGACAAGGAAAAGAATTCTGGGAAGTGGAAGGCGGAGAGGGAGACACTGCCAGCCGCCATCAGGACAAGGAAGATGTAAAGTACCGGTAAGCCACAAGCCATGTGGCAAAGTAAAGATTAATAGAAATGGGCTAAATATAAGAGTAAGAGCTAGACAATGACAGGCCTGAGCTAATGGCCAAGCAGTTTAAATAATATAAGAGTTTGTATGTTTATTTTATAAGTGGGCTCTGGGACTGGCGGGACTTGGTGGCGGGAGCTGGAGAGAAATTCTCCAGCAACAGATACCCTGTCTCAAAGAATCAAAACAGACATGAAAACCTTAGTTTGGTTGTTAGTTGGGCTGTTGATACTCGTTCCATTTGAGATATCAGTAAAGTATTTAAGCATGATGTGCCAATCAGAGGAAAGCAGACAGAACATTTTCATTGGCAAATCATTACAGCAGTCTTAATGAGTACATATCAAGTGGTTCCAGTAATATTTTATGAATAATATAATAAAAACAAAAATATATAGTGCAATGTATTATCATTTTATATGATTGTATCTTAGATTTCTTTGGAATTTTGTAAATCAAATGTGATGACAAAATTTTGCTTGCTTCCTTGAAAGCAGGATTCTAACACATGTCACACATTCATGTGTGAGCTTTACTTCTTGTATTAGTCAAGCTTCTGTAGAGGAACATTTCTCAACCTGTGGGTCACAACCACAAAAATACCACCAGAAAACATAGATATTTATATTACAGTTCATAACAGTAGCGAAAATACAGTTATGAAGTAGTAATGAAAATAATTTTATGTTTTTGGGTCACCACAACATGAGTAACTATATTAAAGGGCCCCAGCATTACAAAGGTTGAGAACCACTGCCTTAGAGTAACAGAAGTTATAGATTTAATCTCAATCTATATGGGATTTATCGGAATGATTTACAAACTGCAGTCCAGCTAATCCAACAACTGCTGTCTGTGAATGGAAAGTCTAAGGATCCAACAGTTGCTCAGTCCACAAGGCTGGGTGCATTGGCCTGTTTTCAGTATATGCTGGGGTACCAAAGAAACAGGCTTCAATGCCAGTAAAGGAATAGATGTGCTAGCAAGGCAAGGGCAGAGAGGCAAAGAGCAGAAGCTTCCTTCTTTTATGATTGTTTATGGACTTCCAATAGAAGATACAGCCCACATTAAAGGTATGTCTTCCTGCCTCAAGATCTGGATCAAAGATGTGTGTCTTCCTACTTCAAAGATTTAGATAGGAAGTGGATTCACCCACTTTAAATGAAGCAAAAGCTTTCTCTAAGGTGTGTGCCCTTCATTTCTGGATTTTAGTTCATTCCATATGTAGTCAAATAAACAGTGAGTAATAGCCATCATACTTCTCATAAGTATAACTGTGAATGTAGTTCAGTTGGTAGAATTCTTGTCTAGCATGCATGAGCCCTTTGGTTCGGTCACCAACACTACATGATCTGTGGTTGGTATCAAATCTCTGTCCTCCAAGCACTAAGAAGTTTGAGGTCGGCCGGGCGGTGGTGGCGCACGCCTTTAATCCCAGCACTCGGGAGGCAGAGCCAGGCGGATCTCTGTGAGTTCGAGGCCGGCCTGGACTACCAAGTGAGTTCCAGGAAAGGCGCAAAGCTACACAGAGAAACCCTGTCTCGAAAAACAAAAAAAAAAAAAAAAAAAAAAAAAAAAAAAGAAGTTTGAGGTCTTGAAACTGAGAGTTGAAGATCATCATTAAATACATAGTAAATTCAAGGCCAACATGAGATCTGACTTAAAAACAAAATCCTATATTAGATCATCCATAAAACAGTTGTTCTTATACCGCCTCCCATTAAAAAAATGTTGACCTAAACTTCTCTGCATTCCATACTCATGATATTGACTTGGCTAATTTTTCTTCCCTTTTACATACCAACTCCTGTTCCCCTTTCCTCCTCTTCTCCCACTCCCCCTCCACCTACCCCCATCCAACCCCCATCCCCTCCTCATAGAGGGTAAGGCCTCCCTTGGGTAGTCAACACAGGCTGGCATACCAAGTTGGGGCCAGATCTACCCCCTCTCCCTTGAATCAAGGCTGAGTAAGGCATGGTACCACAGGGAATGGGCTCTAAAAAGCCAGTTTGTGTACCCGGGATAAGTCCTGGTCCCATTGCCAGGGGACCCACAAACATATCAAGCCACGCAACTTTTGCCTACATTCAGAGGGCCTAGTTCGGTCCATGCAGGCTCCCCAGCTCTTAGTCCAGAGTCTATGAGCTCCCACTAGCTTGGGTCGGCTATTTCTGTGGGGTTTCCCATCAGTATTCTGACCCCACCACCCCCCGCCTTGCTTTTGTAATCCCTCCTCCCTGTCCTCAACTGAACTCCAGGATCTTGACCAAATGCTTGGCTGTGGGGCTCTACATCTGCTTCCATCAGTCACTGGATATAGGATATACGATGAGAATTAGAGTAGACACCAAACGGAGTGCAGGGCTACAGTCCACAACCCCAGAGAAGCTAGGTAAAGAGGGGGACACTAAGAAGGACACGCATGTTTTTCAAATACAACAATTTCATAGAGAATGCATGATTTCCTATTGTGATATTTCCATGACAAGATATATGAGGCACAGTTTTCTGAGTAATAGAAAAATGATACCTTCAGAAAGTAATCAATATATTAGTAATTCAGCTTGTGATTGGTACTAGTATATTCAATAAATTATTTATGACTAAAATGTTTGTGTGTGTGTGTGTGTGTGTGTGTTTTGTGCGTGTGTGTGTGTGTGTGTGTGTGTGTGTACATGGAAGAATGGAGCAAGAATCTTCTTGAATCCCACAGAACCCAGAGCCCAGTACTAATGAGGAATACTTTGAAAACCTTGTTGAAATTTGCTACTTGATTTTGGCAACATCATCTTCATGTTTCAGATATTATATCAGGGTTTATTGAGTCATTTCAAATAATATTCCAAGAAATAAAAGTACATGGAACACAATAAATTCCAAGTAAAAATGAGTCTGCTGTGGTTTGCAATAGATCCAATCCATAAAATAGAATTTTACCAGAGAGAAGGTAAATAGTAGGATTTTAAAAGCTGTAATTTATTACTATTTGGTATATAGAGAATTGAATTATTAAGCCTGTAGAGAACTGAATTACTAAGACATGTGCTAAAAACAAAATTTAAAGATAGAACTTAAGCTTTGTACTGTTAAACATGCCCCCCAAAAGTGAATGACTAGGGGAGAACCTAACACTATCACTCTGCCAAAACGAACAAGAAAGTACCCCATAAATTCTTCTCTTTATCCTCTAATCTTAGTAGATTGCTCAATCATATCATGGAAATTTCTTTGTGAGATAGATGCAGAGTGATACAGAGACTCACAACTGGTCAACATGTCAAGGATGAGTGATGACGTGGAGTGTTCAGCTCTAAATGTGGCATCTACACCACATTCCTTTTCCCTCAGGCTAAGAGATTATTGCATAGCATGAGGAGAGGGAATTTAATAGCCAGAAATAGTGAAAATCTGCAATGTGACAATATTTGCTGGACATGAAGGGGCCATTGCACACGTGAAATCACAACAGCTGTGACTCCATGTATAAGACCTCCCCAAGATCAAGCCAACCCAAATTCCTCCCATAGAGGAGAGGCTCATGAAGTCCTATCCATAGCTGAGAATCTTTTGGCAATTGGTGTCTGCTCAAAGAGAGAGCATCATTTTCTTCAGAGTTGTAGCCTCTGAAAGTCTACCCATGCTCTAGTAGATGGTCTTATACCCAGACACACACAGGTATCACTAAATGGACTTGGGGTGGGGGATGGTCATGATGAAAGAGACAGAGAGAGAGAATGAAATTGGCAAGAAGAATGGTGGGAGGATAGGGGAGGAAATGGAGGGGAGGGAAGGAGACATAAATTTTATCAAAATATACTATGTGCATATATGCAATTTCCAAAAAATCAAACATTTAGAAGTAGCTTGGCTTCATCTTAATATCTGAACAACCCTTAGGAAAGAAAAAGTTGAGATATTTTGGACATCACTTTAGACATAAATTCTCTACAATACTGTTTAAATCATTAGAGAGAACCATCATGAGAGCTTATTTTCCTGTGCTAAGATGGAGCAATCCTCACCCTTGCCTTTTCACAAGAATATTATGATAAAACACACTTGGAAGTACTTAAAGCTATTCACAAGGACTGCTACACATGCTTGTGTGCATGAGACCTCTTCCCCCTGAGGGACTGAGATTATGTCTTAATGAGGTCTACCAAGACTGGCTTTCTTGGGCACTTGACCATGACTCTGATAACTCCATTTCTGGAAATTAGTCTTCATGCCTGATTCTTCCTAAGCAAGAAGTGAAGAGCTCATATAACTCAGAATTATCAATTTTATATTTTATTTTAAGCTTTATCCATGTTCAAAAAACTTAAATAAGTGGCACCAAATATATCTCTATTTATAATGAATAGCTCTACTCAATAAGACCAGATTACCCTCCTTCAGGCATTATCTTAAATACATGTAATGAATTAAATAAATCTTGAATGATCCAATTTTTCTCCTTTCTTCCATATATCTGATTAATGACTCACTTTGTTTTTTAATCACATTTTAGAAGTTTTATGGATTCATTTTTCTATGCCAAATTCAGATTTTTAAAGGCAAATCCTCTTTTTTATTAATTAAAATTTTATTGAAAAGAACTTGTAAATTAAAACATGCACATGCATACACACACACACACACACACACACACACACACACACACACACAATTACCTAGATCTTACATCTCGATGAACAGTTAAAACAGATGTTCTGAAGCTGGGGAGCTTAAAACCATATTTTACACTTTTGCTATTGAATTTACTTTTATGCAATCACCCATTACCAAAACCCCCTTAAAAAACTTGGAAGAGTTAAAATACGCAAACAATTATCTTTATATCCTTTTCCACCCTTCAAGTGTCCATTACCTACATCCAACCCTTTCTCAGTGCCCAATATTTACTCTTTTTTTTTACTCTTGTATCACAGGATAGCCTTAAACTCACTACATGGCCGAGAATGTCTTTGAACTTCTGATCTTCCAACCTCTACCCCCATGTGATGAGATTACAAACTGGTGGCAGTTTGAACTCCGTGCTGAAGATAAAACCAGGGCTTCATAAATGTTAGACAAGCATCGAACCAATTGAGCCACATTCTCAGCAAATTCAGACTTTGACAAAGTAAAATGATCCCTAAGACAAACATGGAAGTCTTTAATATTGAAAATGCTTTCAACAGATAAAAATGCAAATGAGACAAGTAAAGTGTGGTAGCTACTCCAGACATTAAATTCCCTGAATAGCGTGGCCCCTCTTGATGTAGCTGTGCTGTAAGATCTAGAGTATTTCTTTAAGGTACTGAAAGTTAGTAAGTACTTTGCTATGAAGGCACATAAAATATCAATTTCCCAAACACAGTAAAAGACTGATAGAGATGATCATGTGTAGTGGTATTGCTGTCTACTCCATTCTGTAATCGTGAGTGTATTGCCTCAATTTATATCTTAATAAATTCTGTTACTCATTTAATAGGTTCACGTAGATTGATCATAATAATCATGAATTACTTTTGCTATAGCCTTGATAATCATATCTCTGTCATGATAGACGGGCACCAACACTGTTGGTTTTTTTTGTTTGTTTGTTTCTTTTTGTTTTTGTTTTTTCTGTTTGTATGGAACTAACTTCTCATTTTTGCTGCAGAAAATAGAACAGAGAGGAATCCCTGAATGTCATTTGCAGAAATCATGACATATTGCTGCTTCTACAGGTGGAAACATTTGCATCATTGACATATATCTCCACAGACTTGCTAGCTGATTTTATTTGACATTGAAACATCATGTCTATGGATTTATATTATAAAAGTCTCATGAGAATGTCAATGACACTAAGCCTCATTTCAGTGAAGGAGAATTAGTGACATATTGAAAAGCATTGTGAAAAATGACTGGAATAGCTCATTTCTGGATGTTTCGCTCTACTAAAATAGAAAAACTTTAATTATTTAAACAAATTTTACATTATTTTCTTTTCTAAAATATCATTACTCTAAAAGAAAACATTAAAAAACTATTTTGATTTTTTATAAGATACAGGAATTCTTTTTGATATGCTATTTAATATGTCTTACTGTTTCAATGGCTATGCCACTCAAGCCAGAAAAAGAAAGAGGAGGGAAGCTTCAATCACTTGTGATTAGAGTTTATTCCAATGTACAAGTGTATGGTATGAGCATAGAAAAGTGTGGTAAAAATTACGTCTGAGTATTGCAAACATAAGCTAAATACAATGTCTACTACTAAAAAAAAAAATGACTTCATCAGGTTGATCTAAAAGCTCTCTGGAGATAATACTCAGTAAGTCAAATTTCATATGGATGAAAGGGCCTTTTTATTTATATTTTTATCTTATTGTAGGTCCATGTTGAAGTATGACAGCCTGTTTCATTCCTTAGTTACAGTATTATGGGGCATGTTATTTAGTGACAGTTACAGGAATAGCCTTCTCTGCAGTTTGCTCTTTCACAGCATGAAAGAAAATGAGTTGGATGGTTTTCAGTTTTGGAGCAGATCTATGAATCTTTCAGATGGCCTCAATTTTGTATGCTGCTAGCCAAATCACTTTTATTCCTCTCTAGGATATGGATACTAATGTATAAGCTTCCCTAGAGTCTCTTACATTTATGCAAAGGAAGTCTGGGTGGTTTAAAAAGTGATCTTAGATGAGTTTCCTGTCTTGATTTATGGAGTTCAGAAGTATCACACCATGCTTTATAGCTCAGCTGACAGAAGCACAATGCCTATCACTACCCAGTGATTTTAAATCACCTACTAGGGTTTATTGCTGATATCAGCTCACCTGCTTCATCAGTGCATTCATTATGAAATACATGTATCATGAACACACAGGGGAGATTTTTGAGTAGCCTTTAATCTAACAAACATCTAAAAGGCTTTCTATTCAAGCACAAGTTTACCATTTAGTGATAGACGCCCTATTTTGAGGAGAAGTCATTGTTATTTGTGCCCAGCTAGAGGAAAAAGAATAATTCTGTGGTCAGCTAGAACAGGATTATAGGGCTGTATTGGCTAGGAAATGTCAAACAAGTAAAGTCATAGAACCAATTTTCACACTAATTTGGAGTCTTAAATGAGATAGTGCCAACCAACTACCATAGGGAATTTTACATGTCAACTTGACTAACCACAAGGTGCCTGAACATCTGATTATAGATTATCTCTGGGCATGCTACACTCAATAACTTTCTGTTACACATTTAAAAGACCATATGATATTTTTTTTTCTGCCCATGGCTTCATTCTTCTAATATAATGATTCTTATCATACATTTCTTCTTTTCTACGTGAATTGATTAAAGTATAATTTTAGAAGTTGATTTTTGTTCTTTTTGGATATGGTACTATTTTGTTTTCTTGGTTTTGGAGAGATTTGTTATATTGGATTTCTGTTTGTTCTTGAGAAAGAACTTGAAAGTTGGGTGGGTAGGGAGGAAGAGAGGATCTGGAAGACTTGGGGCAGGGGAAGATTAGGAACAAAATATATTTACACATAAAATTATTTTAAATAATAAAAATATAATAAAATACTGATGGGAAGTACTAAGTCATGAGAACTATAAGCCCATGGGGGCCTAGATCATGACAATGAATTCATTGATTTTATTTTTGTTTATATGTACATGTGTATCTGTGTAAATGTCTGCTACATGTGCTCAGGTACCACAGGAGACCAGAAAATGGTGTCTTTGCCACACAAATTGCTATACAGTCTTATTAATAAAAAAAAAACTCAGAGCCAGATATTGGGGTGAAAACTGAAAGATCGGATAAACAGAACAAGCCAGCCATGTTCTTACCCCTATGAAATCCCCAGCCTCAAGAGCATGAGTTCCTGTTTGTTCGGGCCTTATATTCCTTTCATCCTTGCAATCTTACTTTCTGGGATTAAAGGTGTGTGTGCTTCCCAAGCAAAGGCATGAGATCTCAAGGGTTGGGATTAAAGGTGTGTACCTCCATGCCTGGCTCTGTCCCCAGTGTGGCCTTGAACTCATAGAGACCCAGACAGATCTCTGTCTCCTGAATAATAGGATTAAGGGTCTGGCCTCTCTGTCTAATCTAGTGGCTGGCTCTGTCCTCTGATCTTCAGATAAGTTTTATTGGGGTGCACCACACGTCCTGGAGCTAGAATTATAAGTGGTTGTGAGCCACCCTATGTCAATGCTGGGAACTAAACTCCTGTCCTCTGAAAAGCAGGAAGCACTCTTTACCACTGAGCCATCTCTCTATTCCCATAAAAAGTTGCAGGGATGTCAAATGTTCTTCCCTGTTCTTAGCACAAACCCAATTACTAAAATTTCATTCATGTAAAATGTATATTAAGATTATTGAGTTTGTAAAGCAGTATCCATCAATCTTCTAAACCTCAATGATTTAGTGAAACATGCTGTACCTCTTCTAGCTGCACACACTCAGCTAAGACATAGGGTGGACTCTATTTGATGTTCTCATTGTCTTCAATTTGAAAGCCAAGCTGATATGAGAATCCCCACCTGGAAAACTCAGTGGTGGGGAGTGAAAGAAGGTGACGAGCCTCACACTGACATATTCAACCTAGGGTGACAAACACACTCACAGTTACTGAACAGAGCTAGTCACAAATTTCAGAAAATGGCAAGAGAGGGAAGTGAGATGGTGACAGAAAGCTAGAGGAAAATGACCATGTAGAAAAAGATACTCACTACTTGCTATTCAACTACAGACTGAATTGGTATAGGCCAAATGACATCTTGGATGCATGTATTTACTCACCATCCAGCACTAGCTTGACACTAAGAAACTGCCAAGAAAACAAAACAAAAAGAGTATTCCTAGAATCAAGAATAAATTCTTCCTAAAGCTTACTCAGTGGGTAAAGGCACTTGTTGCCTTTGCTGAGGACTAGAGTTTAGGTCCCAGAAGTTACAACTGGTAGTATACAACCACTTGTAACTCCCATTCCATCAAATGCTCTCTTCTGGCCTCTGTGGGCACCCACAACCATGTGCACACACATAAATATATGCATATATGCAAATAAATGAAATCTTCAGAAACAAAAGCTTCCATCTGGTCTGTGATACTGCTTGTGGGTAAAGGTATTGTTTCTTAGGCTGATGATATGAGTTTAATCCCTGGGACCCACATAATCGGAGGAAAAAGTGACTTTCAATATTTGTTTGATGTGCACAAGCACACCATAGCACAAATGCACAAATGTGTGCCCACACAGATGCACACACAAACACACACCATCACAAAAATAGATAGATGATAGATAGATAGAAAGAAAGAAAGATAGATAGATAGATAGATAGATAAAAGGTTTGTCTTTTTTTTTTTTAAGAGAATAGCTATCAACTTGGTACCCTTGAACTACCTGTTGGGGAAGACTAGATTTTCACTAGGTACATTCAAAAGAATTTGGCTTGAGCTGATTGGTGATTTTTATCAACAACTTCAAATTTCTTGTTTTCTAAGCATGTAAATGGAAACATCTGTCCTTGGGTAGAATGCAGAAGTACTTTTAAAATCACAAATATGTTCATAATACTACATTGATATCATTTTTAGCATTCAGAATGTGAGGCACACCAGTAAACCCAGCTGGAATAGGTTTATAATCTAAATAAAAAATCAAAATTGCAATTATAAGCACAGATGGAAGTGTACAGCTCTGGATAATGTCACTATGTATAAATCCAAGAACAATTAGAAAGGAAAAGCTATTGATTGGGGAACACAGAGCCCCACAATTGAACAATCTGGAATGCCTGCTCAGATTCCCTCAGCTCTTCCCATGACTTGCCTGCCAGCATTACATGTCATCTCCTTGTCAGTTCACTGACACCCTGTAACTCAGCTGAATAAATGAATCAGTAAACAATGAAAACTATGTTGAGGCATGCTGTCACTTACAAAACAAATGCAAGATGGCTAGGAATACAGAGAGAAGAAAACAGTATGTTGAATTATAAGAAGGAATCTGTGAATAATTAGAAATGAGCTCACACACAGAGGATTGCAGGTCAAGTGAAGGGAGGCTTGCTATAATCGAGACATTTGAATCATGATGGATTAATTCTATGTTTTAAGCAGGAATATATATCATATTTAAAGGGAAATGTAATATACTTTAGGCAAATATTAGATCCTCTTAAAGTAATGATCAACCCAAACTCTAAAATAAAAAATGATTAAACATCCATGTGGACTGGCTTTGAGGTCCAGCCTTGCTGCTGCTACTCTGAGGACAAGCAATATTCCTGGGATAATTGGATTACATTGCCTGCTGCTCTCATATCTCATCTCATTTACACACGTGCTTGATACTCAGAGAAAATTCAGAGTAACTAATGAATGCTGCAAGCACAAACGAATATTATTTCTATGCAGATTTTTTGGCAACTGCTTTATACATTTGGAGAAAGTACCCAGGATCAACAACACAGACAGGGGATGAAGGTTGTACATTCTAATCACATGCCTGCCTCTAGCTTCATACTTAATTGACTTGGGTCTTTCCTCCATCTCCTGGGCTGTACCATCTGGCTCACCGAGCTGAAATTCCTCATGATATATGTTACTTAGCAAAATAACAGTTATCATTTAAAATTCAAATATACTGCTATCAAAGATTTGCGTCATAAATCAAATCCTGGTTTTTGTCTTATGAATACTCCGAACTTCTAAGTGGCTACCAGGCATCTGATTTATATTTTTGATCCCTTTGGAAAGTAATAAAGTGTAATTAAGATCCTTATAGAAGAGCAGAGGCAAGAGACACTAACACTTGTTCTAGCACTGACCAGCAAGACTTGACAAGATGTCTTCATGACTCTTAGGAATGTTGACATCAACTTTTATAAGTACATAAGAATATCTTTTACACTGTAGTTCATTAGGCATGGTATACATTTATACTAGTTATTTTTTCATATTGTTATGACATAATGCTTGGCAAAAGCAACTTAAGGAAGGAAACTTTTATTTTGGCTTCACAGTTTGAAGGGATAGTAAATCATGGTAGAGAAAGCATTAAGGCGGAAGTTTGAGATAACTGGTCCCAGCTGTACTCTCAGTCACTGTGTGGAAAGGAGAATGAATGTTATGGATTTACACATAAGTGTGGAAGGCAGAGGAGAACTACAGGTATCATTCCTTAGGCAACAACCACCTTTTTATTTTATTGATTTACTTTGAGTCTGGGTCTCTTACTGGAGCCTGTCAAATAGGCTAAATTAGCTTATGGTGAATTCCAGAGATCAGCCTTTCTCAAATTTCCCAATGCTCTAATTACGAAAATGTGTCACAGTGCTTGGATTTTTAAATGTGGGTTCTAAGGATCAAATTCAGGTCCTAATTCTTGTAAGACAAGCATCTTATCAAGTAATCTATTTTTTCCATCTGTGTTCAATTTCATGAATATAAAAGCTTACTTCATACTTCATTGGAAAGATTATGTAAGCTCTTTCATAAAAAATAGAACTAATGTTTATCAATTGTTTACCATTTGCTATGTAGTTGGTTACTTTTGCACGTGTATATAAGTGTGGCTGTTGATGTACATTGGTACTTTTGTTCGAATTGACACAAGCTTGTAGTTATGAAAACAGAATGGTTCAAAGTCATCCAACCCAGGTGTTTGTCTCCAGTACATCAATCATTTGACTATGAAATTGAGTGCACAACATATACTATTTAGTGGTTAGTCAGTAGGATATTGGTCTATGACAGTGCTGCCAGAAAGAAAAAAAGAAAGAGAGAAAGAGAGAGAGAGAGAGAGAGAGAGAGAGAGAGAGAGAGAGGAAAGAAAGAAAGAAAGAAAGAAAGAAAGAAAGAAAGAAAGAAAGAAAGAAAGAAAGAAAGGAAAGAAAGAAAGAAAAAGAAAGAGGAGAGAAAAGTAAAGAAAAGATTACAGTTATCTCTACACACATCTGGATGGGCAGGTACAGATCATGCCTATATGCTGACGTGCTTCAGATGAGCCACAACAAAGTGGCAGCTAGAGTTGCAGTAAGTGAATGACTATTATGTACATTTCCCCTCTAGAGGACAAAGGAACTCAATTCATATTCAAAGCAAGCACACAATTTAGTAATAGTTAAAGGCTGATTACTCTGTTGTAACATGAATCTTAAAAGTTCTTATTAATAAAAACAAACCTGAAGCCAGGTATTGGAGTGAATGCTGGAAGATCAGAGAAACAGAACAAGCCACAGCTTTCTCACCTCGCCAATTCCTCAGGTGATTCTGTTTCCTCAGACTGGATGCCTCTCAGCTGAACTGTTCATGAAAGCCTGAAAGCTTAACCAGCTCTAGTTCCTGGTCCTCATGCCTTAAATACCTTTCTGCTTTCTGACATCATTTCCTGGGATTAAAGGCATGTGTCACCATGCCTGGCTCTTTCCAGTGTGACCTTGAACTCACAGAGATCGAGATGGATCTCTGCCTTCAGAATGCTAGGATTAACAGTGTGTGTGCCATTATTTTCTGGCCTTTATATCTAGTGGCTGTTCTGTTCTCTGACTCCAGATAAATTAGGGTGCACGATATATTGGAGAACACAATATCACCACACTCTGTAGCAGCACTGTTTTAATTATGTACTTCCTTTAAGCATCACAGCAAATAACATGCTAACATTTACATTTGTAGGTAAGATATAATGTAAGACTCTCCACCAAAGAAATATTAGAAGATTGGATCAGAAGTCTAGCAGCTTTTATAATAGCACCTCCTCCTCTCACAACCCTGTAGATCAGTATTTCTCAACCTTCCTAATGCTGTGACCCTTAATAGAGTTCCTCGTGTTGGGACCCACAACCATAAAATTATTTTCATTGCTGCTTCTTAACTGTAATTTTGCTACTGTTATGACAATAATGTTATGCATATATCTGATTTACAGGATATCTGATACATGACCCCTGTAAAAGGGTCATTTGATCCTCAAAGGGGTTGTAACCCACAGGTTGAGAACCACTTCTGTAGATATGGACAAATGCACATAAAGTGTGCACCCATCGAGAACAGGGATGAAGCAGCCTGGCTCAGTACTGTGTATGTACAAGGACAAAGGATCAAAAGGAATCTGGCAATGACTCTCCTCTTCATTTGGCTTTTATATGGCCAGCCTTGAAACAACATGCACTATATAAACTGACAATGTGAAGGAACAGAAAGTTCATAGTCAAAACCTTTCATGTGACAGATATCAACCGAGAGTCAAAAAGCTGAAGAGATTTGCATAAGATCACAAAGAGTCGGGAGCGCGTTCACATAAAAACCCTAACTCTAAGGGAGCCACATTACTTTTATCGATATCTACTAGTTCTTCTGTAAAATTAAATATTTGAACAAGGTTGAGCCTTAGATGCACACAACACAAAAGACTGTTGCAGTTCTTGAAGTTGTTAAATGAAAAGTGTATTGGTACAGGAGATTCAGACATCACTCAAGGCCCTGTGTTCAGTCCTGTTCACAAAAGAATGAGGATGAGGAAGAATATGAGAAGCAGGTGGAACAGGAAGAAAGGGAAGGGGAGGGGTAGGACAATTTAACAATTTAACAATTGTACTCTCTCAGAGCTCCACTTTCCTCACATTAAACATGTGGCATGTGGTGGGATGGAGGTGGTGATCTTCTCAGTCATTGTGCTGTTTTGGAAGTTCATTGAATATAGTTTGTAGATTTGATTCCCTCAGCATTTGAAAATATCTTCATCCATTTGCCTGCAAATATCATGATATCATTGTATTTTTACTGCTGAGTAGTACTCCATTGTGTAGATGTACCACAATTTCTTTACCCATTCTTCAGTGACGGGCATCTAGGTTCTTTCCAGGTTCTGGCTATTATGAATAATGCTGCTATGAACATAGTTGAGCAAGTGTCCTTGTGGTATGATCAAGCATTCCTTAGGTGTATGCCTGAGAGTCGTATCACAGGGTCTTGAGGTAAAATGATTCCCAGTTTCTGAGAACCACTATACTGATTTCCAAAGTGGCTGTATAAGTTTCCACTCCCAACAACAGTGGAAATGTGTTCCCCTTGCTCCACATTCTCTCCAACATAAACTGTCATCAGTGTTTTTTTTTATCTTAGCCATTCTAACAGGTGTAAGAATGGTAACTCAGAGTCATTTTGATTGCATTTGCCTGTTGACTAAGGATGTTGAGGAATTTCTTAAATGTCTTTCAGCCATTTGAGATTCTTCTGTTGAGAATTCTCTGTTTAGCTTTGTAGCCTTTTTTTTTTAATTGGATTTTTTGGTGTGTTGATGTCTAGTTTCTTGGGTTCTTTATATATTTTGGAGATCAGCCCTCTGTCAGATGTGGAGTTGGTGAAGATCTTTTCCCATTCTGTAGGCTGTCATTTTGTCTTATTTACCATGTCCTTTGCCTTACAGAAGCTTCTCAGTTTCAGGAGGTCCCATTTATTAATTGTTGCTCTCAATGACTATGCTACTGGTATTATATTTAGGAAGTGGTCTCCTGTGCCAATGCATTCAAGGCTACTTCCTAATTTCTCTTTTATCAAGTTCAGTGTAATGAGATTTATGTTAAGGACTTTGATCCACTTGCACTTGAGTTTTGTGCATGGCGATAGGTATGGATCTATTTGTAGTCTTCTACGTGTTGGCATCCAGTTATGCCAGCACCATTTGTTGAAGATTTGTACAGTTTTGGCTTCTTTGTCAAAAATCAGGTGTTCATACGTATGCGGATTAATGTCAGCATCTTTGATTCGATTCCATTGGTCCACATGTCAGTTTATACGCCAATGCCAAGCTGTTCTTATTACTATAGCTCTATAGCAGAGCTTGAGGTCAAAGAGTGAGGTAACCCAGACTCAGAAAGACAAACATGGCATGTAATCACTCATAAGTGGATACTAGATGTAAAGCAAAGAATAGCCAGACGACAGCCCACAGCTCCAGAAAAGCTAGTTCACAAGATGACCCTAAGAGGGACACATGGATCGCCCTGGGAAGGGGAAATAGATGAGATTCCCTGAGTAAACTGGGGATAAGGGGGTAATAGAGGGTAGGAGATGGGGGATGAGAACATAAGGGAATGGGATGGTCGAGCTATAACAGGGACAGAGTAGGAGAACAATGAAAGAGATGTCTTGATAGAGAGAGACATCATCAGGATAGGGAGAAACCTGGTGCTGGGGAAATTCCCAGGAATCCACAAGGATGGCCCCAGCTTACGTTACTAGCAATAGTAGAGAGGGTGCCTGAACTGGCTTACCCCGGTAATCAGATTGGTGAATACCCTAACTGTCATCATAGAGCTTTCATCCAGTAACTGATGGAAGCAGATGCAGAGATCCACAGCCAAGCACCAGGCTGAGCTCTAGGAGTACAGCTGAAGAAAGGGAAGAGGGATTCTGAGCAAGCAGCATCAAGATCATGATGGAAAAACCTATAGAGACAACCAAACTAAGTGGGAACTCATGAACTTTAGACCAAAAGCTGTGGAGCCTGCATGGGACCAGACTAGGCACTCTGCATAGGCCTGACAGTTGTGTAACTTGATCTGCTTAAGTGGCCCCCTGGCCGGTAGGATCAGGATCTATCCCTGGTGCATGAGCTGACTTTTTGGAGCCCATTACCTGTGGTGGGACCCCTTGCACAGCCTTGATGCAGGGGGAGGGGCTTGGACCTGCTTCAACTGAATGTACCAGGCTTTTCTGACTCCCCATGGGAGGCCTTACCTTTTTGGAATAGGGAATGGAGGGTGGGTTGAGGGGGGAAGACTGGGGTGTAGTGAGAGGAGGGAAGAGAGATGGATCTGGGGTTGGTATATAAAATGAATTAAAGAAATCCTTAATTTTAAAAAAAAAGAAAAACAAAAGATCTTCAGTTACATGAACTAAAGATGTAACATTTCTTTAGAAGACTGTTGGGTCTTCTAAATGTTGGGTCTAAATATAGTATGTAAATGACAAAAAATTTAACACTAATGTGTATTTACTTAGAGCACTCAAATATATCGTATGTTTATGCTCATAAAAATCAGACATCTTTTTCACACCCTTGCTAAAGTTCAGAGAGCATCATGGAAGTAGACAGAACATGAGTAGACATTATGAGTAGACACAACAAATGTGAGAGCACAGAGGATGGGCACTGTGAAGTGCTGTCTTCTTCATTACGACATGGCAATTGCATTCAGGAACTCACAACAGCCATTATTACCTGTATGAGGTCTACATAAGATCAATCCAACCACAACTCCAGTATGGACCTGCAAAGAGCTTCCAAGACCCTATCCAAAACTAAGAGGCTATTGACCATTGATAGGTGATGAAGGAAGGAAAATCATTCTTCTCTGCTGACGTGACTCCACTGGTAAGTTGTTCATGCTCCATGGTCATGTACATACGGACAACAAAAATTTGATTCAGGGGATTATATTTTAAAAAGACAGGAAATTGAGAGGTTGTGTGTGGACATCTAGGAAGAGAAGAAGGGAGATATGTGATGATAATCATGTTTCATTGTATGAACTTGTAAAATTCTCAAAGAATAAGTTGAAAATAAATAAATATGCACTAATGTGGATTCTACAGTATCAAAGATAGAAGAGTTTATCTACTTGTGAGTCACATGAATATCCAAGAACTATTAATACAGCTATTCATTCTTTATTACTCGGTGTATTAGGAGTTTTATCTCCTATTCTTTATATAATTTGTGAATTAAATAAGCTAGTCAATCATCTCTGAAAAAACAAGGTTTCTTCTTTCACAAAATTAGCATAACAAAATCCATCTTAAAGCTACTGTGAAGAAAATCAGTAATGATTCTGTAAAGTTCTTGTTGGACTCCCTTTCTCATGGTTAACTAGATTGTTGCTGCCATCAATAACAAGGTATGGAAACATATGTTTAACTTTTATTAATATAAACTCAGTGAAATAAGTATATAATTCTGTGCATCACTGTGAGTAGAATAATGGACAGACAGTGTAAAGGAGGAAGAGTATATTTTAGTTCCTGGCTTCATAGGGTTCAGTGAATTATGCAGGTAAGTCAAGCTTGGTCACCTCATTCCACACCACAGTGGCCCAGAAGGTGGAGAAGGGATTCTGTTTGGCCATTGGCTTTTCTTCTCTTACTTTTCATTTAATTGGCTTTCTGCTTCTACTCTCTTTATTTCTTTCTGGTTCTTGTGGAATGATGAAACTGACATCTTCAGAGTGGGTCCTCTGTGGATTAACACCTTCCCAAACATAGCCCAATGTGTGCCTCAATCTCCTAGATAAATGGAAAATCCACTGAAGTAGACAAGGAAGGTTCACTAACCACCACAATAAGCTTTGGATAAATTATTTCACTTTCAATCTATTGCAAAATTATAAATCAACTATATTAGGAATATAAACATTAAAAAGTAACAATACTGAATAAAATTATTTTTAAAATAGCAGTGAGGATAAAAATGTACAAGCTATAATCCTTTTCAAGGCAGAAATTATAAGAGAGATGATGATGGTGTTACGCATGTATGTTGTTGGTAGTGGAGATTGAATGAAGGACTTCATGAATGGAAGGCAAATTCTCTGCTAAGATAATAGCTATTCCATAGTTTTGAATAACCTTCCAGGCTTTTTGATGCCAGATTGGGACCACTCAGGTGCCCACCTTTGTGGACTGAGCAACTACCACATTGTTGGCCTCCCCAGTAAGAGATAGCTACTGGGGTATTATTATTCTCACTGCTGGGAATTACTATTTCCATGAGCCTCAAGGACCTAGCAACTATGAAGTTCTCAGCCTTCCAATGTGAGACAACTATTATCTTAATGTAAGCTTATGTAATAAGTTTTGTAACATAAATATATCAAGAAAGAAATGTGAGTAAAATGATATAAACTGTCTTTTACTTTCTTCAGTGGTTCTTTTCTCTCAAAAAATGGTATATTGGTTCTTAGAATTCTCTTCCTCTGCCTTCTAAGTTCAAAACCATTGCTGTGTACATTGGTACATTTTCCCCCAAAAGTCTTATTATTTTTATAATCATGGTTGTTATTATCACTGACAATATCATGTTTCAAAGTCCTGTACGAAAGAGAAACAAGTAAGTTAGGGGTATATGTATACAATCTATGCATATATTGATTGACACAAAAGCCAGTAAAAATGACAGTAAAACAAAGGAAATAGTCAAAAGCATTGAAATAAAGGTAATCCATGATGCAACCTGGAAAGAGTTCTTTTTCAGGACTCATAATTTAGTACTGTAAAAGAGGTTAACCATAAGAACCAGTTAATAAAAATCCCTCTGAATGCTGCCCCTTCAATTCCATTTTGATGATAACATAAAAAAATAAATAAAAACTCTGTTTGTTACGAGTGTCCATTACTCCAATGTATGTGTAAATTGAAAGTTGCCAGATTTAAAAGAAAAAAGAAGCCTACAGAAAGGTTTCACGAAGTGACTAATTTGCATTCTTACATTTCAAGGAAAGTTGGTTTAGGCAAAATATTAATGTGACAAGTCTCTATGAGCTTGGAGGAGGAAGAGCATATTAAGGCACTGATCTTGTCTCACTGAGGGAATTTGACACTCTGGACAGCTCCGGAGATTGGCTGCAACATGCAGAAGGAATGAAAGGCGCTCGCTGAAGCCGCCCTGTGCTGCTCCAGGATGCTCAGTCCTAGCAGACATTAATGAGTCACTAGCTATTTTCACACGCTTGTCATAACCTTTGTGTCACCATTTCAGTGAAGAGAGAGTAAAAGACATGGAACTTCAGGGAGAGAAAGTTAAAACAGACCTGTCAAGGGCTGGCAGCCCAATGTGATCTGCCTTCTGCTCTACCCACTGTTCCCTGAGAGGCTCATGTCAGTCTCCCTCGGCCAAAGTTTTCAAACACAGTCCCTAATTTACAAAATGTCTGAACACAATCAAGTTGTCACAACCTCATCTTGTGGGCATTCAGGCTTTCAGGTAATGATACTGATTTAGAGAGCCAAATTTAAATCACTGAGTTTTCATTGGGTGCTATGAAATAAGAATTTGGATTTTGTCTTTTACAGTGGTAAATACAAGGCATCTTTAAAATTATCTCCAAATTCATATGACACTTAAAGTCACACCTCTTTCAGTATAATACATATCCATGTGGGACTTTGAGATATTCTGGGGGTATTTCTGGATAATTAACCCCAGACTCTACAGTCAAGATTAATGATGAATAAATATTAAAAAATATTAATGATTATCAAATATTAAAAAAAATAAGTGATTTCAAAACGTGATGTTATATTTGGGCTTGAGGGTAATTCAGTTGAAAAACTTTTGCTAGGAAAACCATTGAAATCCTCTCTCTGTGTTCAAATGTTAACATGCAGAAATAACAAAGACATTTCCAAAAAGATAAAGAATATTTCATATATGCTTTCATTGTTAATATCACTTGGTTTCATCTTTGTAGATCTTTGGTTACAGCAAAAACTAAAGACGATGTAACTAAAGCCATTCTAAAGCAGATATATAAGCTTCATGGTTTTGAAAAACGCTTTATTCATAGTGTAGAAGAAAAGCAAAGATAAATTCTCAAACACTGATGTTATGCCAGCCACTCTGCACTCGCTTGAGGTCTGTTGAGCTCTAAGCAGAGAAAATGCAATCATTAAACCTTATGGGTTCAGCAATTTTAAAATCACTTTATAGTTTGTAAGATAAAGTAACCTATATTCAAGTATTTTCCTCTGAAAAGGGAAATATGCAATTAGTTTGAAAAAAATCGTCTCTACTTTTCTTAATCCATAATTATAGCCTTTTCCTATAACTTCTAAGAATTTTTTCCTATCCTTAATTTGACACAAAACAAACTATTTAAACTATGTGTGAATATATTTAAAATGCATATGTGAGCATATTCATACAGGTATCTGTTCTTGTATATTTCTATTTTACTTGTATTTAGAAAAGCAAAACATTCTGAAGAGGCTATAGAAACAAACAGTTCTCTTTAATTGAACTTCTGTTATTTAAGTCCCATTAACGTGATCAATGGTCTCCATAGAGATCTGTGGATCAGACGCTCTTCTAACTCCTTTCTCTTCCTCTTATTTGTCCCCATCTATCTGCTTGAAGCAAACTTTATCAACCTCGAGGAACAGAACTTGTGGAGAGGAAGTCATGTTCTTTTAAGTAAGTGACAAAGGGCATCTCTGTGCATGTTGCTTAATTCCCATTGGTGAGAAATTAGTCCTGTACTAATTAGTCCTTTTCTAATTAGAAATTAGAAAAGGAAAGCAGAGAAATGTTGTTTGTTTCTAGATAGACTCCCACAAAGAAAAGAAAAAAAACTTTTGTCTGTCAGAGATAAAAGTGGTATATTTCTTCTACTATATACAGCCAATGAAAATAAGTTTATAAGGGACTGATATACAGATGGATACTGGCTAAGTCTTAACTTTCTCAATAAGTCTTAAGTTTCTCTATTTTATTCCAATTTAATAAGCTTATCATGTATGTGTTGTTTCAGTGTATACATATGATAGAATGACTAAATTAAGTCAACTCACATGGCATTAACTCAAATTTCTAGTTAGAACACTTAAACTCAATTTCTTTCAACTTTTTATTGATTCTTTGTGGATTTCACATCATCCCATCTGGATCCCACTCATCTCCCTATCCCTTGCCTCCACCCTCTGCCCTTGAAATTTCCACCCCCCCCCAAAAAAAAACCCAAAAATTTAAAAGTATAACCAAAAACCAAACAATAAAAACAAACAAACAAACATCTCGGTGTGGAAGGTATAGTGTGGCCCAGTGAGTCATACAATTTACCCCTTAGTCCATACATCGTTACTTGTAAGTGTTCATTGCAAGGGATCATTGGTCAAGCTCCAGGCCTCTGACTTTTGCTATCCTCTTGATACTGGGCCCTCACTGGAATTCTTCCTGGATGTCCTGTGGTTTTTCTGTGTCATGGAGATTCTGTTTCTTTGGATCTCCTGATCCCGCCCCTTCACATACTCCAGCAGTTCATAGATGAGGTGCTATTGTGGGCTAACTCATAGTCCTGGTTTTGGCCCTGGGTAGTAGTTGGGCTGATCATCCTCCCAGCCTTCCCTCATCTTCACTACCAAGGCAAGCTCTTTAGCACTGCCTCACCTCCTCACCCAATGAAGCAGGCAGCAAGGACCCCAACTAGTTCTCCTGCTCTCACATTCTCAGGCCTGGCTCTTCCACACTCATACCACCAGGGCCAGCTCTATAAATTTGCCCAGGCAAGGTGCATGGCCTGCGCTCCCTATTGCTACAATTGTGAGGGAAAGATCAGTTCTCCCACTCTTGGGACCCCCTTGCCAGCTCTCCCACCTGCCACAGGTGGCAAGGGATGAGAGGGTGGGGGAAGGCATCTTTCCCTTACCCGTGCCACCACATGGCAGATGAAGGGCAGGGTCAGTTTTCCCGCTCTCATTCTCTCCAGGCTGGTTCACCTGCCAAGACAGTCAGCTCCACTGTGCTGCCTAGGTGAGATGTGGTGCCATCTCTCCCACTCTCCTGAACTCAGGGCCAGCTTTCCTACCCACCACAGGCAGCAAGGATCAGGGGAGGTGGGAGGCCTTCTCTCCCTTGCCTACTCCACCATATGGCAGAGAGGGATGGGGCCCGATCTCCCACATACTTTTGTGGGGGTGGATCACCTGCCTCCCCCCACCCATCAACAGGGTCAGCTCTACTGTGTCGCCTGGGTGAGGTTCAGGGGCCGATCTTCTGAGTGCCACAGCCAATGAGGAGCAGGGGCAGATCTCCCAGTCTCTTGACTCTGGGGCCAGCTTTTCCCACCTGCAGTACCATGGTAAGGGTATAACTTCCGCCCCCATGCCACCACGGGACGGAGAGTAGGGCTAGCTCTCCCACTCTCCTGCCTTCAGGGCCAACAGGGACAACTATTCTATGCTGTCCAGGCAAGGTGTAGGGTCCGTTCTCTAGAGTGATACAGTTGGTGAGGGGCGGAGCCAGTTCTCCCTAGTGGAGCAATCAGTGAGGGTGCGACCAACTCTGTGCAGCCCTATTCTCACTGCTTTCAGTGGCAACAGGAGTCATGGACCTCACTAAGGCTGCAATAGGGCCACCGATCCAGACATGATCCCTGGGCGCAGTCCGGTGCTGGGCAGCATCATGGCCCCAAGTGGTAGCACAGGCCACTCAGATCTGTGTGGCCCAGCAAAGGCTCAGCTCTTAGGCAATAAGATGGCCCTAGGTGTTAGCCCATATCTCTGACATCGGCTTTGGCCCTTGGTGTCAATACAGATTGTGGACATCCACACAGATCCCAGCTTCAGTTGGACCATGGATCAAGACATGGTTCTTGGCAGCAGCCCAAGGCTGATGTCACCATAACCTGGGTTGGTAGCGCAGGTCACTCAGACCAGCATGGACCCAGTGGTAATGTGGCCCTCAAACACCCACCTGGTCCAAGGTGTCGGCTCAGACTCTGGCATCTACATGGCCTTCAATGGCAACAGGAACCTGGCTGTATCAGGGCCACGGGCCCAGACATGGCTCCGGCCACAGCTTGGACCCATAAGACACCATGGTCCTGGGTGGCAGCAGATGTCACTCAGGTCTGTATGGGCCCCGTAGTAGCACAGCCCTCTGACATCAACATGGTCACAGGTGTCAGTCTAGATCTTTGGCCTCCATGTGACCTTTTGGTGGCAACACAGGCCACAGACATCAACACATACTTAGACTGCAGTAGGACCACTGACTCAGACATCATTGTTGGCAGTATCCTGGGTCCAAATATGATCCTAGCCCTAGCTGGCATTGCAGATCACTCAGATCGGCATGGACATAGTGGTGGCATGTCTTTTGAATGCCAACATGTCCCCAAGTGGCAATCCAGAACCAGGGCATCTACTCGGCCTTCAGGGGCAACCTGAGTCATTGACTTCAAAACAGACCCCAGCTACAGTAGAGCCAAGGACCCAGACATGGCCCTCAGCTGCAGTTCAAGTCCAGAAGACACCATGGCCCCAAGTGGCAGCTCAGGGGGGCCACCAGGCTATGTGGCCCAGGCAGCAGTTTGACCCTCAAGGACCAACATGGCCTCAGGTATAAGCCCGGATTGGGCCTTTGCACAACCCTTGATGGCAACAGAAGCCACAGATGTCAATTCATAGCCTAGCCACAGCGAGGCAACAGACCCCAGCCGCTTTCCAGGCCAGATGTCACCATGGTCCTGAATGAAAGTGCAGGCCTCCTGGATCAGAATGGTCCCATGGTCCCAAGTGGCAGTACGGGTCTCTTAGATTGGCATGGCCTCTGTGGGGGCACATCCTTCAACACCAACTTGGTCATAGGTGAATGGGGCCCTGGGTGGCAACAGGAGCCACAGACATCAACACAGACTCCCGTAGCTGCTCATGATTGATTCTGACCCCTGCCACATCCCCCCACCCAGGCCAAGGGTCCTGTATCGAGCTGTGTCTGTCCTCTGCATGCTCACTCAGACCTGCAAGTGCCAAGCAGCTTGTGGTTGAAGATGGGGCTTGAGGGTGGAGGGGTGGGTGAGGATGGATGCTGTATCTATCTCCCAGAAGCCCACTAAAGTTTCTTAAACGCTACTCTTACAAATTTTCAATAGTCAACACAGAGTATGATATATCTCTTTAGTTTAATCCTTGTACCTAACTGAAGGTTTTTTGCTTTTTAGGGTGTTTTTTTTTTTTTTTTCCCGTTTGACATACCCCTAGCTTCCTATATCCACTTTTCCCTGATGCTTACCATTGTCCTTACCACTTCCAAATTTAACACAGTGCAGTATTTCTTTCTGTGTCTTACTCATTTATGTAACATCTCCCAGGTTCATTCACCTTGCCACAAACAGCACTCCTTCTTTTGGTTTTATGATTGAACAGCATCTCATTGGGAATTTACACCATCTTTTCTCTATCCTGCCTCAGATGAAGAACACTGCCATTATTTCCTTATCATCTTGCATACTGTGTGTCATGTTTCCATGAAGACTGGGGAGCAGACAGATGTTCAGGATGCTGACTTCATTTCCTTTGGTTTTGTGACCCATCAGTATTGCAATATGTCTGAAATAATCAACTTAAAATTTTGTCTCATGGATACAGAAGTTTGACTCCAGGGCCGCTTGACCCTGGTCTCTGAGGCCTTTGATGAAGTAGTATATCATGACTGGAACATGCTGCAAAGGAAACAGTTTACCTCATGAAGAAGAAAAAGTCCAATATTTTTATCAAAGTCATGCTCCTCTGAACTTAGTATCTTCCATAAGACTAAATTTTCTAGAAATCTATTTGTCCAGGTATGCTACCAGTAGGAGAAAAGATTTGAATTCATAAACTTTTGGGGGACACTCAAGAGCCAAACAATCTCTTGGTGAGGGGGCTAAATTTCAGTAACTACGTTTTTATTTTGTAAAGGAATGTATTACAAATACTATTTGTCATATGTTACCTATCATCATTGTACAGTTTTCTACTGTACATATTTTTAATGTAGTATATAAAGTAGAATTTCAACTTAAGGAACATCTGAATAGAATCGTATTGTGTATCTTTACCACATCAGACTTGTGTAACTTCAGCTCCTAGGCCCATAAGAAGAAAACATGAATCCTTATATAATTCAGAAATATTGATATCTCCACAGAGGAATAGAGACTTTCCAGATAGACAGTCTGCCATTAAACCAAGTGTAGTAAGGATGGGCTGAGATAGAAATAATGGAAGAGTAGGGGAAAGGCTAATCCAGGATGAGCTAATTTCCCACTTTAATGTCTGGAAAGGAGCATAATATGTATAGTATAAATTAAATTAAGTCTCGGGTATCTAAAGCCCTGGCAGTCTTTAGTAATGAGGGAGTAATAGGTGAACTTTAAGTAGTGAGCAAAGACAACTTTTTACAAGGACCTGCTGTCCTTGTTAAGCACTAGGAACTCTTTAAACTGGTTGTAGAAAGCTGTTGAAAGGTAAAGTGAAGATGTGAGAAGTAGTATTTGTAAGACATATTTCTCAAAATAGATCAAGGAGTCCTCAGAGAAAGGTTGGATCTGAACTACAGTGCACAGAAGAGAGCTCTGTCTTTAGTCCAGATGTTCTCTGGTCACAACAAATGCAATGGAAATACAATTAACTTTCCAAAGTGGACAGGATTTGGGTTAATAAAATATGGTGAATAAATAACCTATAAATGTCATTGATGACAATTTTTTCCTTGGCAAAAAGCAAAGGAAAGAAGAGAGAAGAGAAGGGAGAGAAAGAAGAGGAAAGAAAGAAGGAAGGGAAGAAAGAAAGAAAAGATAAAGGTGAGGTATTCTTTTCTAACTTTATTAGATTGGTGTATTTTATCATAATTTAATGAAATTTAAAACATGAAAGGAAGACCTAGTCGGAGCATTGGAAAGAGGGTTTACACAAATATTAGTTTTAAGTTGTCTCAGAAAGCATCAAAGTGGAGTGGCCTACTAAGAACTGATGAAATAATAAGAATAAATAATAATAACAAGTAAGTTCTAGATGGAGAGAAAGAAACTCAGATTCCCTGCAGCCTCTAGTAGCTGAACTTAGGAGAGTGTGTAGGTACTTAGGGAGATTATTGATGAGAAGGAAGTAAAAGTAAGGACAAGTCATTCAAGACACAGCTAAGATGAATTGTATTATTTCACCTTTCCTTATGTTTCAATGAAGGGAATCATGTACCTCTCCATTTTTATCATCTTTCTAAGATCAAAAAAGCAACTCTGAATCTCAACAGTCTCAGTTCACCAATGAAAAGACAGAAGTTAGCAGATTGGAAAAGCTAGCTATTCTTAAGAATGTTATAGATTGTAGGATATTATAAAATATAATAAGTTGATATAAAAGGAATTATAAAGTATAATAAGTAATCTAAAATTGCATATTTAAATAAGAAAATTATTTCCACAAGAAAGATAGTAAATAAGATACTAAATAGAACATTTTTAGATTATGAAAATGATGTATCTTATTACCCAGATGTTGGTTAATGATATAAGGTGTGACTTAACTAAATGAAATTTTTTCCTTAACTAATTGAAATATTTTCTTTGTACAGGACATGTGCTCAAGAAAAATGTAAAATAGAAATTCATACAGTTTCAAAGGTTTTTTTAGAAATTCTATTGAGCAAAATTTTTCTTTAACATAACATAGGTGCAGAAACCTTTCCACCAACTCTCTAGAAACTTGTGTAAAAAAGACAGGCAAAGTAAATGGTAGATACTACAACATCTGGGGAGTTTAGCTGATGTTTGAAATTAAGTCCTGTAAATAAAGAACATTATTATCTCATGATCCAAGGGGAAAAAACAAAAACAGGAAGGACTCTACAACATAGTAAGTCTTCTCCAAAGCACTTAAGAATCAAGTATACAGCCAAAGGTCCAAAGGCTTTAAGGAAATTTCATGAAGACAATCACCAAAAAATGACACTCATGTCTCTTTTTTACATCCCCACAAAGAAGAAAAATCATGAAAGCCTGCATCAAATGAAGACACAAAATTTGCATACCTTCAACTGAATATTCTAAGATACAGAATGTCCTTGAAATGTTGAAGCTCGTTGAAAATCTGTTTTATACAAATAATAAATAGTCTCTCATGTAAGAACTGAGAACTAACTGAAATTAATCTGTCTATCTGTCTTTCTGTCTGTTTCTCTCTCTCTATCATCTGTCTCTAACATTCATATATATATATATATATATATATATATATATATATATATATATATATATATATATATATATATCATCTCTCCATCTCTATCTCTCTTTCTCCATTTCCTGCCACCAGTGTTAGAGATTAAATCTGATCACACTCTGAAAGATCTCTAGCAATCATCTTCAGCTCTAGCTTTGAGTTTTTGAGAGAAAATACTACAATATAACCCAGGCTGACCTAAACGTTTCAATCCTCCTGCCTCAGCTTTCAGAGTTCAATGACAGCCCTGTACCCCACATCTGTCTGAACAAAATTTTTATAAATTTGGTGGTTATTTTAACCTTTAACTTTCACAAAATTTCTAAATAAATTTGGATCCCTTTTTTGGCAAATGATTTCTTAAAATAATCATTAATTTATAAGTAAATTACAAATTGCTTATGGGAGTACATATTCCTTAAAGTATACTTTGACTTTCTCACATCGTTTGTCGCAGACTTTTTATGTATTCTCCAAACTTTCGCTATGATTTCACACTCAGTGTCTAACTCTGCATATTTGAGAAGTAGCCTTACAAAGTTATAAGCAACTTGTGACAAGTGTCTGCAGTGAATGCAAACACAAGTGAAATTAGCTTTCATTTCTCGGAGGAGTCATTAAATAGTAGATGTGAACAATACAAATTACTTCTTGTCATCTTTTTACATCAGAGAAGCTGAAAGATCCCTTTATAAAGTGAAGAGAAGTACTGAGATGTGACCCCTTTATGTTCAATTTGAAGGTTTGTTCGATTTCATGTTCACATTACTGCATTTCCTGGTGGTCTTTTATTCCAAAATGGGATTCCTTTGATAGTCAGGCATCTTATTTCTTACTCTGCCAGGCTATGATCTCTATTTTCACTGCTTCTTTCCAGAAAATTAGAATTTCTTTCTTTCACAGTATTAAGTAGAGACGTTAAAAAATATGCTTATAACCTGACCCTCCAATAAAATATATTAGCTGGGAAAACTGACAGTAGTTTGTACTTGTGGTGAGTGAAAAGCCACAGAGCCTCTAACACCAGCATGCCACCTTTATTATAAAATATAACTCTATTAGTTTTGGGCTCCAGCCAAGTCTCTTCTCATAGTTTAAAGAAGAGTTACATTGACAAGATTCAACTTAAATCACATTGTGATCTGTATTATGGACACGGAAGAACCAGTTCTGCAGTAGAGTGACAATATGACTCGGATTTATAATCCTACAGCATTGAAACTCAGACGTAAGTAGCTCAAATGACTTAGCATTTGTGCTAGGGTTGTTTTCATTTGGGCAAAGATGTAATACATATAGTAAATTCTATAGCTAATACAGTGACCATCCTGTCTATACATCTGCAAACTCAAAAAAAAATGTGCTTACTTATGTGCTTTCATATGGACAATTTCAAACAAATACTTAGAATCAAGGCAACTGTCTTCTCAGAACAATAATACAATCTGTGGTGGTTCCTGGATTCATAATGATTGCAAGTTTTTTATCTTTCCTTTCCCTTTTATTTTTAGACCTAGGTTACAGATTTACATCTACCTCACAATTTTTATAATCTCAAATATCCTCAGAAAAGTTAATTTTCATCAAAATAGGGAATTAAACTAGTCATCTGGTATTCTTAAGCCTCCAACTTATCATGTGTGTATATTAAAAAAAGCAAGTCTACAGAAAAAAATAAGCACTTTCATTTATACACACACACACACACAGGAGTAAAAAATATCCATTTATTATCAAAGTTCAATTTTCCAAACGTAAGTATTTGACATAAGGCATGCCATCATGGAACCTGAATTCAGGACAACTGTAACACAAATGTGGTAATTTCCTAACAGTTACCTCCTTGGAAGAACACATCAGAAAACGTAAAACCCAGGGTTGAAGGAAACAAGCTGAAAGCAAAGCAAGCCTTGTTTTTGTGGAGATGGAAAAGACATGGTCAGGTCGGACGACATTGTGAAACCCTCACTTGGACACGGCGTTGAAAGCACAAGTCAAGACTTAATATTCACCTATGCAAGCACACCAATACAATGAGAAACAATGAGTACTGAAAACTGAAATAACTCCATTCTTGCTCAGAGGAGCATCTCACAGAAATAAAACATCTTCAACCACCCATTTTTTTTTTATTTCAGATGAAACACCATGACCAAAGTAACATGGAGAAGGAAGAGTTTATTTGGCTTATGCTTACAAATCACTGTTCATTACTGAAGGAAGTCAGAACAGGAACTCAAACGGCAGGAACCTGGGAGCATGAGCTGATGCAGAGGCATAGAAGAATGCTTACTGGCTGAGTCCCTGTAGTGGCATATTTGGTACCAGTCTATTAGATCCCACCTGATCCCAGATTTAATGTTTGTGTGCCTATGTGTCTAGCATTTCTTCATTCCTTCACTGCCACACTCAGGTCAAATCCAAAGCCATGCAGGATGTGCCAGACATGAATAGCTATAATCTATAGAATGGCCTAGATAATTTTATATTATCCTACAAACCAAATTCAATGCTGTTCATATTTCATACATTCATGCACAACTAAGTTTTACTTATTAAAAAAAACAATGTATTTGGTAAAATCATTTGTATGTGAAAATCCGTGAGATCTCTAGTTAAGTTTTCCTTACAAAGTGTTGAGAAAATGATTTCTTGGTCATTATCCAACTAGAAATCCCATTGCAGTTAAAAAGTGCTTAAGTGATTGCATAAGCAATAGAAAACATTTTTAAATATTTAAAACTGTTTCTATGCTTTGTTAAAATTACCACAATAAAAGTTAATTCTTGAGTTACCCTCTTAAGACTGTTCTCTAATACTACTGTAATTATTTACCTAAATGAAAACTCATGTAATGTATTTATTCTCAATTAGTAAAGCATATAGTATTGCTTGTACTACTTGATCTGATGGAAATAATGAGCCTTTCTCACTGAACTTTTTCTTTCATGTATATGTAATGTCAATCTTAATGAAGAAATAGAAACTCGACTTGCTGTCCTTTATACTATTCTTACCAATGCAATTGTAATTTTAATTAACATAGAACAAAGGCACTAATTACTATTGGACCCAAGTGTCCCTGCACAGACCAAGGGAACTTTTGTTTTACTTCTTTTTAAATAACAAAAAAGGCTCCCTTGCCCAAGTTGTATGAAATCAATAAATTTTACTCAGGCAAACAAATGTAACATGAAAGAACATTTGATGTAGAAGATAATTTTAGATGAAACCTCTTTCTGGCATTTTCAAAAAGAAAGTTTCATGCATTGAAAGCCCACACACTCTCATAATTACAGAGTACCAGAGCTGAGCCTAGAGTCAACTCTCATCTGTAGTCTGGAGATCAGTCCCCACAGCTCTGAGTGACAGAGCTTGAGCCTCAGCATAGCTCAAACACTTTAAGCTGTGATACTAGCCACAGAGAAACAGGTTTAACAGGGCAGTCCCACACAATAAACCATCTCTCTGCTGCAGACATCATCACATAATTTCATGAAGAGGTCTGCCCTTACTGCATACTTGGTACTGTTAAGATAAATTCTGACTGGTAGCTACCCAATTAAACTAGTTCCCACAATGTGTCAAGAGAAAATAAAGACTAGATTAACCTACATTTCAGATAGAAATTCCCCAGAATCATGTGAGGCAGATGAGGGTTCTTCTTGCTATTCAAAGATGCATTTTCTAGTGACCTTACAACTGCTACAACCAGGATTGTAATACAGCAGCTTAATTAATTAATAGGCAAAAGTACATCAAATGCTTGAATCAATGTGGGTTCTTGGCCTTGTCTCTTGAACAATCAATTGATTAAGGACAAATATTAATTTCTCAAATAGATACAATGATTCACTGTTTATTATGGAAAGAAAATGAAGAATCCAAATATTTTTATTGAAAATAAATTTTAATACTATTTATTAAAATTATGATTTCCCCTCCACCTACTACTCTTAGATGCCCTGACTTGCCCACCCACTCAAATCCTTACATACCCCTTTTTTCTCTCTCCTTCGGATGCAAACCTAATAATAATAGTAATAAAATAAATTGATTGTATGCAATTAGACAAACCAGAATAGGAAAAAAACAAGCAATAACCAGAAGAGAAAGGGGCAAAGACTAAAGAAATACACACAGATACAGCGACACACAAATTCACACACACGCAGAGATCCCATAAAAACACAAAACCAGAAACCATAATGTATATGCTAAGGACCTATTTTTAATTGTTTATTTGTTTTTTAAAGCACTATGAGACAAAGAACCTCCAAAATGCCTTTGAATTCATTTTGTCTTGGCTCTCTACTGTAGGTCATAGAGCCTGACCTTAAGAGGGACTTGGATACCCAGTGAGACTCCATGGGAGAAAACTAATTTTTCATTTGCAAGCACTTATCAATTGGACATAGCTTCTGGATTAGAAATGAGGGCTTGTGTTCACTTTCCCTCCCAATGCTTGGACCCCATCAGGCCCAAAGCTGTGCATCTCTGTGCATGGTGGCACAGTCTCTGTGAGTTCATACATACATCAGTCATGCTGTGCTTAGAAGGGCTTGTTTTCCTGGTGTTCTTTATACCTTCTGGCTCTTACACTCTTTCTGCCTCCTCATCCACAGAGATTCCTGAGCCCTAAAGAGAAGGATTTGATGGAAATCCCATCTACGGACTGAATGTTTCAAGGCATCTTACTCTCTGCACATTATCCAGCTGAGGGTGTCTGTGTTTGTTCCCATCTACTGCAGGAGGAAGCTTCTCTGATGATGGCTAAGCAAGACACTGATCTATGGTTATAGTAGAATGCAGTTAGGAGTAGTTTCACTTGCTGTGTTCCATTAGTAGAACAGTAGCATCTGATTTTCCCCTAGGTGCCTGTCCTATCAGTATTCAGGCTCTTGACTACCTGAGCAGTGTTGGGAATGGGTTCTGTATCATGGAGTGGGTCTTAAATTCAGTTAGACATTAGGTTGGTTAGTCCCACAAGCCTTGTGTCACTACTGCTCTAGCACATCTTGCAGAAGCATTTATAGCTTCATAGATATTTGCTTGTGTCCTTTGGTAGCATGCAGAATACCTTCCAGTTCAATGAGTAGTTGTAAGTAGGGGTAAAGGCTCTAGGCAGGCACCAGATCAACTTTTCATTGTTCAATGAGTTGTATGATTGTCGTCTTCAACAATAAGGTCTTACCAATCAGTTTTTGGAGAGCAACCAATAGCCTTGGATTCTTTGGGGGTTTCTATGGGGCCCGTTTGACCAACAATTTAATCAGATGTAACCTATTCTTAGAACTGGAGGCTTCATTTGGTGATGAGAAATGTCTAAGTGGGGCTCCATTTCCCCGATTATTTGGAGACTATTTAGATAGCCTTCACATATGTATATATTTAGGAAGCTTCTACTGTATTAGGCTTCTATATGACCCCTCAAGTGGCCATTAGATTTAGCCGTGCTTTCCTGTATTTTCTTCTGTCACATCATCATCACTGGACCCTCATTGGAAGTCCTCTTGGACATCCTCCTGTTACCCCTAGTCATGGAGATCTTGTGGTTATTATTCCGCAAGACCAGTCCCTTCATATACTCCAGAAGGTCATAGATGTGGTAGATGTTAGAGTGGGCTAATCGAAGGCCCAGGATATGGGTCTGGGTGGTAGCTGAACTGGTAGGTCCAGGCCACTAGGACCACCCTTCCACCAGCAAGATATGGAGCCAGCTCTCCTATGCCCGTGCCGTAGGTGCCAGCTCTCCTACGCCAGTGGTATGGGGTGGGGCCATCTCTCCTGAGTGTGGGGCCAGGTCTTCCATGGGGAGTGTGGCCAGCTCTTCCGCAGCAATGCCCAATGAGGGGCAGAGTAGGCCATCTCAGGGACAGTGAGGGGAGGGCTGCTCAGCATGGCCCATGGATTTCAACATACATGGCTCCTATGACCCCCATGGCAACACGGCCCATCATTACAGACCTCCACTGCAGCAGCACCACGGACCCAGACATGACCCTTGGCAGTGTCTCGGGCCAGACATCACCATGAACCCAGTGGCAGGACAGGCCTTCCAGACCAGTATGGCCCTGGTAGCATCAAGGCCCTGAAACACCAACATGATCTCAGGTGGCTTTCTAGTCCCCAGGTATCTGAACAGCCTCAACAGCCCTCTGTGGCAATAGGAACTATGTACATCAACCCAGACCCTGGTTTTTTGGGGCCACGGACCCAGGCATGGCCCTAGGCAGCAGCCCAGGCCTGGAAAACATCATGGCCTTGTGTGGCAGCACAGGCCACCCAGGTCGGCTTGGCTAAGGTGGCAGTATGGCCCTCGGGCACCAACATGGCCACAGGTTGTGGCCTAGACCCCAGGCATCTATGTGGCCTTTGCTGGCACCACAGGCCACAGATATCAGCACACATTTTGGCTGTGGTAGGACCATGGACCCAGACACTGTCGTCAGCAGCAGCCCAGGCTCAGACATCACCAAATGGCAGCACAGGTCACTAATATTGACATGGCCCTTGGGCATCAGCATGGCCCAGATAGACCTGGCTGAGGTGGGGCCACAGACCCAGACATGACTCTCAGCAGTGGCCATGGCCTGGAGGGCAACATAGCCACAGGTGACAGGGTAGGCCATGCAAACCAGCATGGCCCTAGTGTCAGCACAGCCTTCAGGCACCAGCATGGCCTAGATCCTGTGCATCCTTATGGCCTTTGGTAGCACCACTAGCTATGGACATCAACATAGACCCTGGCCTTAGGAGGACCACGGACCCAGACATGGCCCCCATCAGTGGGCTGGGTTCAGATGTCACCATGGCCCAGGATGCAGCTCAGGTCACTCGGGTCAGCATCACCTCAGCTGCAGGGTGGCTCTCAGGCCCCAAATAAACTTCAGATGGGGGCCCCTGATCCCAGTCATGCACAAACCCTGATGGTAACAAGCACCATGGATATCAATCAACACAGAGGCTGGCTGTGGCAGGGCTGTGGACCCAGACATGGCCCCTTTCAGGAGCTCAGGCCTGCAGACACTATGATCACTGGTGACAGTACAGTCCACCCAGATTGCCATGGCCCTAACCATGGCATGTCCTTTAGTTGCCACCATAGCCACAGTTGGTGGCTCAGAACCCTGGCATCAGTGTGGCCCTTGGTGACCTCTCAGGCCATAGACATCATCACTGTAGGACCACAGCCACTGTAGGACCACAGACCCAGACACGGTACTAGGAAGCAGCCCAGGCCTGCATGGCACCATGGCCCTGGGTGTTCTTATTATACAGTATCTTGAGTTCCCTTGTATACCACAAACTAGCATACCATTGAATTAGAAGTCATGCAAATACGCTCTAAGAAAACAGAAACTTGCTTTGCAATCACAAGAACCTGAATTCAAACCCAAAAGCTAGACATTGCCATGGGCTCATGTCCCAGCATGGAGAGATAGAAACATGTAGATATCTGGCAGTTGACCTAGTAGAATTTGTGAGAACTCATTTGTTATTCTGACTCAAAAGACAAAGCAGATGGCATCCTGAGGAATGTGAAGAATGACACCCAAGACCTTTGACTTTCATATGTGCACCCACACATAAATACACATGAACTCCACCCATAAACACATCAGTCTTAACAAGGGAAAGTTACATATCCACATTTTAAATTCCTGTGACTCTACAAGCCCTGCCTGTCCTCAATGGCAGCACCAGCAAAGATCTGCTAACTCGTTATCACTTCTATCCTGCCTGTCTCTAGGAGATTGGAGAGGAAAGGGGTCATGGTACTGAGGACCCTAGTTCTTTCGCGAAAGAATTTTGCCTCCCAGTAATGTATCTGAATACATATTCATTACAGTAATGAATATCACAGGTCTAGTTTAGATGCCTTTTAACTTCATCTTATTTTTCAAGTTGAAAGGTACAACAATGCCCACACCGTATACAATTCCATTTGATTTCTCTAATCCTGGCTATATACAATTCCATTTGATTTCACTAATCCTGGCTATATCTTTATAAACACTTTCACTACATTCTCTTCAGTTCCCAACCTTCCTTTTGGGAATCTCACTAATACAGAACTTAGCATGTGGCAACAGTCCTGAATTGTAGTGTCTAATATCTGGTTTTTTTTTCCTCTAGCAATATTTAGTGTGGGCCCACTGCTCTCCCTCCTATATTATACAATCAACAGTAAAAACAATTATGTGTATTTTCAAGTCCAGAGGTAACTGGCTTATATCTCAAATCCAATCTCTCAGACTTGCAAATAAGTACAAGATGAGTGATAGAGTTCAATAAATCTGTAAGTAATACTTCCTGACAAGCTGCCAGCACTAATTTTTCATAATATTTGATGTGAATTCTGTGAGATATTAGGAAAACAGTATGAGGACACTGGAAAAATCAACATAGGCATGTGAGTTCTATATTTCAATAGACAAGAGACATGTTCTAAAAGGCATTACAGCATCCTGAAATTACTGTTTTTTTCCATTGAATAAATAATTTTGGAATAAGAAATAGCAACTTAAATACTGTCATGCTGATCTCATAGTCACGTGTATTTCTCATGTTTTCAACTAAGCTTAGTCTTCTTATTTTTGTGGTTTGGCTTGTTTGACTACTAAATAGTAAATAGATAATCATATTTGGTAATCATTTTGAAGGGTGATGTTACCAGCTCCAAAACTACTCATTAATTTTGAAATACTATAGTTGTATTTTCACATTTATAGAATTCAGTATGTGAAGATTCCTAAAAACAACTTATATGCTTTTAAGTGTTTTTGTTATACAAGTTTTGGCACTGTTCTGTATAGCTCCAAACCATAGTTCAGTGTTTGATGTTTCTCACAGTTTATAATTATCCAAATTCCCTAACATATGCCTTTCTTACAAAAGGAAGTAAAGTCTGACCCTGATTTCAATTTGTCAAAATTGTACTCCTCTTAGCATTGCAAGCCAAATATAAGACAGAACAATTTTGAGTTTAATATGGTTTTAAAATATCTTAAAACTAATGACTCACTAAGTTATCTAACTGGATTGTAAGCAATAGCATCCAAATTGAGTCAAACTAAATCATCAAAAATAGTAGCTTTGATTTGGTTTTCTATTTTAAAACAGTCTGATTCTAGAGAGAGATTAGAAATTTTGTGTCATCCAGTCTAAAGAAAGCAACTTTTAGAAACATGAGTTCATCTGTAAAAAAAATTCCTTCTCTTTGTTTTCACTTATATATTGTTAAATGTTCTTCTACATTTTAGAATTGGAATTACAAATACTTGTGAGTCAACGTGTGGGTAGTGGGAACTGAACCTAGGTTCTCTGAAAGAGCAACAGCTGCTACTAATCATTAAGCCATCTCGCTGATCTCTTATTTTGTTGTTGTTGTTGTTATTTTGTTTTATTTTTTCTTACTCTCTTTCACAGTTACTCATTTCTCACATCAGATGTGTAAAGAGTTGTCCCATACACTAAGTAAAATCTAGAAGATACCAGCTGGGTGTTCTGTAATTCAGTTCAATTTTCACATCATCTACCTAAAGATGCTTTGATATCTCAGAGAGTTCAGTTACATAAAATTTCTCTCCTCTAGAGAGTCTAGCAACAAGTTCAAGGTTATCACACTTCTGACAAAATGAAATATGGGTACCCACTACTGTACTATCTTGAGTTCACTAAATTTGCTTGAAGAGTTTACACAAATAAAAAAATTAATTATATTTACTTATAATTAAAACTGTTTCTAATAAGGATACAGATAAAGTGTCCAGTGAAAGTGGGCACATTCTACAAGAGTTTCAACTGTGGTCTTAATATGCACCACTATCTCAAAACACCCTCACTGATGCTCCCTCGATCCCACAGCACAGGGAATTTTATGACATTTTCTTCAGATAGGCAGGATCAGCATTAACTCCATTTTAAGTTACTATCCCCTCCACAGAGGTAACTTGACTTTGTCTTTCTGGTCACAAGTCCTTTTTAGAAGCCAATCAAGATTCACTTGTTTAGAAGAAAAGGCAGTTCTATCACTCAGGAAACTACTGGGGATTTAGAAACCATATGTGAGGAATCACAATCAAATAATATCAAATAATAGCATGAAAGAGTTTCTTGGCATCCTTGTCTACAAAGGTATCAGGAGCTCTGTCACAGGAACTGAAGGAGAGTCAAAACACTGCAACCAAGATTAATCCTAACACTTTTACTAAGGAAATTTCCGTGGTTTTAGGAGATTGGTGCAAAGAATTTGAGAAAGAAGCAATATAACTATGTCTTATTATTTCACAAGTCCCAAAGACTAAGTCAATTATTTGCCCAAAAATTCATAGGTAAGTAAAGATGAGTTGAAAAAAAAAATTACCCTAGTGCTACACGATACCCCCTAAATAGAACAAACCAGAAAGGATTTGAGAGATAACATGGTAGTTAAGAGCTTGCCAGACAATTATGAGGATTGGAGTTTGGATCCCCAGACTCAGCTAAAATCCAGGTATGTGTGTCAGTCTGCCTGTAATCCCAGTAGCAAATGATGTTAATCTTGAGTTTTTGTTAACAACATATCCATAAACTATAACAATATATAGATAAGTCACTGTATTATTAATAGGTTGGAGTATGCTACTCCAGGTACAGGAAAACTAAGTCTTTGGCAAATTCATAATTTTTCATCAGTTACCCCTTATTGGTGTTTTTAAACAAGGTCTTGCTATAGCACAAATTGACCTCAAATTGGTAATCTTCCTGTCCATGCATGCTATGATCATAGGCATGTGCAATCAGGCCAGCTCCTCTTCTTTTCATCAGATTTTGAACTGTATTAGGAATTTTAAAAGTTTTCCAAACAATGTAAGTTAATTGTTTATAGTTAGCACTTTAACAAGATACTATTGACTCACTGTTCTCATTGCAAATAGAGGACTGCACCACTACTGAAGTTACAGATACTAAAAACAGGCACAAGTAAAACCTTCAGGTCCTTGAACTATATATAGGAATTAGGAAAATGACTTAAATAATTACTGTGCTACAAATGTAACTGATGAATTAAATACATGGAGGGATGATTTTATTTGATATGAGTAATTTTATTCTACCATGTTCTTGTAGCACATGTTTAAGGAAATGTATTCAAATTCAAGAGTCTTGTAGCCAAAGTTTTTTGTGTTTGTTTGTTTGATTTTGTTTTTTGTTTGTTTGTTTGTTTGTTTCTGTTTTGTTACATATTTTCAACTCATATTATAGAAAATTTCTAGTTAAAAAAATGTCCTCAGCAGGCCAGGAGGATATGAACTTTGGCACAATGTGTCTATGGGTTTCCCCATCTTGTACAAAAGTCCCTAGGGCAACCGCTACCTTCCTGGTTTCTCTTATATTAAAGGACACATTATCACAAAGACTTAATGGCTCTTCAGAAAAGTGGTGTTTTGGATTCTGAGATAGAGTTTTGTTTTTTGGTTTGGGTTTTGAAGAAAGAAACTTGTTGAACTTTCATAAATGCAATCAGACTCTTCTGAGGATTTTGAATAGATACAGAATTCTGAAACCAGCTCTGCAAGAAGACAACACAAGGTTATTTTGAATCTGCTGGAGATGGAGAGTGAAGAGTGGCCAGTTGACATATAAGCCATAGGGGAAACATCACAGCAAGAGATTTCAGTTGAAGGTGATTGAAGTTGGTTGTGGGGGTGCATTCCTACAATTCTAGCCCTTTGGAGACAGAGGCAGGAAGATCATGCATTTAGCCAGCCTTAGCTACATAGGACCATATCTAAAAGAAAACAAAAAAAAAAAGAACAGTTGAACTATATACAACTAACTCCATTTCTTCATGAAATCCTTCTGAACAATGAGCTAGAGAAACAGCTCAGTAATTAAGATAGTTTATTGCTTTTGCAGAGGACCTGGATTTGATTCTCAGCAATCACATAGTGGTTCACAACCATCCCTAACTCTCATTGAAGGTGATCTGAAAGTCTTCTGACCTCTGTGGGCAACAAACATGCACAAGGTGCACATATGTGCAAGCAGGCAAAACATTCATGCATAAAATAAAATGAATGAATCTAATTTTTAAAAACAACTTTATTGTTTAAATAGTTGCAAATAAACTCTGGCCAGGGAAACAAGTAGGCTAACTGCACATCTGTACCTGTAGTGTTAATCCTGAGAGTTGTGAGAAAAGAACAGCTCCACAATTTTTAGCCAAATTCCAAAGAAACTTTAATTAAATACTGCCCAGGATGATGGACTCTGGCCAGGTACATTCGTGAGTTCCCAGGAAATGGCCATGAGTCACATTTTCCAGAGGCATTAAAAAGGCAAAACTACAAGGCCATCTTATTTCCTATTAGGACCAATCAGGAGCAAGCATACATCCTGACATATTTCCTGCCTACTTACCTCCTGCCCACATCCAGTCAGGCATTTTTGATTCAAACAAACCTTGAGGGGAGCAAACACTTGTGGGTTGTTAATTCATGAGAACTGCAGCCCCCAGAATTCCAGGAGTTATCTGTCCTTGTGCAAGAGGAACTTACAGGTTAACTTTGGCTCTTACAATGCCTCCTCTCCTCCAACTCCAACACCATTCTCCACTCCCTCCTCATCCCTAGCTCTGCAGCAGACCACCTGCTGCAGCCTCCCTCCAAGGGGCCACACAGCTCTTCCCCTCCAAACTTGTTTCCCTAACTCATTGCTTTACCCCAGCCGGCAACTCCAACAGGCATTCCCTAGAAACCCACAGACCATTCTGCTCTGGTATGGTCTGTATGTCAAGTGTGTTGCTGATTGGTCAATAAATAAATCACTGATTGGCCAGTGTCCAGGCAAGAAGTATAGGCAGGACAAAAAGGAGGAGAATAAAGCTGGGAAGTGCAAGGCTGAGTGAGAGACACTGCCAGCTGCCACGATGACAAACAGCATGTGAAGATGCTGGTAAGCCACGAGCCACGTGGCAAGGTATAGATTTATAGAAATGGATTAATTTAAGCTGTAAGAACAGTTAGCAAGAAGCCTACCACGGCCATACAGTTTGTAAGCAATATAAGTCTCTATGTTTACTTGGTCGGGTCTGAGCGGCTGTGGGACTGGCAGGTGAGAGAGATTTGCCCTGACCATGGGCCAGGCAGGAAAACTCTAGCTACACCATTCCTGCCAGTCAGCAGGTAGGCTAACTGCAGACCCTCACCTCTCTCTCCATTCCTCCAAGTCCAATTCCATTGTCTCATGCCAAGCTCAGTAGTAGATCACCTGCTATGGATTCTTTTCCTTCTCTGCTCCAATTCTCAGGAAAAAAAGAAGAAGAAGAAGAAGAAGAAGAAGAAGAAGAAGAAGAAGAAGAAGAAGAAGAAGAAGAAGAAACATCCTACTTTCCTCCCTCCTAGGGACCACCACAGCCCTCCTCCCAGCACATCCCATTCTTAAGTGTCAGCTCCCAATACTTAGAAACATATTTTATCTGGAAAACCCAGGAACCATGCCTACCAGGAACTCAGAAGAGTTTTCTACTAGGCAACACATAGCAACTGGAATCTCCTAAGACCCAGTGAAGGCAACAGAAACCAAGAAACAATACATCCAACCAACAAAGACAAGGCCGGATATCAGCACCTAGAAATACAATCTTCCCACAACTAGATGCCTAGATACCAGAGGGGTGGAAAAACACAGACACCAGTATAAACAGGCAGGACAATATGTCTCCACTAAAGCCCAGAAACCCTACCACATCAAACACTGAATATTCCCACATAGCTGAAGCACAAGGGAAAGAACTTAAAACAGCCTTTATGAAGATGATAGAGATCCTTAAAGAGGAAATTAATAAATCGCTTTAAAAAATCCATGAATAATCACGAAAAAATTAGAACAAAACAAAATAGAAACAGCAAAAGGAAAAGAATAAAACACTTAAAGACCTGAAAGTGGAAATGGAATCAAGAGAGAAATCCAAAACTGAGGGAAATCTGGAAATTAAAAAATATAAAAACACAAACAATAGCCTCAGAGAAAAGCCACATTGACAGAATATAGGGAATAAAAGGAAGACTCTCAGGTATTAAAGGTACAATAGAAGAAATAGGTATATTAGTCAAAAATATTAAATCCAAAAGACTCTTGACACAAAACCTCCAGTAAATATGAGATAGTATGAAAACTCCCACATTTAAGAATACTAGGAATAAAAGGAGAAGAAGAAATTCAGGTCAAAGGTACAAAAAATATTTTCAACAAAATCATAGAAGAAAATTTTCCTAACCTGAAGAAGAAGGTACTTCTCAAGGTACAAAAAACAGACAGAATACCACATAGAAAAGACCAGAAAAAAAATTCTCCATGACACATAACGATCAAAACATTAATTGTACAGAAAAAAATGATTATTAAAAACTTCAAGGGAAAAAGATCTAGTAACACATAAAGTTAAACCTACTTGGATAACACCTCATTTGTGAATGGAGACTGCAAAAGCCCTAAGGACCTGGACAGATGTTCTAAGAGACTAGAGACGCCATCCCAGACTACTATACTCAGCAAAACTTTCAATCAGAAAAGATGGGGAAAATAAGACGTTCTACAATAAAACCGTATTTAAGCAATATCTATCTTCAAATCCAGCACTACAGAAGGTGCTAAAAGGAAACCTCTTACCTTTTCTAAATAAGTTAAAAATGCATAATTATCCCAGATCAGCAAATCAAAAAAGGGGAAACACACACATCATAATAATAGAATAATGGAAATCAAACATAACTGTCAACATCTAAGGTCTCAATGCCCATTGATGATTAGAATGGATGCAAAAAGAGGATCCATCCTTCTGCTTAATATCAAGATTGGCATAACTTCAGGATAAAAGATTTGAAAAAGATATTCCAAGTAAATGTACCTGAAAAGCAAGCTGGTGTAGCCTTTGTAGTAGCTACAAAATAGACTTTAAACCAAAACTAATTAGAAGAGATTGAGAAGGATATTACATACTCTTCAAAGGAAAACTCCACCCAGAGGATATTGAAATTCTTAATATTTATGCATCAAACATATGGGCATCCAAGTTCATAAAAAGAAACACTGATAAATCACATAGTGACGCACACACATTGCGGTGGTTTGAATAAGAATGGCATCCATAGGTTCATATATTTGAATATTTGGTCATGAGGGAGTGGCACTACTTAACAAGGATAAGAAGGCATTGCCTTGATAAAGTATGTATGGTCTTGTTGGAAGAAGTGAGTTGTTAGAGGTGATTTTTAGGGTTTCAAATGCTGGATCCAGGACCGGTGTCTCCTTTTTCCTGTTGCTCTTCAATCTGGATGTAGAACTCTCAGTTTCTCCAGTAACATGTCTGCCCAAATGCCACCATGCCTCCCACCATGGTGATAATGGACTAAACCTCTGAAACTGTAAGCCAACCCCAATTAAATGCTTTCCTTTATAAGAGTTGTCTTAGCCATGGTGTCTCTTCACAGCAATAGAATATCGACTAAGACACACACTGATAGTGGGAGGCATTAATATCCAACTTTCTCCAATAGAAAGATCATCTGGACAAATATTAAACATTGAAGTGCTGGAGATAACTGAGTTTATAAGCCAAATTGACTTAAGAGATACTTACAGAACATTTCACTGAAACACAAAAGAATAAACCTTCTTCTCAGAACCTCATAAAACTTTCTCCAAAATTAAACATATATTCAGTCACAAAGCAAGTCTCAACAGATACAAGAAAACTGAAATAACTCTATGTATCTTACCTTACCTCCATGGATAAAAGCTGGATTTCAGCACCAACAGAAAGCCCACAAACTCATGGAAAACAAACAACTCACTGCTGAATGAAAAATGGGTATAGGCAGAAATTAAGAAAGAAATTAAAAACATTCTAGAATTGAATTAAAATAAATATACCACTATCCAAACATATGAGACATAATGAAGGTGTTTCTAAGAGGGTAGATCATTGCACTAAGTGCCTAGACAAAATTAAAAATAAAAATTGGATCTCATGCTACTAACTTAACAATACCTGAAAGCTCTAGAACAAAAAGAAGAAACCAACACAAAACAGTATGAGTAAAGGCAAGGCTTCAACCAATAAAAAGAAACAACAGCAAAATCAAAGAAAATACAAAGAATCAATGAAATAAAAATTGGCTCTTTGAGAGAATAAATGAGATTGACAAACCTCTAATTGACAAATAACTAAAGGGTCGAGAGAGATACCAAAATTAGAAATGAAAAATGGCAGACATTAAGAAAATCCAGAGAATCATAAGGACATATTTTAAAAACCTGCACTCTACCATACTGGAAAAAAACTAAAACAATTAATAGTGTTCTCCGTACATACTACTTATCAAAGTTAAATAAAGGTAATCAATTTAAACAGACATATAACCCCTAGTGAAATAGAAGTAAATCTACCAGACTTTCAAAGAAGAGTTATGTCAACCCTCAAATTATTCTACAAAATTGAAAAAGAAGGAATATTGCTCAATTTTTTAGGAGACCACAGTAACTTTGATACCCAAACCATATAAAGACCCAACAAAGAAAGAGAATTACAGACCAAATTACTTCATAAACATAGATACAAAAATACTCAATAAAATACTTGCACACTGAATCCAAGAACACATCAAAAAGATCATCCACCATGATCAAGTAGGCTTCAGAGATGCAGGGTCTTTCAACATATATCAAAATGATAAATGTAATCAATAATATAGAAAATTGAAAGAAAAAATACATGATCATCTCATTAGATGCAGAAAAGTTCTTTGACAAAATCCATCACCCTTTTTTGGTTAAAGTCCCAGGGAAGTCAGGGACACAGAGGACATACTTAAACATAATAAAGGCAATCAAGAGCAAGCCTATAGCCAACATCAAGTTAAATTTACAAAAACTCAGAACAATTCCACTAAAATAAGGAACAAGACAAGGTTATCCACTCTCTTTATACCTATCCAATATAGTAAAGTCTTTGAATGAACAGACAACTGAAGAAGCTTGAGGGAAACAAATTGGAAACAAAGTACTTTATTTGCAGAGGATGTGATAATAAATATAAGCGATCCTAAAAATTCCACCAGAGATATTCTACATCTGATAAACACTTTCAACCAAGTAGCTGGATACAAAATTAATTCACTAAAATCCAGAGCCTTCCCATGTACAAATAACAAAAGGACTGAGAAAGAAATCAGGGAAACACTACCATTCACAATAGCTTCAAATAATATAAAACATCTTGGAGTAACTCACTATTATCAAGCAAATGTAAGACTTATATAATTAAAACTTTAAGATATTGAGGAAGATAGCAGAAGATGGAAAGATCTTCCATGATCACGGATCAGTAGGATTAATATAGCAAAAATGCCCATGGTACTAAAAGCAATCTACAGATTCAGTGCAGTCCCCATTAAAATTCCAACACAATTCCTCATAGATCTTGAAAGGACAATTCTCATCTTCATTTGGAAACACAAAAAATTTAGAAAACCTAAGACAACTCTTTTTTTTTTTTTTTTTTTTTTTTTTTGGTTTTTTGAGACAGGGTTTCTCTGTGTAGCTTTGCGCCTTTCCTGGAACTCACTTGGTAGCCCAGGCTGGCCTCGAACTCACAGAGATACGCCTGGCTCTGCCCCCCAAGTGCTGGGATTAAAGGCGTGCGCCACCACCGCCCAGCTAAGACAACTCTTAATAATAAAAGAATTGCTGGAGGTATTCCCATCTGTGATTTCAAGTTGTTCTACAGAGCTATAGTAATAAAAACAACATGATATTGGCACAAAAATAGAAACGTTGGTCAAAGAAATTAAATTAATGACCCACACACATATTCATAACCCTATGTACATCTTAATTTTATAAAGAAGCCAGAAATGCACACTGATAAAAACAAACAAAACCACACAGCTGGTTCAACTGGATGGTTACATATAGAACAATCAAAATAGATTCACGTGTATCACCCTGCAAAATATTCAACTCCAAATGCATCAAAGATCTCAAAATCAAACCAGATACACTGAACATGACAGAAGACAAAGACAAAGGATAGAATTCCCACTTGAACTCATTGGTACAGGAAAAGACTTTCCAAACAGAAGACTACTAGCACAGCAATAAAATTACCATTTAGTAAATGAGACCTCTTGAAACTGAAAAGTTTCTCCATGGCAAAGGACACCATCATTTGAATAAACAGGCATGCTGCAGAATGGGAAAAGATTTTTACCAGCTACACATCAAACAAAGGACTAATATTGACATATAAATAATTTAAAAAAGTAGATATTGAGAAAACAAAGAACCCAATTTAAAATGGAGTACAGATCTAATCAAAGTATTCTCAAAAAAGAAAATCCAAAAACAGAGTGGCCAGAGATGGATAGCCTCATGCCCACTGGGATCAGTTTGCTTTGAGTTGGCAGAGAAGAAGCCACATGGATCTATAGCAGTCACGGCCATGGTTATGTAGATGTCTTTGGCCCCTGTTACCACCAAGAGTTATAAGGAGTCCCGGGGTTGGGACTGCCACACATGGCTGAGTATGTGCTCAAGGGCTATGCCACAGCAGGGATTCTCATTATCTGAGTGGCCTGGGATGTTGTCTGTGGCCATGGAGTCTTCTGGCCTTGATCTGCAGCCAGGGGCCATGTGTGGTAGAATCTGTGGCCTTACCACAGTCAGAGCCTGTGTTGATGTCCATGGTGCCTGTCACCATCAGGGGTCATGTGGATACCTGAGGTCAGGACCCCTACCTGGAGTTTAGTTAGGGCCTAAGAGTCACCCTGCAGCTGGGGTGATGCCAACTTTAGTGGCCTGGTGATATTTGAATCCAGCCCACCGATAGGGCTATGTTTGGGTCTATTGTTCTCCCATGGCCAGAGTCTATGTTGGTGCCACCAAAGGCCACCAAAGGCCACATGTATGCCCAGGGCCTAGGATGCAACCCGTGGCCATGTTGGCACCCAATGGCCATTCTGCTATCTAAGGCCTCATTCATCATGATGGCCTATGCTGTCACCTGAGGCCATGATGTCATGCAGGTCAGGGCCACTGCTGAGAGCCATGTCTGGGTCCATGGCCTTACCTCAACCAGGGTCTGTGTTGATATCTGTGGCTCCTGCTAACATCAAAGACCGTGCTGATGCCAGGGGTCTGGGCTAATACCTGGGGCCATGCTGGCGTCCAAGGGCTATGCTGCCCAAGGAGCCATGCCAACCTGGGGTGGCCTGTGCTGACACATGGGGCCATGGTGACATCCAGCCCAGTGCTGCTGCTGATGGCCATGTTTGGGTCCATGGCCCTACCACAGCCAGGGTATGTGTTAATGTCCATGGCCCATGGTGACACCAAAGGTCACACAGATGCCTGGGCTCTAGGCCACAACATGCTGCCATGTTGGTGCCTGAGGGCCATGCCATCACTATGGCCATGCCAACCCGGGTAGTTCACACTGCCACATGGGAAAATGGTGTTGTTCAGTCCCAAGCTGCTGCCTAAGGCCATGTCTAGGTCATGGTCCTGCTGCAGCTGAGGTCTGTGGTGATGTCCATGGCCTGTGTTGCCACAGGGGGGTCATAGGAACCATGCATGTTGAAATCCAAGGACCCTGCTGAGCTAGGCCTACTCCTCACTTTCTCTGGGATGGCTGGTCCTGCCCCTTGTTGAACACTGCAGCAGGAAAGATATCCCTATCCCCATTGGAGAGCTGGCCCCATATCATACCATGGGTATGGGAGAGCTAGGCCCTACACCATAGGCCTAGGAGAGCTGGCTCCAAATCTTGCCTGAAGTGGGTAGTTTGACCAGCTCAGCTACTACCCAGACCTGCATCCTGGGCCTATTATTGGCCTACCTTATCATCCATCCATGACCTCCTAGACAGCATGAAGGAACTGGTTCTGAGGAATGGTAAGTGTGGGATCCATGACTCAGGGCAACTGCTAGATGTCCAAGAGGAGTTTCGGTGAGTGTCCGTCAGACACCACAGCATCCAATGCCACTAGAATCAATGAAGTATTAAAAAGACATAGGAGCAAGGCGGGGGTTTTGTTTTGTTTTTCATTGATTTTCGGGAGGTTCTTTGGGGGAATTCTGCAGGGGTAAGGGGAGGATATTAAGGGACTGAGAAGTGAGTGGGATTGGGATATATGATGTGAAATTCCCAAAGAATCAGGAAAAAACAGGAAACTCAAATGGCTGAGAAATACTTAAAGAAATGTTCAACATCTTTAATTATCAGAGAAATGCAAATCAAAACTACTTTGAGATTTCATCTTATACCTGTCAGAAAGGCTAAGATCAATAAAAATAAGTGACAACTCATGCTGGCATGGATAAGGAGTAAGGAGAACATTTATCCATTGCTGGCTGGAGTACAAACTTACACAATCACTATGGAAATCATAGTCGCAGTTCATTAGGAAGATGGGAATCAATCTCACTACAAATCCAGCTATATGAATCCTATGCATATGCCCAAAGGATGCTTCATTTTACCACAGAGACACTTGTTCATCTGTGCTCATTGCTGCTCTATTCATAATAGCCAGAAATTTGGAACAACCTTGATAGCCTTTAACAGAAGAATAGATGTAGAAAAGGTGGTACATTTACACAATGGGCTATTAGTCAGTAAGAAGAAGAAGGAAAAGAAAGAAGAGGAGGAGGGGGCGGAGGAGGAGGAGGAGAGAAATAGAAAAGAAGGAGAAAAGAATAAGAAGAAGAAGGAGGAGAAGGAGAAGGACAAGAAGGAGAGGGTGTAGTGGGTTAAAAAAAAAGAAAGAAAAAAGGGAAAAGAAGAAATGGAATGGATAGGTATAAGATATTATGGTAGATTATTGTATATACTAGTATACAAATTTAGTAAAATAGCAGCCTTAGATAATTTGCACTGTAATTTGCACTGTTATGGATTCTTATATGTTGATACAAATGTAAACTATTTTTATATTCCTGTTTAAGATAATTTGTATATTGATACAAATACAGAACTATATTTGTTAATAATGTACATATATTTCTACTCTTATTTGAAATATTTGTATATTGATACAAATGTAAATTTATATCTGTCATACTTTATGTATGTTCTACTTCTGTTTAGGATATTCGGTATATTGATATATATTTAAGATTATTGTCATATTGCATATCGTACTATATATTCCTACCTTTGTTATAAATATCTTGTGTATTGTCACAATTTTGAAGTCATCGTTCTTTACCATACATTTGCTTATAGCCTGTTTACCTTGTTTAAGTGAAGCCTTAGTCCTGAGGTTATTTCGGTAGATAAGACTTATAGATTTATAGTCACCTATGCTTGTCATCTCTAGAGTTACGTTAGTTAGGTTATCTAGATTTACAGATACATAGGTCAGATGTACAGGTAATATTCAAACACTTCATAGACCTAGAGAATATGACATTTAAATAACTTAAAATTCTGTTGATGTGAGACATAATTGCTCCTGGCTGCACCAATTTGATCCCGAGAGAATGTTGGGCTTCTAAGACATTTCCATTTGAAAGTTTGTCTTCTTGGCACAAAATGGCCTACTGGACAAATAACTGCCCTTGCCTCGACTGCTGACAGTACAAATGCAATGCTATCCTTTCTGGACAAGCGGAACACAAGGAAAGCGAACACTGTACTCTGCCAAGACAGGGTAAGATGGTCTTTCAGAATTCCTGCTTCTGAAAATGGTCTGTCAGATACTTTAGGCCTGTAGCCAATTTGAATGCACTAACAATGCTGAGAAACATTAGGTGACTGTCCAGGCTGCCAGCTGTCTCGGTCTACTCTCGCAAGATTCACGAAAGTTGCTTGCATCCATCTACCATTTCTCAGGTACCATTATATTCCTTCTCTGGTCTTTGATGGGATTAAAGACTAACAGTTATAGTTACAACTTAGTAGATAGAACATATTAAGTATTAGATTCAGGTTCTTTAAGATAGGACACCTTTTGGGATGATCTTTGTAACATGCCATTTACCTATGCTCTATACTTCTCTGGATTTTAGTATGTGTTTCTTGCTTGATATTGTTTGCATTGGTTATAGTTCCATCTTTTCCAGGTCATTATCCCTCATTATTCCTGGACAATATTTGACAACCATTCCTTTGTATATAGTCTTGTATTAGGTTAGAACTTTCTTATTTAGACAAAAAGGGGGAGATGTAGTGGGTAGCCATTCCAGCTTTGATCTGGAAGTTCCAACCCCCATTGAGACTTCGGCAACTGTCATGCCTACAAGGCAGGGTCAAGGGAGGCACCTGGGGACCAGAGATCTGGATCGGCGAGCGCTCGCTCGGTTCTGGGACCCTGGATGATGGAGGTGGACCAAGCAGAGCTCCAGAGAACACCGCTGGACTGCGATACACCTTCCCCAGACCCTGCGACCTACCTATCCCTTAATTTGTAAGTTACGCCATTAAATAAATCTCCTTTTAACTACGTGGAGTGGCCTTAATAATTACACCAATAAGAAGGAGAAGGAGGAGGAGGAGGAGGAGGAGGAGGAGGAGGGGGGGGGGAGGAGGAGGAGGAGGAGGAGGAGGAGGAGGAGGAGGAGGAGGAGGAGAAGAAGAAGAAGAAGAAGAAGAAGAAGAAGAAGAAGAAGAAGAAGAAGAAGAAGAAGAAGAGGAAGAAGAAATCATTATGTAAATGGTTGGAACTTGAAAAAAAATTTATCCTGTATTAGGTATCCCAGACCAAGAAAGACAAATATGGGATGCATTCCCTTATATGGAGATATTAGATGTTTAAGTCAATGATAACAAAGCTACAATCCATAGAACCTCAAGTGGTAGGTACAAAGTAATGAATTGGGGATGAGTGGGCAACATAGATAAATCACCATAGGAAATAGAAATGGGACAGTTATGAATGGACAAGGGACCTGGTACAGGAGATCAAGTGGGGAGAAGGGGATGGGGAGAGGGAAATGAGGGAGAGAACACAGGAAGACACAACTAAAATAAAGGGCCATTTGAAGAGTAGTATAGAAACTTAATAATATAGAAACTTTAAAAGTATATGCATATATGAAGATCTAAATGAAATCTCCAAATAATGGGAAAGGCAGAGCCCAAACTGGCCATCTCTTCTCACCAAATGAAGCTTTCAGTTACCAGTATTGGGTTACAACTAATTGAGTTCTTGGCCAATGTGGTCTCCACGTGAATCATCAAACAACTCAGACTATTGCCAAGGGTATAGGTTGTTGTTCTCCACAAACTACAAGCAAGACCCGATTGATGAAGACAATACCTACACAATTCATTGAACGTGAAAATGTCAAGCTGGTACCACTTAGAGCTTTCACCTCTACATTTCAGCATCTTTGGTCCAGGAATGTATTCTGCATGTTACCCAAAGGAGAAACAAACACCAAGCCAGCCACAAACCCTTCGATATATAATGCTCTCCTGTCTGCATGATATGCTAATGCAATGGTTGCACAAACTTTGTGGGAGTTGACAACTAATATCATATTTGACTAAAAGCCCATTCAGGAGACCAAACACCTGAAACCAGACAGTCCAGTGACCTAGGGTAAAACCAAATACTACTGTTCTCTTAAAAAAAAGTAACAATAACATGACTTCTAATGATATTCTGCTATACTCATAGATTAGTGCCTTGCTCAGCCTTCATCAAAGATGGTTCCCCCTGCAGCAGATTGGAACAAATACAGTGACCCATAGCCCAATATTATGCAGAAAAAAATGAGACACCTTGGTGCACTTAGCCCTAAATAGAAAGTCTCCATCAAACTCCTCTCTTAAGGGTTAGGTAACCCTATAGAAGAGGGGGGAGAAAGAGTGTAGAGCTAGAGGGGATGAAGGACACCAAGAAAACAAGGCCCTCTAAATCAGTATGATCAAAGCTCACGTGAAGGAACAGAGAATGAGGCAGTATGCACAAAAACAACATTGGTCTGCAGCAGATGGGGACCTAGAGCAGAAAAGGGAAGTGAACACACACACCTATTCCTGACCCAGAAGCAATCTCCAATTGACAGTAACTTACAAATGAAAATTTTGTTTCCTCCTAGGGAATCTCACTGGGGTACAAACTACTCTTAAGTGTAGGCTGCATGTCCACCAGAAAATGCCCAACAAAAAATGAATTCAATGCATCTTTGGTGGTTCCTTGTCACACAATGTCATGTCAGGTCTTTTTCTATTTTTTTTTTTGTACTTTATCTTATTATTTCTTATTTTTATTTTATTTGTATTTTTCTTCTGTCTTTTTGCCCTACAGGTCCTTATACATGTAATATGGATTCCTATTTAGTGGTTTTTATGGGATTCCTGTGTGTGTGAACAAGTGGATCTCTTTTTCTCATACATTCCCTTGTGCTCTTTTCCTTCTGTTTGTTTTGTTCAATTCCAATGGGTTAGTTTTTGTTTTATCTTATGATATTTATATGATTTAATTTAATTATTATCCTTTATTTTATCCTTACCCCTGATTTATTATTTTATATGGGCTATTAAATATAATAGCCAAAATTAATATAATGGCTATATTAATGTGCATTAATATTCACAGTATTGAAGAATTGAACTCAACCTACTTGTACATCATAGATGAAAGGATAATGTAAATTTGGTAAACATAACATTAGAATATTGTTGAATTTATGAATTTTATTATTATCTCTAGTTATTTGCTAATGAGAGACAAAAGTTGGGGTGGATCCAGATGGGAGGTTAGATGGGGAAGAATTGAAAAGGGTAGAGGCAGAAAAACCTAATCAGGATATATATTCATATGAGAAAAAAATCTATTTTCAATAAAAGGAAAAAAAGTTGCAAGTAAAAATCAGTCACACACAGAAGTAAGCCAGGCCCAAAGATTATACAATTCAATGAACTGCTACACAGTTAGTAGTCATTCAGAGTGGACATTGTGAAGCTCTACAATGTATTTTATATTTTCACTATCATCTATATTTTTATGTACTGTGCATCACCAAAAACAAAAAATTCATGAGAATTGGAACTATATAAACAATTAGCTTTATATACTTTTTCATAACTCTGTCCATAACCTGCCTTCAGTCCTTCCTGTTTCTCTTCAACTTATTCTTTCCTGTTCTCCTTTCTTCATATTATATTGCACCCACATGCATATTTGTTTGTATATTTGCATATATTATAGGCTAGCTACATTCTATGTATGAGAAAGAACATCTGAGTTTTTTTTAAATTTCTGGGATTGTATGACCTCAGGTACTATTATACATTCTAATTATATCCATTTTCCTGAAAATGACTTAACTTTTCTTTAGAGATGAACAGTATTCTAATTTTATATTTACTAAAAAACATAATTAAATAATATAAAATTTATAATTTACATTATTCATTCATCTATGATGTACAAGTAGGTTGATTCCAATTATTTGCTATAGTGAGTAGAGCAGGAATAAAAAAAAAAAGCGGCACAGATATCTCTATGGCAGGAAATGCAGTTTTCTGGGTTAATGCCCAGGAGTGAAATAGCTGGGTCATAGGGTTGTTCTATTTTTAATTTTTTGAGAACTCTCCAAACTGATTTCTGTAATGGCTATATTAATTTGTATCCCCACCAGTAGTGAAAAAGGGTTCCTTTTTCTTTAAAACTTGTTCTCAGCTTTATTGATGATTGTCATTCCTACAGGGGTGAGGTGGCATTTCAAAATATTTTAAAATGCATTTCCCCAATGGCTAGGTACATGAATGATTTTATATCTGCCAAAAGATTACTCAGAATGCGAAAACAACCACTCTCTCCTCCCTATTTCTCAGCCCTTGTTGGACTTACACTTTTTTTTTTCAGCTGTTGAACAATTCTGAAGACATATGGATTTCTTGAAAACTGCTATTAATTCATACAGTTATTTTCAGACATACAAACCCATTCTATGTAATAAATTTCTGATGATTTTCCTCTCTCCACTGAGCAGTAGGCCGGTTCTATATCAATAAAGAGAATGGATTTCCTCTTTGGGGCTGTATCTCAGTGGTAGAGCATTTGCATTCCATGATGTCCATGAGTCCCAATCGTGTACTGCCAGAGGAAAGAAAGAAAAAAAAATAAATGAATGAAAGAGAGAAGGAAGGATGAAGGGAAGAAGGGAAAGTAAAGAAAAAAGGAAAACAAGAAAGGAGGGAGGTGGGAAGGGGAAAGAAGGAGGAGGGAGGGAAATTGATTCCACCATTGCTAAATGGTTTATATATTTTTCTGGTCTTTGGACATTCCTTTGAACTCATTTCAACATATCTCCTGGTTCTCTCACTCATATGTGAATTACAGAAAAATCTTTGATACCCACCTCAAAAAGAAATATCCTAAAACTTAACTGAACATTTAATAGACACATAATGAATATTTTCTGTGCATTAACAATAACTATGTATGAACTTGGTAGAAAAAATGGTTTATAATCTCTTAGTTTTTTTGTAAAAGAGGCTACTATTTTCTTTAACAAGAATGATTTCATTGGTTTTTGAACTTTTTAAACGTGATACATAGTTATTTCCTCTGAATGGAAACTTTCCCTTCTGGAAGTTGTTGGGAAGTTCCTTAGGTGCTCAAAACTCATAAGAAACATGCAAGGCCCAGAAGGTCACAAAACCTAAAAGATTCAGAAGGCTATAGAAGCAGTAAGCAATTTTGATTGAGAGGAGACTTCCATAGAACTGCCTTCTTCAGCTGTGCAGAAGATTGGAGTGAAGACTCCAGTAACGTTCACCAGCCATCACTCTACAGCTGGGCTTTCCATTCTGTACCTGCCTTTTGAGCCACTAGTCTCCATCCAAAGAATGCAAACTCATGGGTTCATCAAGCTGGATCAAGACAGAAGTATGTCTTTGGTTTCTCCTTGTCTTTTCTACCTGGATGAATAGAAATCAACTCCCCAAGAAAAGTATTTAGCAGCAGGCATTTCCTTTATTTGTTTACATAAGTCTAAATTGACTCATTTTATTTGAATTTCTTGACTAAGAAATGGTACTTTTAATATGTGTACATAATGATTAGAATTTGTCATAGCCATGGAGTTTCTACATGACTGACACCGAAGCTTTCACTGCTGATTTTAATGAGAGCTTTGGATTAGATGTGTCAGAAGTACCTTCTAATTAAACAACAAAAAAGGAGTCAATTGTTATTGAATGAGTTTTGTTAAAGTACCTAAGAATTTGATTTCTAAAGAGTTATCTGGAGACATAATTTAATAAGTATACTTCTAAGACAAAGTAGAAAGTAACAGAATAGAAAATCATTTTCCTCTTACTGCTGTATGCTGTATCTGTTTGGACTTGTTAGAAAGACCTGTGCATTTCTATCAACCCTTTTTGTATAGTGACTTTTCATTAGAGAATGCATTTTTATTGCCAGTTTTCCATAAAATATCATTCAGTTCATAACATGGCCCCAGCTCTTTGTTAAGTGAGCCATTAGAACACCAAGGAAGGGCCATGCGTATAGATCAATGGGTAAAGGTATCTACCTAAAACCTGAAAACCTGGATTCCATCTCCAGAACCTAGTTGGTAGCAGGAGAGAGCCTATACCCATACATTATACTCTGACTTCCACATACCTTGGCACACCATGATGCCTTAAAACAAAATAAATAAATAAAATAAAATATTTAAAAAAAAAACAAGGAAAAGAAAAGGAGGTGACCCAGAATCTAATGTAGACATCATGTACATTAGTTTATCTCAGCTACCTGATTTGTGTACTCAACTGAAGAAGAAATCATTTTCTTATAGCTCTATTTATTTCTAAATTCTTAGAGAAAGCTTTTTTACTTTTTTTTAGTAACAGAATTTACTTTTCTAGTAAGTAGCATAGTCATTCATTCACTCACCCATTCATTCATTCGTTTGCTTGCCAAATAACTTGATTATCTATTTCAAGGTAAGCATTTTGCAAGACATCCTTGATGATAACCAGGTAAAGAAATGCGTCAGTTTTGATTTCATTGACTTGGTAGCTGTATTAACACTGACAAAAGTCAAGAAATGTAAGAGGGAACTCATTAAAACTAAAAATACTGCTAGATGTGGTATGGTACATCTGTTATGCCAACTAGTCTAAGGCCAACAAAATTGGCTGTGTCATGTCTACAAGAATAAAATAAAGGGATAAGGATTTTATGTCAATGATAGATATCTTGTTGAGATATATAAAGCTTAGTTTTGAATCTTTGGCACTCACAAAATAAAAACAAAACAAAAAAAGAAGACATTAATGTTTTTGTTTGTTTGTTTGTTTTTCTCATTCTACTTGCTGGTTAGTTGAAGTATAAAAATTGCATTAGCTACACTGATTGGGAAGGTTGAGAGAATTATTTTCTTGAGTTTACTTCACAAAGGCTTAATGATCAAGTTAAACATGGGTTTCCTCTCCTTGTCACTTGAAATGTTTCCAATTTTGTAAGAGTCTGAAACTTTTGAATAAAACTCTTATAGATAAACATTAATGTTTTGCAAAACAATTTAAAATCATTTATTATTTAAGAGTTCCATATACGTATGTGGATCATATACTTGGTTGTTTTCATGCCAGTTCATTCCTCTCTCATCCTTTTCACTATCTTGTTGGAATCCTTTTTAAAAACTCACCTCTTATTTCAATGCCTTCATTTCATGTGTTTGATTAGAATTTCTTGCCGTAGTGTGGGCAGGAGGTCATATACTGGAGCAGAGCAACTTATCAGTGGTTACAACACTGAAGAAATTGACACTCTTCCAACAATATGTAACTGCCAGTAATCCCTCTAGGAGGGATTTCTTTCACTATCTCTTAGTTTCAGGTTTAATGTTTTCTCATGACTTTCTTGTGGCTCTTTTTCTTTAAATTAAGTCTTCATATTAGCATACAAAGTAGTCAGTTTCATTATAGTATTTTGTCATTTGCACCATTATACTTCCTCCTAATTTGTTTCCCTTTCTTCCCATCCTTCTCCATATCCTCTGCCCTAATCTTGTCTGGCTCCTTTCTTCTCAGTCTCTTTTTTCTGTTTTCATATCACTTTCTTTTTGTTTTTTCTTTCTTCCTTCTTTTTCATGATCCTTTGTAGTTTCATAATGTACACACACATACACACACACACACACACACACACACACACACACACCCCTCTGTAACAGCTTCATAACAATACTGATTACTGCTTTATTTACAATAACTGGGAAAAAGAATAAGTCTGGATGTCCATGAACAGGTGAATAGGCAAAGAAAACATTGTACACATGGAATTTTACTTATTGTAAAGAAAGATTAAAATCAATAGCTGGAGAGATGGCTCATTGGGTAAAGGTACTTGCAGCCAAGCCTGAGAATTTGAGTTCAAACCCTAAGACTTACATGTTGGAAATAAAAACTGACTACCACAAATTGCCTTCTGTCCTCCAGTGAACACTGTGGCGTGTGTACCTTCCACACCCTCATCTACAATAAACAAATGTAATAATAATTTTGAAGAAAATTATTATTTCAAAAGAAAAATCATATTTGTCAAGAGATGAATAGAACTGGAAAACATTATGTCAAGAAAAATTAGACAGCCTCAGAATGGCAAATTCTACACGCTATCTCTTACATTTGGAACCTATATTTAAAAGTGTATGTGTGTGTGAAGGCCATGAAACCAACACTATTGAAGATCTGCAACCATGGTATTTCCCCATTTAATGCTTCTGATGTACTCTGCAATCTCATTTTTATTTCATTTGTCACTATCAGTGTCTCATCTTGGAAAAGAAATTAATCGAGTCTATTCAGACTCAGGAATTCTTTAAACTTTAACAAGGTCCATAATGTTTAGTGTAATTGTTTGCATTTAAAAAGTAATGCCTATAGAGAGAGTGAATTCATATGAACTAAATTAACTTGATTTAATGTGCTTACTGGAATCCTAAGTAAGGAGAGACACGAATAACCAGATTTGACCATGGCAGTGATGTGCATAGAAAATAATCTAATAATTTCTCTGCCTCCTATTGATGGGAGACTTCAAAATCTTGGTGGTGAATAATGCCTCTTGCTGCAACAACACTAGAAAGCCACAGTGCTTGATGGTAGAGAGGCTACATCTACACCTGAACATTAAATCTCCTCATATTCCTAAATGGACCAAATTTAAATTCTCTATTTTATATAATTTTAGACTTATGAATTTTTTATCTATTTTTCAGCTAAAGTAAAATATGGAAACACTATTATTAACATTTTTGGGATTTATCTAATTTGTTTTTTATTTTCACTTTTTGTGAACACTATCCTCTATAACTAGGAAAGTTTAATTAATAAAATAATTTCAAATTATAAATATTTACATTCTCAGATTTTTTCTTAAATTAAAGCCACCAAACATGGTCTAAATGCGGAAGCACAGATAAAACAGTGACATGAATGTATGGTAACTTAATTCACATAATTCAAATGCTAATTTTCTCTTCCATAGCACAAGAGGGAAGCAGGAAGCTCTGCATTATTCTCATTGTCTAGGACTTTGTTTTTGATCGTCTTAGTTTATTTTCCTGTTGATGTGGTAAAATAGTCTAACAGCAGCAGCTGAAGAGATAAAGAGCTTCCACTAGTGCACAACTCAAAGTATAGTCCATCATGATGGAGCAATCAAGACAAGCTTGAAGGACCTGCTCAAATCCCCTTCACGATCAGGAAACAAAGGGGAATCAATGCATTATATGCATGCTAGTACTCACCCTGCCTTTCCATTTTATATAGTCCATGAGTTCCTGGCAAAGGGACCTGGGCCACTCACAGTGGGTAGATCATCCCACCTCAGTCAATGTAATCAAGACAATACTTCACAGTCATGATCATAGATTGGCCCATTTCCTAGGATATATAAACTTCTGTCAAGCTGATAATTAACATTAACCACTACATGACTTAATCTCCCAAAATGTAAAATCCCAAGAACTATGTAACTGCAAAATTCTTTATTGAATGGTTCAAATAAAGAAACTTAAAATGTGGACAGCTAATGCCCACATGGGATAACTAAAACAGTAAAAATACATCTTTATAGCAGATCTGTCTTTGGATGCATTTGATTTTAGTCCTGTTATCTACAAATGTGAATATATGGAAGAGTCTCCACTTTCAACACTCAGCCATGTCCACTATTTGCATTTCTTTATGTAAATTTCTTGGGTTTGTATAATCCGTGCTCATTCTCAAGCAAGAATGCTTGTATTCTCAGTTATCTAACTTGAGTTCCTCAAGTCCAAACCTCTGATTTTTTTCTGCTTGTAGAAGCAGTAGACCAGCAAGCATACACATGTGCATTATACACACAAAGGACAAATAAAATTCTCAGCGATAACACTATGGTGCTTCCTAAGAAAGAAGATATTGTTTTTTTTTTCCTTTTTACTATAAGTATATAATTTATATACTATGAATATTGTGATATTTTATTTTTTAAAGTACACAAACACAGAGAAGTACATTAGGTCCCCAGATTTATTCATGCTCATACCTACAGAGTTTCACCTTTTGGTCTTCAATATCTTATCATTTCCCCTCACACTCCCCTACAACAACCAATGCTTTACTCTCTGCTTCAGTGATTCTTATTTAAAATGTATTTCATACACATACAAATAGAACACAAACTTTTTTATCTAATAATCACTTAGTAATGCAGATACCTAATTTCCCTTCTATTTCTTTGGTCATTTCATTTTATTGACAGAATTTCCTATGGTCAGTCAGGGGTGTGAGAATGACACAGTGTGAACAGTGTCATTATTATTTGAGCAACAGTGTCTTTCTTATTTGAGCAACCCAAGAATATAAAGGTATAATTTTTTGTCTGTTACAAAATTATTCAAGGCTGAATAATCTGGAGATCTATTTAATTATAATCTGAAAATCTATTTAATTATATGGATGCTGGATAAGGTAGTTGGTCTAGTGAGTGGAAAGATAAAAAAGCATTTCTGACAGGAAGAGAAATTAAGCCCTCATAACTTTTGAATGTCTAATCATTTTAGTGGATTTAAGTGACTATTTCATACAGAAGGATCCATTGCCAGAGTGTTGCTTTTTACATTAGCAATGGGAGAGTTGGAAGATTATTAGGCTATAGAAGAGAATATAAATAGAAATCTTTACAGTCAGCTCTTACACTATACCAGTAATCTAGACAATAAACTAGTTAGCTATATTGTGAAGTAATGAATGGCAACAAGGCTGGGATGTAAAGGATTAAAAAGACTGGAAACAAACTAAATATGTTTGCTAATTAAATGTATATGGATCCAAAGATAGAAAAGAGACTAGAATCAATATTAAAGATTTAAAGTGAGTACTTGATCAGTGGTGGTGCTTCCAACTAAAGTAGAACACAAGGAAGACATCTTGGGAACTGGAAAGCATGAAATACATTGTGCTTTGGACATGTTGAGCTGAGCATGTGTCATCTAACACTCTTTTGGCAATACCTAGAAGATGTTCATTTATATTTTACTTATAAGAGATGATTGAAAGGATGGTAAACGGTGCTGGTTGTGGTGTGAATACCTAGAAGATGTTCATTTATATTTTACTTATAAGAGATGATTGAAAGGATGGTAAACGGTGCTGGTTGTGGTGTGAGGTGCTGGTGGCGGCACTGGTTACCGGAGGAAAGGTCACAAGCCAAGGCCACGATTACCTAGTTACAGAGAGCTTTATTAGGAGGAAGGGGGTTGGGAGGACCAGGCCTGGGAAAGAGCATTTGCGGAGGGCAGAGAAAAAAATGGGGGGACAGAGTAGAACAGACAGAGAGCAGAGAGAGAGGGTGGGGTCTGTGTCCAGCTTTTTAAGGCACAGATTGTGTGACCACTCATACATAATCACCAGCATACACTGATGATGTAAGACACAAGACCCTGAACAGTCCATGTACCATCATGTAGCCAGAGTGAGGGCAGAATTCTAACAGTGATGGTATTAAATACAGCTTGTGTTTGTTTCATTCCTTCAATTAGTCATTTATTAGCTGTGTGATTTAGTTTATTTCATTTCATTATCCATTGGATTTTAACACTACAAAGGAGGGTATTAAATGAGATGACTAATGCACTCTATAACACTAAAGTTTTGTTTCTCTAGATGACCTTCATACCATATTGATCACCATAAATAATTTTAGAGAATGTAACTTTGAAACAAACATATTTAAAAATGTCTTCTTGGAGATTATAATTGCAAATTGTTATTTCATATTTTCAACTTGTTCCTATAGCAGCCAGGAAAGTAGAAAAGGGACACTGTAGGGGGCATGCCTTAAAGGGGAGCAATATCAAATATGAAATAAGAGCTAGGGAATACTAGGAGTGGAAAAGATTAAGTAGGTTTGAAGTGTAGAGAATAAGGGAGACAAGAGAGAAGCAGTATTAACCAAAATGGAGGGGGTAAGAAAAAGTCTTCTTAAAACCTATCATCTTGTAACCAAATTAATTGTGTGTGTATGTGCATGCATGCATGTGTGTGCTTGTGTGTGTGTGTGTGTGTGTGTGTGTGTATGTGTAGGAGATATCCCATAAGACTAGGAAATCTACTCCTAAGGAGATACAAGTATTGAACAAAATCTCAGTGCCAGGGACGGGGTATCTTCTTATAAGTCTCAGAAACCCCACAAATAAAGCAGATTCCTTCCATTTCTTTTGGTTGCCCACTGTAATCAGATGACAAGATTCTACTACTGAAGACAACAAATGGCATGGTTGCAAGACGTAGAGAAATCAAGTTGGAATTGAACTGGAAATTTCCATCATGTCAGCTAGGTTTCATAGTCCCAGAAAGTTCTATGTAGACTGCTGTGGGATGGTCTGTGTGGCAAATGTGTTGCTCTGATTGGTTGGTAAATAAAACACTGATTGGCCAGTAGTCAGACAGGAGGAAGTGTGGGCGGGACAAGGAGGAGAATAAAGCTGGGAAGTGCAAGGCTGAGTCAGAGACACTGCCAGCCGCCACGATGACAAACAGCATGTGAAGATGCCAGTAAGCCACGAGCCATGTGGCAAGGTATAGATTTATGGAAATGGATTAATTTAAGCTATAAGAACAGTTAGCAAGAAGCCTACCATGGCCATACAGTTTGTAAGCAATATAAGTCTCTGTGTTTACTTGGTTGGGTCTGAGTGGCTGTGGGACTGGCAGGTGAGAGAGATTTGTCCTGACTATGGGCCAGGCAGGAAAACTCTAGCTACAGTAGACCACCAGGGAAAAAAATTATGAATGCATACAATAACAATTAATGAAAGTAGAAGCCATGATTTGAAGGAGATCATGGAGATATATATTGAAGGATTTGGGAGGAGGAAAAAAAGTAGAAATGTTATTGTTAGTTATTTGGCGGCGCTCTTACCCTGCGAGGAAATGTCAGGAAACACGACAGAATCCACTAACAAGAGTTTTATTAAGATAAGAAAGAAAGACAGGTGTGCTCAGGCCTGTTAAAGAGACACGTGCATAAAGAAGAAGAAGGAAGCCGGGAATATGGCGCTGGCTTATAAAGGCTGGGTCACACATGCGTAAACAGGTTTATGTGGCTAATCCACGCATGCGCGTAGATCACATGGTTGCGTTGCACGCTTTACGCAATCATGCAAAGCCACGGGGTCCTGGTCATGCGAGATGTTTTGACCCAGAAATAGCTATTTTGACCAGGAACTGGCTAGGCGGAAGTGTCTAGGTCTGCCGGGCTTGCGCAATCATGCTCATGGGGGCGTGTTGTGAGTCTATCAGTTATAATCATACTTTAATCTCAAAAATTAAAAATTTAAGCTTTAAAGTTTCATTTTTAAAAAAAGAACAAATCAAATTTTAAAAAGAAAAAGGAAAAGCATCAATGTTCGACCTATCTGTGACTCCTATGATTTATAAGACTACCTTATCAAGCAAGATGTGCACACTGTGCAATACTAGAACTGCTGTTACAGGGATAACTAACCATAGCATGATGGAACTTGAGTCCTGCTGCACAGGTGAGGTTCCATGTCTGGTAAAACAAACAAACAAACAAACAAACAAACAAACAAACAATCCTGGTAGAAAATTCATAGGCTCTGGAATGGAACTGAGTACTTTTGCCTAAGTTGACAGAGCATCAAACTGCCTTCTAATTACTTATGTTTACAGCCATAGACAACTGCTGTTCTTAGCCTCAATTAGGAGAGCCTTTCTTTTCTGTGAACAGTGGTGAATGCAGAGATCCCTTACTACATAAAGTTCTGAGAATAGTGTGAAATGAGGGCTCAGTTGCAAACATGACATTTATACCATTACTTTTGACTCAGTTACTTTTCCATTGCTGTGATAAAACACCATGGCCAGGGGAACTTGTAAAATAAAGTGTTTAATTTGGCTTACAGTTTCAGAAGATTAGAGTCTGTGACGGCAAAGCAAAAGAACAGCTAAGAGCTCACATCTTGTTCTCTACCCTCAAGGCAGACGGGCTGAGAGACTAGGAATAGAGTGGGGCCTTTGAAACCTGAAAGCTCAGGCCCAGGAACACACCTCCTTGAATAAGGCCACACTTGCTAATGTTTCCCAAACAGTTCCACCAACTGGGGACTGAGTAGCAAAGCTAAGAACCTATGAGGGCCATTTTCATTCAAATCACACCCTCACTGTGGAATGCACAGAAAAAAGGTAAGAGCTGCAAGACAGGAAAAAAGAGCTACAAAATCATTTCTGGGCAAGACACTGTCATTATAATCATCAACTCTCAGGAGTTTTGCATGCCTGCACTGAATCTGCATAAGACTGGGTCAGTCAACAGTTGCATGTGGATGATGAACTCTGGATGCCCTCAGTGCTGAACTATGTGCCACTGGGAAATTTGGGGGAGAGTCACTGCCTTCAGTTTATTCCCATTGGTCATGGGTTGAAAGGCATGCATCACCATGTAAAAATATTTTCTTAAGTAACAGATTTGCTTGTGTGACGTTTCTTTTTAGATTCAAAGCTATCTAATATTAAAAAATATAGTTATCCTCCAAATTCTCTTGTGATTATTTTTGCATATCTGAAGGAGTATAGTTATGACTGAAAGAAGAAACCAACTTAATGATTTTTAGGATGGTTCCAACTCTGTAGGACATTGATTCAATTTAACCTTTAGATATTAATTCCTCAGCATGATATGATAGCTATTTCTAAAAGTCTGAATAGCTACATGAAAAGAAGCATGTGGAGATTTGAGATACTTTTACTTTCCATAGTTAAACCTGTGCTTTAATTTCCCTCCAAACATTCCCTGCAATAATACTCCAAACACTCTGGGCATCATGTTTGAGGACATGAAGAAAGCACACTTGGTCTATATCAGAGTTAAAATCTCTGTCTCCAAAAACTAGTGAATTTCATAGTTAATTCATGACAGAACTTTCTAGAAAAATAAACTGAATAAAAAGTGTCCTGCATATTGTTCTTGACACATGGAATGCAAAAGATATTTAATTCAAATGGTGCCTTATTTTAATTTCATATTTTTGAAGACATCTCTTGAAAACAGATCGATGACTTTATGGTTTTGAGGTCTTAGGCCAGTCTGCCATATTATTGATAGTCCAAAGAAAATTGTCTCTGAGCATTGTTCAATCTAACCCTCCATGTGCAAGCATTTAGGAGGCCTTGAAGATGTAAGGTCCAGAGAGTAAGAGTGCCTGGATTACAAGTGCTGCTCTTCAGGCTCTTCTTGAAAAGCAAAATGCCTGCTTTAAAAATAACTGTCATTTTTTTTCAAGTCTTAGTGGACTTTGTTTTATGTGTCCATATAGTGTTTTATAACAAGAGCATGGCAAAAATGATAAAATACAAGATAGTATCATGAATGTTTAATGATTCTTCTAGATATACAATAGTAACAAAAATAATCTCTGTTTTTAAAAGGCAGAAATATTGCCACAGACAAAGACAACATATATTTATGTATTTTAACTGGTCTCCAAGAAAATTCTGCAAATTTGAAGATTTATAACTTTTTATCCAGATACTTGATTTAAAATAATTATTAGAGTTTCATTTCACAGAACAAGTTTTCTTACTTACATATGCATGTGATGTAGAGAAAGAAATGTCTAATGGAATGATTGATTAAAGAATAACTTCAAGGATATTTGAAGAAAGGATACTTTAAGCTACATGGAGTTCAGTAACTTTAATATGCACATCCAAAGGAAATCCAAAAATGTGTCTTGTGTGTTTTCCTTGCAGAGAAACTTCTATTTTAATAAGAAATATGCATAAATTATTTTTAATGATAAAGACTACAAGTGGAAAGACAGAATTCTAGTATTTTACTAGTTTTATATTTTTTAATTTTATATTTCTGTTGGCTTTATTTTACAAAAATGTGTAGACAACTAAATTTACTGATTGATTGATTAAAGATTCATTTATTTTGTTATATTGAATAAGTGTTTTTATGGATGTATGTATTACACTATGTGCATGCTTGGTGCCCCCAAAGACCAGGAAAAAGTGTTATATCTCCCAGAACTGCAGTTAGATGGTTGTGAGTGATAATTAATGAGCTAGGTTCTTTGAACAACCAATCAGTGCTTTTAACCACTGAGCCATCTCTCCAGTACTAATGTGAGTGATAATTAATGAGCTAGGTTCTTTGAACAACCAATCAGTGCTTTTAACCACTGAGCCATCTCTCCAGTACTAATGTTATTATTGTAATTAAAAAGAGAATTTTATTTAAAATTTCAGAAAGATTTTTAAAGGTAATTCATTGAAAGGGTTTATTTTTTTAAAACAAACAAAATAGTCATGAATTTTTAGAGGACATAGGGAGATGTGGGAGAGCTTGGGGATAGAGGGAAGTGGGAAAATAATATAACTATAGTATCCATGCACGAAATTCTCAAAAAATTAAAAATTAAATAAAATTAATACATTTACCTGATACCTTACATCCTCCAGCTCACTTCATTCCTCTATTGGCAAACAAGGGGCATGGTAAAAGAGAAGTATAATTAATTTTAATGAAGAATGAAAGCACATGAAGATAAATTGCAACTATCCTCAACAGAAATTAGTATCATGGAGTATGATTCTTCTTGCTCAAGGCAATGGTTCTGCTTTAATTCAGTTCATAGGAAGAAAATCCAAGCCAAGAAAATCAAGTCCAATCCCTGTTGGGGAAACATAATTAAAACAAAAGTTTACCCCCTACTCATAACCTCTACACAGGACACAGCAGAAAGAAAATTCTTTTTATTGAATATACATTACAGCATAATGAACATTACAAGCTACCTTGTCAGAGACGGCAAACACCTAAAAATCATCTGTTTTCTTTAGCCAAAAAGACATAACACAGACATTCATATTTGCATGATTAAGAATTAGTCCTCAAATAAGAAGATTTGAAAACTCTATTTGGATTTAAAACAGGTGCATTCCAATCATCACTTGGCTATTATAATGACCACTTGAGTTAGCAGGCATCCTTGCCAAAAGCAACAGCAAAAGCAAGTTTAACGTCTGTGGATAATAGAAAGTTTCGTGGGTGAGAATATGGTGACTTCTAGGGAAATTGTGTTCCTCGCTGTACTGTCTCCTTTGGTGTTCATGTTTCAAAAAACTGCTTCCAAATTCTTGAGAAAAAAAAAATTTTATTTAGAAAAAGTATTTCTACAAACTCTATTTTGACCATATTCTTTCCCCCTCCCAGATCCTTCAAACTTCCCTCCTCACCTAACTTCAGGTTGCTCTTTCCTCTCAAAAACAAAAAAAACAAGGAGGCAAAAATTAACTAACTAAATAAAACAGCACACATACATCCATACACAGGAACGCATGCGCACACACACACACACACACACACACACACACACACACACACACTCAGTGGAGTCTGTTTGTATTGGACAACTACTCCTAGGCATGGGGCCTGCCCTGGAGTGTGGTTGATACATCCAGGGTCATGCAATTGGATAAAACTGGTTTCCCCTTTCCCAACAAGAATTAGTTGCAGATAGCTCCTTAGTTTGGGGCAGGATTTTCATTCATTCTTCCTTCTCCATGCTGGGATTTTGTCTAGTATGAGCTTGTGCAGGTCAGTGATGCTGTCACAGTTTCTGTGGATTCACAGGTATATCAGAACAATTGTGTCTGGAAGATGCTGTTTCCTTGGAATCATCCACTACTTCATCATCTTCCAATCTTTCTGCCTTCTCTTCCACATAGATCCCTTAACTATGGCAGGGAGGGCTTGATAAAGATACCTCATTTAGAGCTGAGTGCTTCTAAGTCTCACTCTTTGCATATTGTGCAGCTGAATATCTCTGTGCTAATTACCATTGATTGCAAGAAGTTTCTCTGATGAGACATGATTGATATACTGACCTATAGGTACAACTATATGTCATTGGGAGTCATTTTATTACTATGTTCCTTGAGGAGAATAACAGTGGAAGAGTTCCCTAGGCCCAGGACCTATCTAGTCTCAGGTTCTTGGCCACTTTAGCAATGTCAAGTATGGGCTCCATCTCATGCAGTGGGCCTTAAATTCAATTTAAAAAAGTGGTTGGTTACTCCCATTCTATTGTGCCACCATTGCACCAATGTGTCTTTCATGTAGATTGCTGTTGAAGGTTCCAGGGTTTGAAACTGGGTGATAATTGATGGTTACTTTTCTCCTCTTATAGCATGTAAAGAATCTTCCAGAAACATGAAACTAATAATGCACCAATTACAACATCTTATGCCACCCAGTAAAACTCACATTGCCAGGAATGGGTCAAATATTGTTGAGTGGTTGACCAAAGGGTTCCCATAGACATTCTCCCCCAAACATCACAGGCTGTTGCCAAGTCTGTTGGTTACCCTTCATAACCTGAAGAGAAAGCCCCATTGTTAAAGACTTATTTGTATCATCACACGTGGAACTGGTGCCTAATAGAAACTTCACTCCTAACCCTCAAAGCACTAGGTGGTGAAAGGTCATCTCACAGATGTCTATGTTTTCTGTAAAGGGGTTTTAGCACATTTTAGAAGGGCAAACATATAATTACAGATTGTCTATGAAAAAATATTCTGAGACAATGGAGGGGAGAAAAGTTTTATACTTTTAATGGAGAAAATCAAACCTCTTAAGTGTTTACCTTTACAGTAAACAACTGGGAGTTATCTAAAATTTATCATTGAAAAGAACTATTGATATTAAATGCAGAATCAGTATTTCACAATGATGTTATTTTGTTCCTTTCATTGCTGAATATGTGTAAATTTAAATTTATTTCTATAAGGGATTCTATGTTTGCTTTTAAACAGTACAGAAGTTATATTTTGTTTACCAGATATTCAAATACAAAGCCAAAGATCATTTTTGATTTATGGATTCTTTTTTTCATGACTACATTAAAGAAGATTTTTCCAAAGGAATTATTAAAAGAAAACACCTCTTTTAAGTCCAAGTTTCTAAAATCTGAGTTGTTTAATTTTCTGCAGTTTTGAGTCACACAAATCATTTCTCAGGGATCTTAGAATGAGACGGTCCCCAAGATTTTCCCCCATTTTGCTGCCACTTTGACATGACTAACAGACAGAGGTGAGCTAAGTTCATCAAGGAAGAAGTATGTATAAACATATATCATGTGTGTGTGTGTGTGTGTGTGTATGTGTGTGTGTGTGTAAAGTCTTTAAAACATGTTTTAAAGGTATGTGCATTCATCTGACAGATAAAACAGTAATGGAACTTTCCATAGATGACACTAGGCTTAGTTCTCACTTCTTAGTGCAGTGATTTTCAACCTTTCTAAAGCTGTGGCCCTTTAATACAGTTCCTCATGTTATGGTGACCCCCAGCCATAAAATTTTCTTTTCTCCTACTTCATAACTGCAGTTCTGCTAATGTTATGAATTGTAATGTAAATATCTGATGTGTGGGAATTTTGATAAGTGATCCCAGTGAAAGGGTCGTTCGACCGCCCAATGGGTTGTGACCCACAGGTCTTAGTGGCATGCTCAATATCTCCTTATTTTACTTCACAGCCCTTTGATAGACTCTCAGTTCTAATGCTTCTCTGTCTTTGACACCCACACCCTAAAAAAAAGATGCAAGACTAGACTTCAATAAACTTAAATTATTGCATAGAACCAAATCTTTGCATTCCTTACTAGAACTGCTCAAGAGTTTATTATTAGAGCATTCAGGGTCTAGGCGCCAAAACTTCAGCCAGGCTTTCTCTCCAAACTCCATTATCATTCCTTTTTTTATTAATTTATTCTCTCATGTTTTATATCCTGACTGCAGTTTCCCCTCCCTCCTCTCATTCCAGTCCCCCTACACCTCACCCTCCCTATCCACTTCTCCTCTGTTTCGCTTCATAAAATGGCACACCTCTCAGGGATAACAATCAAACATGGTATATCAAGTTGCAATAAGACTAGGCATCTCCCTTTATATTAATTCCTTGAGTTTTGTAGCCCACAGTGAATTCAGAAGCCATTACCACTCACAGCATACACAAACTGCATGGCATGTTTTTAAATTTTTAGGCTTTTTTGATATAACAGCATACTCATTACATGCAATATCCAGGTTGTATGTTTATATAAACATTACTAAGAATAGAAAAGATGATTCATCTGACAGGAAAACATGGAAAATTGAGGAAAAGAAAATATATCAAGATGATTTTCAATGCATGCTCATTTCTCTGGACCCTGTAATAAATCAGGTGTCAGGGGGCCACTACTGGCTGTAACGCTTAAGTGAGGTACTAGTAGGGATTTGCTCAGAGTGCTGTAGCTTGAGACAATCTATGCTCCCTGGTTATTGATGGCATAGTTTGTAACATTATTTTTATTCAACCTTGACCACTGGAAAATTAAAACAACTTTGATCATTTAGGAAATTCTAGGCATAGCTTTTCATTTGTAACTATCAATTATTCAAAGAATAGTCTAAAAGGGCTCTTGGAATTCTTTTGGGGGGTTACAGTGATTTAGGCAGCAAATGTGAATGATCTCAAGATTTCCAATCCATATGGTATAAAAATGCAGGATAAAACAGTCACATTGCCATCTACTGACAGCTTTTTATAAAAGACCCAACTTTTTCTCATTAGTCTAACTGACTGTGCACTTAAGGATCTATCACTTGACATGTGACAGCATTGAAATGGGGTGCATGGCATGTCTCTTCTTCATCACATCAACTTGAAACAATCTCAGCACCCACAGAAGCCATTTCCAGCTATTCAATGTTTCACTTTTATATACTGCAATTAGACACATTTATTAATGACATTATTATATAGTATTTCATAGCTGCTAAAACTGTTTTCAGCAAAGTGACTGCAGAGGGTATGTTAATAAATCTGCCCTGCATGTACAGCACACTGAGACTTGCTAATAGGATTTTCATAATAACAGCATTTCTCTCACAGCACTTTTTATAATACCAATCACTATATCACGGCAGTTGTTATTATATTATGTGAAAAATGGGATTTGTGTTAAGGGCTTGCATTATACCCCCAAACACAAAGGTACAATTGTATCTGAAACACCTATGTGTGAACCATTTTCACTCTCATCTCTTTCTCTGGAACTTCTTTCTTTCATCTTCCTGTGATAAAATAATGAAAGTATCTAGCAATAGTTTAAATGGATCAAAAATTCACATCAGCACTGCCAACAAACTACTAGTTCTAAGGCACAGCACCCTGATAACCATGACTGTGACCTGTATAGGGTATGAATCAAGGACAGTAGCCATCAATTCATGCACTCTGTACCATGCTGATTCCAGTTTACTGCCACAGAACCGCCTTTTATATTTGTCTCTGTTCTAAGAGGAGTTTCTCTTCCAGTTAATATTTAGCTTTATGTGTTATCATTCCACAAGAGAATGTTCATGAGTACTTATGCCAGTTTTCCAGACAACCACATACACTGCATATTTTAATACCAGAAAATAAGAAGCAAGGAAGCAGATACAAACTTTGTGGACGTCTTAAGATTCACTTGCAGTATAATATACACTCAAAGGTTTGGACGCCAACTCTGTGTAACAATAACTGAGTGACCAAGAAACTTATATTTTTCCAAAGAAATGCAAATTTTTCACTGTGTAATTGGCATAAAAGAGCTTAAACATATTTAAAATCAATTCATCTGTCATTAAATTAGTCTCTTGTTTTGTTTAGAATCAACCAATGATGATAAACCCACAGTACTGAAGAATTTAGAGCTGTACACTCTTCAAGTAGGGTACACCATCACATAATTTGTCCATATTGTCCAGGGAAAATGGGGAGGAACAGGAGACCTCTGGAGTCTAGCTGAAGTCTTTTTCAAGAGTCAAAATTCTAGTACAATTAACAAATTTGCCTACAGGAAGACAGAATTACCTTTATATATAGATTTCAAGTAACAATGTTAAAATAATCAGGAAACATGTTTAAGGCATAAACAAGTGACCAAGTATGGACTTTATTCTTTCCCATATCTAGATCCTCCAATTTTCAGAAACCCATAAAGTAAAAGTATATCTTGTTGCCCAGATTGTATTATATCAGATGTAATCCTACCCAAGGCACATCCAAAACCACTCTAGGATCTCATTTATCAAAAACCCAGAAAAGGAGACTGACAGAACCTTTTAAACAATGTAATTTAGGAGCCACCAAAGTGTACATCTGGCTTCTGCTGAGATGTGGTATGACTCTGTGAGTGCACACCCATGCTCACCTGTATTTATTCCCCCATGTGTCTCTCTTTCTATTAGCCCTCATGCTTCAACCTATTTTAAAAGCTCAAAGTAAACACCAAGTCTGCTTCATACTGTTTCTCTTGAAATTCTTTTCCACAGTAGAGTCAAGAACCCTGGCTTGAGCTGAATAGAGGTCTCAAACACAATTTCTCAGGCTGCTGCTGTCGGCACCAGAAAGCTGTGATTCTGTCTCTCATCCCAGCTACTACCAAGTATAGGGCTTATGTGGAAATAATGAAAGATAATGAAACATCAGGGTATGAATGGCATCAGAGCCACAAGGAAGATGTCAGGAACTGGGGTTGGTAATTCTATAAAGGAAAGTCACCAGTGTGGGCAAATAGATAAAGAAAGCACAGGAAATTGTCTGTGAACTTCAGGCAAGGATTATTTCATCATGGAAGAAAGCACTTTGTTTGCCTTTTAGTATTAATTAAAGTCTCAGACATCAGAAGCTGCATATTCACTTATTGTCATCTGGTGAAGAGGTCAGTGATACACATTAGACCAGATAACCCCCAGGATATACTTTCTACTGTTCTGACAGTTACACACTTAGCTTTTTGTTTACTATTGTGTGCTCATGCATGCATGTAACATGCGTACAAGTGCATATGGAAACCCAAAGTCAGAACCGGAGGTCTTCTTCTATCTCTCTTCACCTTATTTTACAAGTAGGGTCTTCCACTGGAGCTGGACCTCACCTATTTGTTTTGCTGGACTGCCTGCCCAACAAGCATCAGAGATTCTTTTCTCATTAACTACCTAGATCTGGGATTATAGCCATGGATCACCATGTTTGGCTCTTTCAAATGGGTTTAAGGGATTGAACTCAAGTTTTCATGGGTCATGGAAAGGACTTTACTCTCTGCGCTACCTCCCAATACCTTGCATTTAAGTGTTTTAAGGACTTTTACATACCCATGCTCTGAAATGGTCTTTCAAAGAGCTTTACCATCTACCTGCCGTCGTCATTAATAAGTGCATGCATCATTGACAAATTTCATTCCATATTTGCATGCTGGTAACTTTATCCTGTAAAGAAACATTGGATGTTATAGATATAGATCCATGACTATAAGAACCTTAATATTTTCTTGATACCAAGTATGTGGAAGATCTCTGTCCTGGGCCTCAGAAAGCAGATACTTTGGCCTATTTTTAAGATACCAGTAGGGCAAATTAAGTAAAGGTATTAATTCTCAACATCCTAATATGAAAATGGAAGTGATGTTTGTACTATCTATATAAGAATGTAACAACTGCAAATATTCCACAGAGAACACATGACAGAAAACATGTGTGAGTAAACAAAGAGTAAAAGGAGTTACTGTAACTTTAATTCCTGAAATCAACAGAAATGAATATGTAGCTTGGCCTAAAAGTAATGTTCTTTGGAAACTGTACGTATTTGAAGCCAGAAAGATAAAAGCACACAAATTTGGACATTCCAAGGTCATATTTATATGCTATATGCTGCAATATACATGTTTTGATATCTAGCAAAAATAAAAGTGACTATAAATTATTAACCATTTTAAAGTCATTTAGCTAGCTACCAAGAGTTAAAAGGAACACGAAATCTGTTGTCTTTGTTATTTATTATTATATTTTAAATGCATTGATGTCTTCTTATTCCCCCAAAAGAAACCTTCTGATTCTTTGGTTTAGAAATTAGAAATCTGAGAATTTTAAACATTTATTTTTTACAATAAAAAGAAGGAAATCAAGACTTTGAGAAACAGAAACAAATCAAAATTAGAGATAAAAAGGCTAACAACTGCATTTGCTTTAGGGAACTTTATATAAGAATAGAAATATGAAGCAAACGAATGGTCAGTTAAGAATTAACAGAAAGTTCACATTCTTACTTTCTGAAAAACATCTAGTTTCCTCAGATTTCAGGTCACATAATTGTTGGATTTCAGTACAATTAAGTTTTTGACATTCAGCCAGGCAGTGGTGGTGCACGCCTTTAATTCCAGCACTTGGGAGGCAGAGGCAGGCGGATCTCTGTGAGTTTGAGGCCAGCCTAAGCTGCAGAGTGAGTTCCAAAAAAGGCGCAAAGCTACACAGAGAAACCCTGTCTCAAAAAAACAAAAAAAAAAGTTTTTGACATTCAAATTATAATTTCTTAAATCATTTCTGGCACTTCTAATAAATACTCCTCAAAATACAATGCAGATGCTACAGTGTATAACAGCATGGGCCAATAGTAATCCTTAATATGTAAAAAATAATGACTTAATAGAACCAGAAAAAAAAAAACTCATGGAGCAAATATGAGCTTGGGACATATGTCAATAGTAGAGAACTTTCCTAACATACTTGATTTGTCCCCGTAGCACTGGAAAACTAAAAGCAGACAAATAAAACACAATCTTACATTTTGCTAAATAGAGGCATATAAAAACACAGAGACACAGATACATAGGAAGATTAACAGAAGCATGTAAATGTATACAGATGTGGATATGCATAAATGTCTACATACATGCACACAAATACAGATAGAAATATGCAAAGGTAATAGATAAACATTAATATTGCATTTGTTCATATGTATACAGAAGATACACAGCACAGAACAGTCAACTCAGGTTGCTAGCCTACTTTTGTGCATTCCTCTGTGTGTTTACCATCATAAAGCAAAAGTCTGCTTTGATTTAGGTGAAATATTAAATGAAAGTTGGAGGAGAAGTAATATTCCTTTTGCGGCAATGAAATTTTGGCACTGCCAGGGAAAATGTTGGTAGGAAAGTTGAGTCAAGTTTCAAAGTCAGCAACAGGGAAGTAAAAGTAAAGAGTCTATGCAATGCCATAGTTTTTACTACACTGTATAAGCAATCAGATTCAGCTCCTTAACTAAGTCACGTGGTACCCGATAAAGGGACAGAGAAGGCAAATCACTTCCAGTTGCAGAGAGTGCCTGAGGTCCATCTTTGTTCAGGTCACAAATATGCCCCACATTCTATTTCAACACCTTATATTTACATTGCTATTATATTGAATTATTATTCATTTACCTCTCCTCCACTGTCAAAATGAATTTCAGATTTTAGATAGAGAAAAGGAATTGCTCACTGTGTGAAAACAACTTTTTAGTATTTAATCAGATAGAGAACGATAATATCTGTAAAACTAATAGTGAAATCCAAATATGCTCTCTTTAGCACTCTGCCTTATCATCTCTCATTTTCTCTGATGTACTAGACCTAAATTGCCACTTATAATGTATGATGAACATACAGAAACTTGCGTGTTGCTCTTTGTTTTATCCAGGAGCAAGTAGATTGTACAAATAGGCTTGATTGCTCTGTGATAGAAAATGTGACCATCTGTAACAATTCATATTGTGAACTTATTACGTAGATAATTATTATGATTAGTGTTACAATTCAGCAATCACAAATCTGTACAGGATCCAAAGGAACACAGCAGGATAATACTCCATCTAAATGGGCTCAGGAAAAATGCAATTTATTTGACACACTCCACAAGAGAGGCAAAATCAATTGGACATATAGACTAATCATTTTGCTTTCCCTGCATAACTTGGCAGAGAAACCAGTATGCTACACATGAGAAAGCATGCAATAGAATCATGGTTACGCATGTGTGTGAGAACAGAACTGCTTTCTACTACACTCAGGGTATTTATTACTGGAGTTCTCTTTATCTGGGAAGAGTTGGTTTCCCTGAAGACACACCCCTCATATTAACACAGGACACATATTTCACCTTCACATGTTTATTAAATAGAAGTTCCCCCTTAATCCAACACCACCTGATGTCCAATGCATCAATTGTGTTTCAGTAAAAGAATATAGTTTTCAAGCTACTTTGGGAACGGTAGAGGCAGGAACCAGAAAAGGATGGTAAGAGGAGACTAAAAAAAGGCTTTTGGGGAGAGAGGTGAAGGAAATAACAGAACAGATGAGATTTGAAAGTAAAAGGGAGATGCTGGAGTTGAAGGGCTTAAGCAGGGGTGAGGAGCAGAGAGATGGGAGACCAAAAAGAAGTAAAGCGTGAGCCGATTTTAGACATGTAAGAATATTCCATAAGGAAACCTGCTTCTGTTGTAAGAGCCAGAAAGGATCATGGCCTTTGCTGTGTTTCATGTCAGCTAGTACCATCAGAAGCTACACCCATAATGTCTCACCAAGGTAACTGCCCAAACTTGAGCTGAACAAGGAAGACATGAATGAATCTGATAAACTACGTTGGGAAAAGCCCATGAGGTCACAACCCCACACCAACAGCTATAGGCAACTGAGAAAGCTGGGAACAGAAGGGCTCCTTCTCAGAGAAGAGCACACTAATTGCTTGTCCTGTGCCAAATGATCACCCCTGAAGATATGCATTTGATTGCAGTGTTTGGAGAATAGAAAATATGAACTTGTCACTCATTTTCAGAAATATTCTACATAATGATTTTGTATCATTCTCCTTCTTAAACAGAATTTTACAGTTATTATTGAAACACTCAATATTTTTATGAACTTTACCCAGATGCAACAATTCCTGTTTTATTCTTCCATACCTCAAATTGTCAATCCTATGTTAGTGCATTCAGCATATTAAATGGTTCTTTATGTCATATATTTTTGTATTTCTAAGGCACAGGTGTATTCTTCTCTTTACTGATCATTCACCTATGGGCAGTGTCTATTCTCTTAGCAAATGAAAAACTAGAGAATAGGATTAGCCTTTCTTACCTTGTTCTCCTTCAGCTAAAGCATAACCCCACACACACAGACACATAAACACATACACATAGACATAAATACACACACAAATACTCACATTCACATAAACACATATACATAAACACACATACACACAAACACCTGCATGTGCACATGAATACAAACAACACACACACACACACACACACACACAACACAACACAACATACACACTGTCTCCCAATAGAATTACCTAGTTGTGAAGTTCATTGTCAGTATTTACATTATTTACAGCATCATTGCTCTATAAATGATATTTGCTAGGATGCTTTTATATTTCATGACTTGTTCAGCTTTTGGTTCCCATGAATGTCAAGTTTCAATGAGGCCATTATCAGTTCACTCTCAAACATTCTCTGTGTCCCTTCTTTAATCAGGACATTTGTGAGATTCAGTCTGGTATTTTTGTGGAGATTCTTGAAGTTCTCTGTCTTTTACTTGTAATGTGAATCAAATCACCTTCTTTCTCTATTCAGTGCTCTGTGGTTATTATGGGATATCCCTTTCTTGACTATCAACTGGTCTTCCTTCCACAGAGCATGTCCATCTTTTCTCTCTTAGTTCTTAACTCCATGGTTTCTGACATTGTTTTTATTCCTGGGGCAACTGCTATGTATACGCATGAAGACCCTGAATATCTGAAAACCTATTCTATGGCTTTCACATATGTTTGTAGTTCAGATTTTTGTTGGCATCTTGCCACATGGTTCTAGCATCCAGTGAACAGTACAGAACAGGTTTATATTAATGTTTTGTAGGTGAAATTCATTTCCTTTTATTTCTAGAAATTTAATAGTCTTACTTTTCCTCTGTGAAACTTTATGATTATTTTGGCTTAGGCAACTCTAAATTACAAAGAACAAAGTATAATGAAACATGTGTATGAGGATGCTATGATGAAATTCATTATTTTGTATGTAAGCTAAAAATATTTAAATATCAATGCTTATCTCTGGGACTGAGATTATAAAAATAAACTTACTGCACAATAGAACACTGAAATTTTCACTTCTATTTGAAAGCAATTTTATCATCAAAGTTTTATTGTATATTCTCATATATATCTACATTTTTAGTTTATTCTCCCATATATCTAATTTTGCTATATTTAATAAAAACTGAACATCAGCAAAAATATTTTAAAAATCACTGTTGTGGGATATATGTACACTGTGTGAAAGTGTATTGCTGTGATTGATATAATAGAAGGCTGAACAGCCAATAGCTAAGCAGGATGGATAGGCGGGACTTCTTGGGAGAGAAAGGAAGAAGAGGAATCTAGGTGCACAGAAGACTCAAGGAGACAGGGAGGAAGCAGAGTGGGTGGTAAGTGTCAGGTGCAGATTAATAGAAATGGGTTAATTTAAGTTATAAGAGCTAATTAGAAACACTCCTAAGCTATAGGCCCAGTTTTCATAATTAATAAGAAGTCTCCGTGTCATTTTATTTGTGAGTTGATGACCTCCCCCAACCCCACAAAACAAACAAACAAACAAAAAAAAAAACCACTGCAAATCATTTCTTAGGTCCTTCTGGAAACTATTATTAAATTTACATCATTTAAAAATATTTTTACTTCCATTCTCTTTCTATTTTAATTTTCTGGAATTCTTATTATTTGCTGCTGGCATTCCTAGATAGATCCACTATTTTTTATGCATTTTTCTCCTAAATATATTTTCTTTTTTTTTTTTTTCAAGTTTCTGGTGATTTTACCAAATGTGTTTTTATACATACACACTCATCAGAATATTTTCTAATATTTGACTTAAGGTTTTTTTCTTTTAATTTCACCCCTTTTCTCTCCTTTTGTTAAAAGTTCCTTCATTTTGGAGGCTTTCTTTCATTCTCTGAAGATTTTTCTTCATCTCTTAGTATATGAAAATGAGATACAGAATTAGGTTTTGCAGAACCCTTAGTTTTTAAATTCAGGAATTAAATGAAATGAACACATTTCCACCTAATCCATATCTGCCTGTGTGAGCATTATGGGAATTATGTGGTTCAGTGCATCAAACTAATGAAGAAACCAATGAAGACCACTGATATCCACACAGAGTCCCTCCTCTGAAAAAGGGACATCAACAGATGTTACAACTCAAGGATCTTTTAGTACTTCATGGTCTTCTGAAGGTACATCATATCAACAATGATATTCTTTTTTATTTATATTCCCAAACTCTATTCAAGTTTGGATTAACTTTGAGAGACAAATTTAAGTGTGGGTTAGAGAATAACTCAGTCCAGTACATTCAGAATGACACAGGGTTTAAATGCAGTAAATTGTCCTTTAAAAGAAACCTAAAATACAGCTATTGGGGTTAGCAGAATAGAGATGTACATTCTGTATGCAAGACCCAGTCATGACAAAGTATTTTACGTAATGAAAATTAAATTAAAAGAGAAAGTATAGTTGTGTAAGAAAAATTAAGCATGCACTCCTATGTGTTAGTGTGTCCACAGTAATGATTTCATTTACTCAAACCCTGTAAAATGGTCAGTTTGACAAATTAATATAAAAAAAAATCCAGCAACTTCATAAGATTCAACCTGGTATGTCCGGGCCATTTATTTTGCTGAACAAACAACTGAAAACATAATAAAACATCAAACTAATTTATACACATGAGGTTTTAGACATGCGTGTGGACACAAAGCCTCATTTAATTTGAAGTACTTAGTTAATGCATCTTCTACTAAGTGAAGGCCCATGTCTTAGAATCAAACGTCAAGTGACAGAAGGCTTCATGTGTTTCTTTTCCTGTCTTTTCTTTTCTTTTCTTTTTAGTCAGGGTCTCCCTACTCACAGTGTAGCTGAAAATGACCTTGAACTTCTGACCCTCTTATTTCTACCTCTAGAGTGGTAGGATTAAAATCATGTGTCTCAGGGTTGGGGATTTAGCTCAGTGGTAGCAAGCTCAAGGCCCTGGGTACGGTCCCCAGCTCCGGGAAAAAAAAAAAATCATGTGTCTCCACTCAAGGATTCCCTGGTGCTGGGGGATCACAGATTTGTGGAATTTATTTATCTACATTACATGGTGTCTGTGGCAATGTGATATCAGCATTTCTGTGCAAAATTAATACACAATACTAACATCAATAACTCAAACCGATATTTCTGTGTAACAAGAGCAACTCTCTTTTCAGAACCTTTTATTTTATTATGTATCTCATGGTGAAAATATTTTGAATAATAAATAAAATAAAACAAAAAATAAATATTCAATGAAAATCCAGGAGAAAGACAATGGCATTGGGTGGGTAAGAAGTTGGGGCAGGATCTGAGAAATTCAGGGAGAGGAAAGAATATGATAAAAAAAATGTATAAAATTTTCAAAGACAGAATAAAATATTATTAAAAAGTCAGATATTAAAATTTTAATTATTTTTTATTTTATAATTTAATTTAATTTTACATGTCAGCCACAGATTCCCCTGTCCTCCTTCCCCCCCTCCCACCCTCCCCCCAGCTCACCCCCCATTCCCATCTCCTCCAGGGCAAAGACTCCCCTGGGGATTCAGCTCAGCCTGGTAGATTCAGTCAAGGCAGGTCCAGTCCCCTTCTTCACCCAGGCTGAGCAAAGTGTCCCAGCATAGGCCCCAGGTTCCAAACAGCTAGCCCATGCACTAAGGACAGGTTCCGGTCCCACTGCCTGGGGTCTTCCCAAACAGTTCAAGTTAATCAACTGTCTCACTTATCCAGAGGGCCTGATCCAGTTGGGGGCTGCTCAGCTATTGGTTCATAGTTCATGTGTTTCCATTAGTTTGGCTATTTGTCCCTGTGGTTTTTCCAATCATGGTCTCAACAATTCTCGCTCATACAATCCCTCCTTTTTCTTGCCGATTGGACTCCCGGAGCTCCACCTGGGGCCTGGCTGTGGATCTCTGCATCTGCTTCCATCAGTCATTGGATGAGAGTTCTACCATGACAGTTAGGGTGTTTGGCCATCCTATCACCAGAGTAGGTCAGTTCACGTTGTCTCTCACTCATTGCCAGTAGTCTATTGTGGAGGTATCTTTGTGGATGTCTGGGGACTTCTCTAGCACTTTGCTTCTTCCTATTCTCATGGAGTGTTCATTGATCATAACATGTTATGTACTCACTCATAGGTGGATACTAGATGTAAAACAAAGGATGACTAGATTGCTATTCACAACTCCAGGGAGGCTACCTAGAAAAGAGGACCCTAAGAAAGGCACAGGGATCGCCCAATAACAGAGAAATGGATGAGATCTACATGAGCAAACTGGACATGAGGGTGGGTAATGAAGGGCAAGGGTAGAGGGAAAGAGAGCTTAGAGGAGTGGGAAATCCCAGCTGGATCAAGAACAGAGAGGGAGAACAAAATTTTAATTAATTTTAAAGAATAATAATGATAATGCATTTTTCACATTTGCTAGTGTTTGTGCCCCATTTAATCAACATAATGTCATTTTATGATGTTTTATACCAAAATATGACTCATTTATTGATTCATTATAAATGTAATACAACAACAAACCTAGATAACTGCAAAATATTTTAAGACTCTAATGTAATAGCTCAAAATCCTAAAAATGCACTTTTACTCTTACAGAACAATAACGACACCCTCTTTTATCCACTATGGCTTATTAAGACAGTGACTTATGCTATCTAAATTACTTTTCTTTTTAAAGGCTTTAAATCTGATGAAGTATAAGGACATTTTTTAGATATATTTATTTTTATTTTGTGTATATGAATGACTGTATGTGTGTTCACCATATATATTTACAGTGTCTTTGAGGGGAAGTCATTGGATTCACTGACACTGGAGTTGCACACAGTTGTGAGCTACTGTGTGAATGCTAGAACCCAGATCCTCTGAAAGAGCAGTAAGAGCTCTTAACATTTGTGTCATCTTTCCAGCTCCAACAAAATCATTTTGTAAGAAAGCATTTCAAAATTCTACTACTAAAGTATTCTCCTTTGCTGACTATAATTTGAAAAGAAAATACAAATAGATACTTATTCATGTAGTAGTATATTAAAATAATAATAATTAATTGAAAAATAAAACAATAATAAAATAAAAGTTAATATAATTAAAACAATATTAAAGATACTCTAAATTAAAAGTATTTATTGGCCCCTTCATTAGGATCAATTTATCTACTTTGAAACTAGACCCTTGGAGATATCCAATCCAGAGATTTTTAGGATATCAGAGAGCTGTGAAACCTTTACTATTATCTACTTGGACCAATTTTGTCAGTCCAACAGAAGACAGGTGACACTTACCTCTCTTGAAAACAGAACCAACATGGCAACATAGGTGATTTCAGTCCTTAATCAAAATCAATTAATTAAACCAGTAGTTGTCTTTGAATGCGCTTCCAAATCAACTATTCACAGTAGTTCAGATTTCATATTTGAGACAAGACTTGCAAATGGGTCTATTACAGTAACATTGTTTTCTGAAAATGTCTTCTACTCTCTGGACATTCAATGTCTACTCCTTTAAATGTACTTGGCCCATGTGGTGGTTTGAATAGGAATGGCCTCAGTAGACACACATGTTTGAATACTTGGTCCATAAGGAGTGGTACTATTAGCAAGTATGGCCTTGTTGGAGGAAGAGTGTCATGAGGGGGTTGGCTTTGAGGTCTCAGAAGCTCATGTGAGTGAATTCTTTTCCTGCTGCCTGCTGATCTAGATATAGAACTCTCACCTCATTCTCTAGCACAGTGTCTGCCTCCCTGCATGCCACCATTAAGATAATGGACTAAACTTCTGAAACTGTAAGCTAGACCCAATTAAATGTTTTCCTTTATATGAGTTGCAGTGGTCATGGTGTCTCTGCACACAATAGAGACTCTAACTAAGACAGCATTGTATACAATGTATGTCATAACTGAATACATTCAAGGCCACAGTTCTCTCTTTATGTATCCAGGATTTTGCCATCATAATTTTGGAGCACTCCACTACTCAGCTCCCAGGTAGCCATGCAATTTGCTTTTGGCCATCATGGTATCATCCTCCATGCTGCAAGGAGATCCTTGAAGTGAGCTGGAACATTGGGGCTTATTTGTTCATGCTATCTGCCATTGTCATAAAAAGAAAGTGAACCTAAACTAGCTTGACTTCCTAGGAGGAAAATGAGTTAGAATCAGAGCACATCAGTACACATGAATGTATGAGCTGAACTGCAGGTGTGTGACTCACCCTAGCCAAGTCCAGCCTAGTTCAGCCAACATCCAGCTGATGCCACCTGTGGAAGAGCATAGCCATGAGCATGGGTTTCTAAACCTAATGGCCTCAGGAGTGTGAGCACTGATGCCTACTGATGATATGCTACTGAGATTCTGAATTTGTTTGTATATGTGGATAGTAGTAAATCAATGCCCCAACTTACAAAGAACAACAACGATGTCATCCTTAGATATTAAATGATTTCTGAAGGTGTAGACAGCTTGGCATGGATATTGCTTTCCTAAGTCATCTTTTCTTTGTATCCACAGTCACAGTGGATTCTACCTGTAGTAGATGTTATGGAGTGGAGAGAATTAGGTAGAAAAGGGAATTATGAAATTCTCTTTGTAGTGGGATTAAGAGATCAACATTCTTCCCCCATTTCACCCAACAAAATAGGGAGTAATGAGAATATTACTTTCTAGAACTTAGATATTTGACACAGAACATAATCACCAAAGAATCAATGAGGACTTTAAACCAGTGTGTGTTGATTAGTTTATTATTATTATTATTATTATTATTATTATTATTATAAAGAGTAAAAAAGTTATAGAAATGACCAACTCAAAATGCAGGTTATTTCAAACAGTATCAAATACTGACTGTACATTTGGGAGTACCAATTATCCTCATATAACATGAAACAGAATACTAAAGGGGTCATAAACTCTTGTTGGTTTGGGTTTGGGGACAAGACTATGGATATATCTAGGTCCTGTAGAACCAGAGAATGACAGCCACAACAGGACAAACAAGGAGTCATAGAGCATTGGGCCTCAAGTTAAGAACAGAGTCCATGAAGAAATTTACAAAAAAAGAAGCTAGTTCAAGAGTGAAGTCAGAAGTCTGTCAAGACTAGATTCCCATGACCTAAGAACAGGAAGGTCTAAAGCTGCCAGAGGCCTCAGTGCTCAGGAAGGGCTTGAGTCTCAGAAAAGCTGTCATTTATGTGTCTTCAATGCAAGAAGCCTCTTAAATTCTCTTTTGTAATGATCTTAATTCCATTCACAAGGGGTGAATTGAATTGATGTGATATATACTTTCCCAAAGATGTCACATATTTCCTTCATATTCTAGCACTAGAAAGTAAGTTTCAACGTATGAATTTTGGAAACACTAACAATTATATTATAGACAAATCAACAGATATTCTGTGGCTCCTTGGAAACCATAAAACAATGCACAGTTGGAGAAATAACAGTAAACCAAGACACTGATTGCAAGACTTCAAGAGAGGAGTACTTACACACGGCTATATGAGATAGACTGTTTTGTGACACTCTTCCTGGGGAGATGCTAACAAATGCATGTCAGAAGTCTTCACAGAAGGAACAAAGGGCAAACCAAAATAAAGATACCACCAAAGTGCAGCTTGGTGAACCAGTGAACTTGATTTACTTACAGGAGTGGGGATCAAAGGCAGTTACATCACTAAAAGCCCACCCCAGCCTGAGTGGTGGATCATAAAAGCTAGAACCCTGGATCTCATTGCACAACTTAGGGACAGTTTGTGAAGCTGCACGGAGTCATTTCAGGCAGCTTAGCTTGTCCGAGTCTCTTTGGGGAACCTCCACTGGTCTGTTTCCTGAGCAGTCACGCTTCTCATATAAACTTGAAGAGAGAGGGTATTTTACATCTGGTCAGTTTCAAGGACTTCCTGAGACTTCTGAGTTGTTTACTTCTTGAGTCTCAACCAGCCTCCCTTTAGAACTCCCTAAATCTTCAGGAGCTTCCAACTTTGATGAAATTTTAACCCAGAGGAGGTTAAAATTACTCACTATGTGGATTATTTTCTGATCATGTATTATCCAGAGTTGTTGTTTGAAAATGTTTTTTGGTTTTTTTTTTTTGTTTTTTTTCAACAAGGACTGAAAACTTGTCCTGGAGTTCATATCCCAAAACTTTTTTCTGTAATATTTCTTTTAACAGAACTTCAAAAAATTACCTTCCTTTAACTATTATTCACAAAACTCAAACAAGGAGAGCTTTTAGCACAAAGCATTTCATACTTGGGGAGAAAATTCTAAAACTCCAGCACTTCATTTTTCTCTAGATTATTCATGGATATAAATATACAGTTCAAAATACTAATCACCCAAAATACCCAGACTGCTTTCCCAATTTCCTAACATATAAGAATGGCCTCTCATAAAATTATGAAATTCAAGATTAGGCATTAATTCACTGACCCTGAAAATAAAGCCTGCCATAATACAAGTATCAACAACTGTATTTTTGGAAAGTTTTTTAGTGCCAAGAATTGAACAGTTTGTGAACATTGTTGTTGATAGCAAGATCCTCTCAATGGTTGCTATTTGGGCCTGAACTGGAGTAATTTACAGGCTTTATTAAACCCCATCTACTGATAGTCTGGACCTGAGTCTCTGGCTCCACAGGTCCTATAAAAATATATTTGTAACAAGCTCCAACTCCTACTTACACATTGACATAAACCAAACTTTGTCTTAGCACATGTGTCCATTAATTTATCGGTAGAAATAACATACATTTTAAATATGGCAAACATCCTATGATAAGTAATTATAATTGTGTTCAAAGAGTGGTTTTTTAAATATTTTTAAAATTTTTATTATATTTTATTTATATATCTTTGGGGTATGCTTCCCCCAGTGCACAGATGGAGGTTAGAAGACAACTTACAGAAGTCATTTCTCTCCTTCCATCATGTTGGGCCAAGGGATAGAATTCAGATCATCAGGCTCAAAGCCAAGCATGCTTAGCTGCTGAGTTTTCTTGCCTGCCCAAGACTCATTTTTAACAATGGGGCTGGAGAGATGGCTCAGCAGTTAAGAGCACTGGCTGCTCTTCCAAAGGACTCAGGTTCAATTCTCAGCACTCACACTACAACTCACAACTGTCTGTAACTCTAGTTCCAGGGGAATCCTACACCGTCATACAGATACACATGCAGGTGCAGGCAAAACACCATCGCACACAAAAATACATAAATAACTATTAAGAATCTTCTGTGATAAGAATGTTTAACAAAAAAAAATTTCACATGTGTATCTATATATTCTTACATTAAGAATAGCAATTATTATTTACAGTAGCAAATTTATATGTGATTAATGTCTTCTGTGTGCAATGGAGCAAGTCTGTAGATGTTACCAATATACTAACCCCAAAAGTAGTGCAAGATTTTAGGTGAGTGTATTTCAAGTTTTTAACTTCCTGTGTATTTTTAGCATCAAGTAAAATCTGACCTAAAATAGTTCCCCCGGGCTGCCCATTGACATCTGTTAAAGTGATTCATAGGCTGAAAGATTTCAGAGGTTAATCATTTTGATTAATTTGTAATTACCTACACCTGTATTCAAGAAGAAAGGATCAATATTGCCATTTGAAGAAATCAGGCTAGGACTCAGCAGAGCTTCCTGAAAGTATGCAGTTGAGTCCTGACAAATCAACCTCTGTGCCTCACTGAGAAAACAGTCACTGCTCATTAGAAAGTATTTTAGAAATAGAGAAAACAAACTTTTCACCACTGAAGAAGCCCTTTCTCCTCTCCCTCTTCTCCCTCCTTCTCTGCCTTTTCTTCCTCTTCTGCTTCCTCTGCCTATCCTTCTACTACACCTCCCTTACGCTTTGTTTTTGTAAGAGAGTATTTGAAAACATCAGAGCCAATTGCTGTCACTAAAATTAACATTGACAACCACAAAACTAAGCCCCATTATATGCCTCGAATTTCAAGAAAATCAGAAATTTCCCTTGAAGATTAATTTTTCTAACAAATTTTGTGTATTTAAAGTAGAGCTGGAAGGCTTTGAAATGTGAACTTAACTTACGACTAAGCAATTCTCAGTTTGGTTCTTTCGGCAATTCAGAGCACCAGTTTTCGGGAAGTTCTGTAAAGCACTATGTCAGACACTGGGAAAAGGACAGCACACACACACACACACACACACACACACACACACACACACATACACACACATATGGACAGAATACCATATGCGGGGGGCAGTTTTCAGTAAGAAAAATAAAATCATCTTAGGAGGATATGTGCAAAGTGGAATTTCATGGATCAAATTTTTTAAACCGTTCTAAAGGAATGCTTCAGTGTTTTGGTGATTACATCTTTTTAATATAGACATCCCCAAAGCATATATATGTGCATATGTGTGTGTAAAACGTAGTTTATAGCAGTTTTCAGAATCCCATAAACTCCAATTAAAAAAATTATCAGAGAATTAAAACTTTTGTATGAGAGTTACAAAAAAAAAAAGTTACAGAAAAAAGCTAAACTCAAAATTAATTATGCCTTCCTTTTTAAGTGATAAACTAAGACCATGATGATTGGGTTACGTCTTTCCAGAGTTGAAAACACTAAAAACATGCCTGGCTCGACTTCTAAAGTCTCCCACCATTAGCTGGGGCTAATGGTAGTGTTGTCTTCTCATCGACTTCCCGGAGACTGCCTTGGTCCTGTTTGAGTCCGCGAGGCGGTATGCCCCTGAACATATGCTGTCGGCTCTGTCTGTGAATAAAGAGCTCTCGCTTTCTTCAGAGATGCTTACCTGTTGTCTGAAGCTTGGCCAAACCCCTTGGAGTTTGATGAATTTACTCTCAAAGATAAAAATACTATCAGAATGCTTCACTTTAGACTAAAACAACCATCCAGTTCACGGAGCCCCCACTCGCGGTGGCCATCGGGCTGCCAGATTTACCATCTGGAGAGGAAGTGTCTCGACGGACGCTTCCTAATTGGGAAATAAACTGAAAGGTAAAGGAGGAGTAACCTTGCTCTCCACCGTCTAGAAGCTCCTCACTAGACGTTCATCAAGCTCTCATCTCACTGTGACTCATCCTGCACAAATCTCTGCTTTTCAGTCACTTATCAAGACTAGAGAGCAGCCAGTAGTTTGGGGCAAGAGGTTAAACGTCATTAACCTTTAGCATCTCCTATAAAATCAAATCCTTTATGTTCTCCACAGCAGCTACTTTTTTCACAGAGCCACAGAACCCCACTCTACTCAGAGAGCTTGCTGTTCTCAGGCTCTGCTGGACCACTCTTAGTTCATTTGTTTTCCACGATAGTATTCTCACACAGATGTCACGTACAGTACTCCGTATTATAGAGTCTGTGACTGATAACCTCACAACTGACCCCAAAGCTCAGGCTAAAATAAGAAACATTGGGAGTAGGAGTATAGCTCAGTTGTAGAATGCTTGCTTAGCCCCTACAAACCCCTGAGTCTGCTTATGAAAACAAGCAGGGACAACAACTTTTCTCATCTCATGCAGTCCCTATGGCCAGGAAAATAGAGTTTGTTTAGCTATAAGTGATGGATTTCTATAATGATACAAAGAAGCTATCTCCAGAGGTTGACATCATCAAGCAGCTTCTCCAGCACTGTTCTGCACACTTCAAAGCCTGATTCTGTGACTGCCAGCCAGAGTGTGCAGGTTTTCACAACCATTACATTGTCTCAGTTCATGACTACGTAGCTCTTTCTAATGAGCGCCTTATGACATGGTATAAATGAATCAAAAGGAGGTTGGGGCTGCAGCTTGCACAAAAGCATGAGCACCTGAGTTCAAATCCCAAGCACTCCCACTAAAACAAAAGCCTTATGTGCCTATACATACGATGTATGCCCCTCATCCCAGTGCTGTGGAGGTTGTAGACAGGAGGACCACTGGGGCTTGTGGGCCACCAGGCTTGCTCCAGGTTTAGTGAGATACACTGCCTCAAGGCAATAAAGGAAGAGTGACAGTGGATACCTGAGGTATCTAAAGTCCTTCTCTGGCCTTCATATGGGTGATTGTGGCCATGTGAACCACCAACATACATACACCATCACACAGAGAAAGAGATGGCCAGATCAAGATGGAAACCACATTTCACAACAACCTTACAAGTGGCATGTAGTCAACTGCCATTCTTTTTATCACCTCCACTTATGAAGCCTAGTAAATATGGAAACAAATTACACAATGATATGAACTTCAGGTAGGAAACATATACAGGAACCATCTCAGAGACTGGCTTCCATGTCGTCTCAGCATATATTGTGCTGATGTGCCCAAACTGTTAAATATAATTTTACCATTAATCTAGAAGACAGAAATCTTGAAAGCATTACAAACAACAATACAATGAGGACCAAGTGTACTAAATATAATGAGTTAAAACAGACACTTGATTATAGAAGATGTGTGTGTTTTATGCATGTAGATAGAATTGTGATGTCATGAAATCATTTAGAAAGTTAATGTAGAGAAGAATTAATAAATTCTTTTTTGCTAGACTGTCTCAGAGGGCAGTAAAAAAACCTTATGAAAATGGTATTTATGGAGACTTGATGCTCCTTCAGAGACAGAGGAGTTCTTATGGATGTTTATAATTATCTACTGTGAAATGTCAGTAGTCATACACTTAACCTAAAAATCAAAATTAGAAATAAATAGTTGAAACATTGGAAGACAAATTATAATTATAAGCAAAGCAGGGAGGAAGGAAAGAAGGAGCAGGGAGTGTGGAAAAAAAGGAAGAAAGAAGTCTTTAATGGGAAAAAAAGACAAATCATTATATTTTGATTAAATAATTATGAGATCAAAGAACTAATTCACGTACATCATCAGGCTTTCTCTCATGTGTGTGCGTGCACGCGCACACGAAAACTGGCTCTTCTCAAGCTAAGACATCATGAACTTTGCGTTACTCACTCTTGCATCCTGGATCACAACGATGCTACCTACAAATTAATCTTCACAAAGACTTTGCACAAAGTTGTAAGGGAAAACAATGTGTCCCCAATCCTAGAGAAGTTGTTAGCAAATTTTACCAAGGGCTGGATCATGTAGAACCCACCTTCTGCCAGCATGCTTCTGTCTTCAGCTGTTGAACTGATTGATGCGATTCCAAATAGAAAATGGCACAGGAGGCTGAAACAAAATGGAAAAAAGAGAAATGCTTGAATGTAAATTTAAAATATGTGAGAGAAAAAGTATCTGGAAGTATATACTTCTGGTTAACATTTATTGAAACAAGTTAAGGTACTAACAGCATTTTGATTTAAATGTTAAATATCTTTTTATGCCATGTTACAAGGGACTGCTATTGAGTTCTCCTTTTGCTATACAAGGTCACCTTGCAAAGGTACATAGTGGAACTACTTATTCTGCCTCTGATGACAGTTAGTGGTAGATTCTCAGCCTCCTTCTCATTATCCATACATTCAGATGTCCAGGAGATCACAGCACACACAGGTATGAGTTGAAGAATTCCATTCCATAAAGGGGCAAAGAATCTGTGTGGTTGTAGATTCCTCTTCATCTACTGAAGTAGCATCTGAATGCAGATACCATCCAATATCACAAACTCATAGTTCAGGATACCTTATCACAGACATATGAGTGGATGTTAAGTAGAAGGCAGCAATAGAGAACTAAGAAGCAGTATGGTGAGGGTGACTTTGCAAGGCAGTAATTTTGCTGGTAGAAGGATCAGAGCAACATGGGATGTATAGCCAGGTATCCAAGATTCCTAATAAGAACAAAGGAGAGTATCAGTGTGGTGATATTTTATTTGTGCTGAAATGTGGTGATATTTTATTTGCATGTTAATAAATACAGTTTGCCTGGACATCAGAGGAAATAGCAAGCTATTAACTCAAAAGTCAAGCAGTGATAGCACACGCCCTTAATCCAATCACTTTGCAGGCAAGGTCTCTGTATATTCAAGGCCATACTAGGGAACAGAGCTAAGCGTGGTGACACACACCTTTAATCCCAGTGCCAACCATAGAGACCTGGAGGTCTGTACAGACAGGCAGTGACAAGGAAGTGAAGTAGCTGGGCTAAGAGCCAATGAGAGGGCAGAAAAGCAAGGCAATATAGGTGCAGGTTAGACAGGAAGTAGGTCACAGTTTGGAAGCTACAGAGCTGGTGAGGTAAGGTGGTTGGCGGCTATCACTATTGCCCTGATCTCTAAGGCTTTCACCCCTGTATTTGGCTCCGAGTTCTTTATTTAATAAGACTGCTTAGAAATTCGTCTACATTTCAGGGCTGGTGAGATGACACGTGAGGTAAAGCCAAGTCTGATGACCTGACTTCTATTGCCAGACCCCACACAGTGGTAGGATAGAACTGGCTGCAACAGGCTTTCCTCTGAGTCCAAATGTGTCAATAGCATGCACACACATGCACACACACACACACACACACACACACACACACACACACACACTAAGACACAAATACATAATCATACACTCACATACACAGAGTACATAAATTAATAAAACTAATGAGAAGATGACACTGAGAAAACTTCTATTCATCCCTTATGCCTGGCAGCTTCATCTCCCCAATAGGTCAGGATTCACTGGGCTGTGTAGTAGTTAATATTATCACCTTGACAAGATCTAGAATAACCTAAGAGATAAACCTCTTTTCTGTCTCTAAGGGAGATCCTAGATTGGGTTGCCTGAAATGGGAAAACATGCCTTAACTAAGGATGTTACTATTCCATGGCCTGGGGACCCAGACTGAATAAAGAAGGAATGCCAACCCTGGTACCCAGCATTCTGCTTTCTGACTGGATGCAATGTGGATGTGTCCTGCTGTACCACATTCCTGCCATTCTGCCATCGCCACCAAGATGCCCTGTATTCTGGAAGTGTTAACCAAAACAAGTCATTCTTTAAGGACTTCTTGTAGGGTATTTTGTCTCAAAAATGAGAAAACTACTACAACGCCCCCCCACCCCAGTTACCATGGTTTTTATGTAGCATAGGTAGTTGTAATAAATGGTTATTTACAAATAATGAACTATTTAGGAGCATTGTCTTTGGACTGAAGCAAATCTTCTAAAACGTATTTTTCTGTGATTGGATATTTGTTCAGACTATACTGGAATTTTGTCTAATGTAAATAATTGCAAGTTTTACATGTATAAAGATTTTTCTTTTAATCACTTAAAAGTTAACTTTTCAGTTAAAATCAAATAACTTGCATTGGAGTTTGCATACCTGACATATCACCATGTAATTAACTGAATGTCAACACAACATTCAATAACAGAGTAATGGAGGTATCAATAAAAAAAATGTAAAGGCATTTGGGGTTAGTTAGCATCAATATATATGCCTGTACATAGTCTGCTGCAGAGCCACTGGGATGTTTGTGTCTTAAGAGGGAAAGACCAGCAGAAATGTAGAGATCTGGATCACCTACAATACCTGTGCATTCTGGCTCAGCAGCATGTATACTTGCCAAGCCTTTCTTGTCATCAGAGATCACTAAAGAGCACACTTGACTGACCCTGAAGTCAACAGGGAGTCCTCAACCTTGGTCTCATTAGCACCATGCCATAATCAATAGAGCAGATTTTATGACTGTCACATCCCAGCAGATAAGTAATAAGTTCTTGTTTACAATGTAAGGTCATTTGCTCCAGCCTATGCACCTGCATTCCCTTCTGTTGGAGTCCCCAGTCATCTCATAATGAAAAGCTCACTTGTGAGTTTATGCTTGCCCTGAGCTTTACAACGATCTACCTTTCTTAAGGTTCTTTTTCAGATGGAGAGATCAGGAACAGGTTATATTTTATCAGTGATGAACCATTAGTTCTCTGGTCCTATCAGCATTTTTGTATATTTTCCTTTCTCACTTAAATGGTTTTTAAAGTGTGATGGTTTATATTTAAGGTGTACAATATGATGTTTTGGTCATATGCATAGTGAAACAATTACTGTTTGTTTACTATAGCACATGATCCACCAAATTACCATAACTACCTTCTTGTGTAATTACCTTTCAACCTCTTCCTCCCCATGTTCTTCCTCCTCCTCATGTCTCCTCCTTCCCTTTCTTTTCCTCCTTATCCCTGTTCTCTCTTTTTCAAAAGATTTATTTATTTATTTGTTTATTTACATATTTATTTTTTACTTATTTAATATGTATATAGTGTTCTGCCTGCGTGTATGCTTGCATGTCAGAAGAGGGCACCAGATCTCATTACAGATGGTTGTGAGCCACCATGTGGTAGCTGGGAATTGAACTCAGGCATGACCTCTGAAAGAGCAGCAAGTATTCTTAACCTTTGAGCCAACTCTCCAGCTCCCACTTCTCTCTTTCTACTTCCTCCTCCTCCTCCTCCTCCTTCTTTTTTTTTTTTTTTTTGGTTTTTTGAGACAGGGTTTCTCTGTGTAGTTTTGTGCTTTTCCTGGAACTCACTTTGTAGACCAGACTGGCCTCGAACTCACAGAGATCGCCTGCCTCTGCCTCCTGAGTGCTGGGATTAAAGGCCACCACCGCCCGGCTACTTCCTCCTTCTTATCTACTTCCTTCTCATCTTTCTCCTCCTCCTTTCCCTCCCTGCTTTCCTGTTCATGTTTCTTTCCTTCTTTCCTTCTTCTCTTCTTGGTGGTGCAAGTACCTGAAATTCCTCACTGAATTTTCAGTGCAGCATACAGTATCATCAACGAAAGTGATCAGGCTGCACACTGAATCTCCAATCACTGTTACTACATGACTTAACTGAAAATCTGCACCCTGTGAACAACATCTCCCAGTTGGCCCAAGCGTCCATTGTAATCAAAGCTTGACTCTTTGCTTTTACATATTTGGCATTTCTAGATGCTACACACATGAGTATCATGAAGTGTGTGTGTGTGTGTGTGTGTGTGTGTGTGTGTGTGTGTGTGTGAGAGAGAGAGAGACAGACAGACAGACAGAGAGACAGAGAGACAGAGAGACAGAGAGACAGAGACAGACAGACAGACAGACAGAGAGGTTATTTTATTTATTTTATTTAGCACTATGTTTTTCTTAGTCCTCCACATTTTTCAAATGGCACAATTTCCCCATCTCTCCTGAATTTCTGTGTTTGGCACTGAACCTGAATGGTATAGTTTAATTTGTAAGCACTATAATGAATGTAAAATTGGACAGAATTTTCATATAGGGTATTGTGGTTTAGCTTGGAAAGCAAAAGGAATCTCCTGCTTTAGTTAGAGATCTTGGTCCAATTACAGTAATCAACTATTTTTTTCTTTAGCAAATGTGAAAACAGCAAGCATTTCATATTGCAACATCTACTTTCTTTAGGGCTTTGTGTTATTGACTTAAAATAATATAATAGCCATTTTTCAACTTATGAATATGTCTTACTAGTCAAACATGATTACAATTTAAAAGGAAACTAAAATTTAGAAGTTTCACGACATCAGTTTGGTAGTATCACTTTGAATTAATTTTATATGTCGGAAGTAAATATATGAAATTATTCAAAGAGAAGGGAATGCCAGGATCAATGTTATTAGATTACCCACTCTGGTGTCCTTTCAATGCCTTACTAATAACAAAATGAACCACAAGACAAAGTTTAATCAATTCCTTGACAGAGTGAATCAAAACACTCCATATCTCTCTACCTGTCTATTTGTCTCTGCCTGTGTCTATCTCTGCATCAAATCTCCCCTCCCCTCTCCTCCCCTCCCCTCCCCCCTCTCTGCATCTTTCTGTCTATCTCTGTCTATCTCTGCCTGTCTTTCTCTCTCTGCCTACCTTTGTCTCTTTCATTCTCTCTAACGTCAGTTACCTGTGTTCTTCTAACATGCTACTGTAAAGCCGACAGGTATTGACTACCAGTGCTGGAGAAACTAAGATAGAGTAGGCATGGAACCTTCTTTTGGAGGCTTAGAAAAGTAAAAGGGAAGGGCCAATGTCATATTTTTTCTTTATCATAATGAAGTTGAGGAGCTAATATTTATTGAATTGTTTTGAACTACAGTGAAAATAAGTGTTTTTTTTTTTAAAGGTGTTGCTTGATGTGATCTAGGATCCTGATACTTTGATCTGTCCTTACTTTGAAGATACCATTGAAAGAAAATTTCAGATACACACAGGTAAAAATATTTATAAAAAGTCTCAGAACTCAAAAATGAAAGAAGGATTACTTTAGTTTGAAATAAAAGCAAAACAAAACTTGTATTTTTAAAAACTTACTCATGCTTTCTCAGGTAATGATTATAACCCAAACTGCATAGCAACCCTTTTCTGATTCATTCATTAGTGATTTGCATTTTTCAACAGATTTAAATTAAGTAAAAGAAAAATAATGCTCAAAACATATAGACAGAGTTGATAGCTATCAATAAAGAAACTTACTTTTGGATTTTTATATATTAAGATTAAAAAGTTAATTACGAGTTCAGTGTCTCTATCACCAGCTAATATAGTGAATTAATCTAATTAAACACCTTTTACCAGTGAGAAAAGTAAGGACATTGTTCGTGCTATATGATTCATTCTAAAATAGTATTTGTAAAATATGACATTTGTACCCTTTCTCATAAATCAAAGCTGTAGCCGACTCACACCAGACCTACCTGTTGCAGGGGTTTTCAGGCACCATTCTCTGCTGAGAGGAAGCACACATGGAAAATTAGAATCAATTACTTCCACACACTTTCCCAATCTATATGAAGTGCTCTGACTGCAGTCTGTAGCAGATTTTGGTTGACTTGGATGTTTATTCCACTCAGCAGAGACCCCAGTACCTCACAATCATGTTAATAGTATTAGTGAGTGTATACCTGAGCATCATCAGACCATAAATCATTCAGAAGAACACTCTGACAGATGCAAACTTTCTTCATGATTGCTTATTGCAACCTTGTGTAATATAGCAATTTATGTCAGAAATGATTGTGATTTTTAAATTTAACTAGAACAGAAACCATGTTTTGTTTTTGTTTTGTTTTGTTTTGTTTTATGAAGGAAAGGTTCTGGTAGTGTGTACTGTGGTTTTATTAAGTTACAAATAAACCAACACCAATAAACTGAATAAAGGGAATATGGACATCTCTAGCATTAGAATTGCTACACTCATTTGTCTTTGAATTAGGACTTTGCTTCTGTCTCTTTACACCGATTCAGTTGCAGTTTATGGAAGTAAAGAGAGAAGTTTCTACTGCAACAATGAATAGAAATTGTGCTTCTAAGAACCCTATTTATCACAGTGATAAACACAAGTCAAAGAGTCTGACCATCTTGAAATTGTTTTTTTTTAAGGTTTACTTGTTTATTTGAAGTATTTTTTTCATTTTACATACCACCCACTGTCCCCCCCTCCCCTTCTCCTGCTCCATTCCCCATCTCCCCCCATTCCACCCCACCCACTCCTCCTAGTGAGTAAGGCCTCCTCTGGGTATTCAACACAGACTGGCATACCAAGTTGTGGCAGGACGGAAGAAGCCTCTCCCCTCTGCATCAAGGCTCAGAAAAAGCGAGTTCATGTATTTGGGATGAGTCCTGGTCCAATTGCTTACGGGACTCACAAACAGATCAAGCCACACATCTGTCACCCTCATTCAAGGGGCTTAGTGCGGTCCCATGCAGGTTCCCCAGCTGTCAGTCGAGAGTCCATGGGCTCCCACTAGTTTGGGTCAGCTGTCTCTGTGCTTTCATGATCTTGTTCCCCTTGGTCTTGTAGTCCCTCCTCCCTCTCTTCAACTGAACTCCAGGAGCTTGGTCAAGTGCTTGGCTGTGGGTCTCTGCATCTGCTTCCATCAGTTGACAATTAGGAGAGTCACTGATCTGAGTACAGGGGAAGACTAGTTTAAGCACCCTCTCCACCATTACTGTGAGTCTTAGCTGGGGACATCATTGTGGATTCCTGGGGATTTCCCTGGCACTAGATTTCTCCCTCACTCCAAAGTGGCTCATTCTGTCAAGATATCTCTTTATTGTTCTCCCTCCCTGTCCCTCCCCGAACTCAGGTCCTCCTGAAGAATGGATAAAGCAAATGTGGCACATTTACACATTGGAGTATTACACAGCAATAAAAAAAAAAATTGCCATCATGACATTTGTAGGCAAATGGTTGGAACTAGAAAAAAATCATCCTAAGTGAGGTAACTCAGACCCAGAAAGACAAATACGGTATGTACTGACTCATAAGTGAATATTAGATGCAAAGCAAAGGATAAACAGGCTACAACCCACAACCCCAAAGAAGCCAGGTAAAGAGGAGAACTCTGAGAGGGACACACATGGATCACCCCAGGAAGGGGAAAGGGTTAAGATGTCCTGGGTAAACTGGGAGTGGGGAGTAGCGGGGACGAGGATGGGGGTAGGAACACAAAGGCTTGAGATGGTTGAAACTGATTTTTATGAAAATAACAGATGGTGAAGCACATAAAATACTTAAGAGTAAATACTGTAGTGAGTAGAAACATACCACTAATAGAGAAGTAGCTACACTTTAGCACCATTGTTCACATACAGACTACGATTCTCCAGCCCTATTGTGTGCACAGGCTGCATGTTCATTAGTCCTACTGTGCATGCAGTTCTCAGTAGCTAGGAATGCAGCAGAAGGTGAGACAAGAGTTTTTGCTTTCCCAGGGTTGACAGTCCACCAGGTTGGCAAGACATGATCCAGATCCTTAAAGAGACATGTTCTAAACCCTAGGAAAGGAATGTCAAACCTCAGAAACCAAAGAGCCAAGATAAGATTTTTAGGGGAGGGAAAACTATAAATGCATTTGTGTCACATTTAAAAAGCTTCTGGATTGTGAGGGCAAACTAGACCACAAGTGACAACTGTGATTTTCTCCTTACATTTCTGCATGTTTCAAATGATAAAACGTGAAAATAGCTTCTGTGATGGGAAAATAAACCAGGGTTCTGGGCAGTAAAATAACAAATAAAGGGATATAAGTTCATTTAGGTACAAAGACAACACTTCAGGATATTTATGAAAGACTCAAAACATGAATATTAGTAGGAAGAAGCCCCAAGTGATCTTTGAAGGTGTTAGGTGCCATGGCCCACATCCATGTTCATGAGCAGAAGTGTACACACACACACACACACACACACACACACACACACACACACACACTCACACTAATGTGATACAGATGTTAGGCCCACCTCAGAGTCTTTCCCCATCAGCCTCCACTGTCTCTCCCAGTCTAAAACGCTAAATAACCATTATTTACATGACTCCTTTTTCGCTCCCTCTAAATAACTCTTGTGTGTGGCAGCTTTCTTTTTGATAAAATTTTTAAAGAACTCATTTCTCATTTATATTTGCCATTTTACACATAAAAACATACATAATTTTTAGAATATTGATGGACAAATTGAAATATCTCAAATGCTAAGTTTTTGCTTTTGTTTATTTGTTTGATTGTTTTGTTTATGAGACGGGGTCTTATATAGCCCAGGCTAGACTCAAACTCACAATTTAACCAAAGTTTCTTAGAGTTTCTGATCCTATGGTCTCTTCTTCCGCTGTGCTGGGAGGACCGGCTTGTGCTACCACACTTAGATTGTATTAAATTTCTGGTTAAAACTGAAAATTATGCATAGTAATATTCCAAGGAGAACTAGATACAGGGTTGGTGAGGTGGCTCAGTCAGTGAAGGACTGAGCTGCGATATTCAGAAGCAATTAATTCCTTCCTTTTGTTTTTCCCCTTCTCTTCCACAAAGTAGGTACACTACAGAGGGCTAAGTGTTCTACCCTTAGGTCAGAGTAGGATCAAGGGAAGGAGTCCCATTTATGGGTTTCTGAAAGTAGTTACTCTTCCTCTCCCTGGGTCCCTGGGTAATCATTATCAGCATCCAGTAAATCACCAAGACTACATGAAAGTGTTCCTTCCAGCCTCAAGCCCCAGGGCCTTCTGCTTCAGGGTGACTGACCTGAACTGTGAGTCCCTCTTAGGGGCTGTCTCTTCACAAAGCAGTGTGGTCCTCTGCCTCAGGACCTCAATTTTCTGATGAATCTTAGGAAGTTTATTAATTTTCAGTGAGATCACCTTTGTGTTAGTGAGGACAGGAGTGGCAGCTTCCAGCTCTTTATATGTCAAAGCCAAGTCTCAAAATACAGCTTTTAAAGGAACACCTTGCCCAGTATGAAAAGTTCCCATAGACAGTTAATGTAAAGAGGAGGAAAATAAAAACTGTCATCCAATTCTTTACTTTCCATTCATTCACAAAAAATTTAAAGCATCTATAGTCATATTCTAATTTTAAACATACAGTTTTCTCATCCTATATCATTTCCACAGAACTCTCACAAAATAATCCTGATAATAAAAGGATAGTTATTTATCATGCATTATTGCCATAGTTGTATTAATCAACAGTATTACAAAGCTGGACTACAAACAGTATACTGCTTGTGGGGGAACATTTATCAAATCATAAACACCTGACATGCTCATGGATTTTTCTCCCATCAGTTGTCTTAGTTACCATGTCTATAACATCTTGTTCTTAATTGTAAAATTCCTGTCCATCTAAATGGCTTTGTTTTCTTCAAGAGAAGGTTTTCACTTTCTAAGAAACAATCATCACCTCCGATCTGGCATTCTTCCACTCCCCAGAAAGGTCCAGAGTAATGAAGAGATCAGGTATAACTTGCAGAACTGGCTGTCCCCAGAGCAAGTGCACCCCTTCACACAGCTCTCGCCTCTGCTTCAACTCAGTGAGACGCTCAGAAGGAGACAAAGAACAAGAAGGATGTAGAATAATTTAAATTCTCACTTATACTTGAAATTTATCATTACATTAAAACAAATGTTAGTTTAGAACTTGTGTTCATTTGTCTGCTATTTAATCAACAAACAAAAATTGTGTATACTTGTGAGGTACCATGTGCCAGTTTGGTGTAGGTATACAAATAAAGACAAGTGTATTTGTCTCCTCAAAATGCATTGTGTCTTTATGGAGAAAATATTTGAAATCATCTCTTTATGCTTTTCTGAAGTGTTATCTTTTATCACTCTACAATACAACACCACATCAGAAATTATTTTTTCTCTCTACCAGTAGTTTAGTGCCTTTTTATCATGTTTCCCCATGACTAAGGGTGTAGGCACTCATTCAGTGTAGTGACTCCATTCATTTCATCCACAGAGCAGTGAGATCCCTAGCTCATGTGGTGGCATACTTAATTTCCCAAAATTCTGCATTGCATTTCATAATGACGTTACTAATTGGCCCTCATTTGGTGCTACAGGAAATTAAATGAGAACATTCAGTTTACCAGAAGCTGATAACCTACAAGATTTTTAGAATCCACAATGCATTGCAACCTCTTATAGTAGACCTATTGGTTACTTAAATATTTCTAGTAATTTATCAAAATCCATACATTAGAATATAACTTTAATAATAAATAAAATATCTCAAATTTCAATTTATATTAAAATGAGATTTACTGTCCAGTCAGATCAAAATGTGTCTTACATGTTAATTTTTGTACTCCAAGAATGAAATGATATTCATTTATGGAATTGAGTTACCTATAAATTAGATAAGTTAATTTAAAGAGGGCTCAAAGCAGCCTAAGTTACTTATTCCCTCCCATAGATAAGTACTAGAAATACTACAGAATTAAACAAGAAAACTATAATAGTAGAGTAAAACCTATGAAAAATCTCTGTCAGAGCACTATGACCAAGTACCCTCAGGCATAGGAGGGCAGGTTAGCATGAGGGAGTAGGAAGTAGGTTTTGATTTATGATTTTCTTTTTGCTATATTGCCTTTGGTAGGTGATATTTCTGGATTTATATGCCTATAATAGAGAAACACATCAGAGAAACTGAATATCTTGACATATGAAGAATGAAATGATACATCATGATTAAGTCCAATGTTTTATAGGAATACAGTAAAAGTCAACACCTGTAGTGTACTCCACCATGCAAAGGTACTATTTTTTATGCATTAGGAGCTATAAGAGACAGAAATCTCACCTTTATGTACATTCTAAGAAATAATAATAATATTGATAATAACAACAGTAGCATTTAAATTATATAAATAGTCAGGCACATTTCTAAGAGTTTGTCTTTATATCTATCTTTCATCTATCTATAATCTATTGACCTTTCTCAGAGTGTGTTTGACTTCTTTGTTAATGTAAGGAATAGCTCAAGAGCTCAAATGTTAAGAAGCCTGCATAAGCCATGAAGTATGTGAATATTTATCTAAATTCCAACTGTACAGTCTCCAATGTGACTGCATTAGAACACAGATGCAAATTAATATCATTTATTTCCTTTAAAATAACAATATTGAAAAGAGTGCTGGCAGAATGTACTTCTGAAGAAGATGAGAAGACAATCCCATGGTAAATGAACTGTTTCAGCCATTCTGGAGAGTAATTAAAGATGTGTGTGTTTGATGATCCACTGTACCTCTGGCCACTCCTTCAGGACTGATTCTTGGCAAAGTTTCTTTAATGTCCCCTTTCTTTCATATCCAGAAGTTTACTGTATCTTCCTAAGCATGTTTCAAGTGTTAGGTCTCCTCTTTTCCCTAGCAATCTTAAAAAAAAGAAATCACACTTCAGTTATCAAAGGTTTTACCTGACAATGATGGTTCTTTGGATTTGCAGAACCCAGAACACATGATGACCTTCAGAGAATGCCAGAGTATGGAATAGCCCTTCTTGATCTTTTGAACCAGTGCTTCAACTAACCTAAAGCAAACACAGTTCTTTGTGTTTTCAGTTTGCAGAATAGTATTTAGTTTTTCTAAAGAACTACAGAAGCTAGGTAACAAGGAGGACCCTAAGAGGGACACATGAATTGCCCTGGGAAGGGGAAATAGATGAGATCTCCATGAGTAAATGAGAGGGGGGCAATAGAGGGAGGGATGAGGGATGGTCAATCTCAAAGACGGATGGAGTGGGAGAGCAATGAAAGAGATATCTTAATAGAGGGAGCCATTATAGAGTTAGGGAGAAACCTAATGTAACTGAAAGTTTTACTGTGTCCCAGCTGGCAGTCAGTTGGGACAAATCACTCTCACCTGCCAGTCCTGCAGCCACTGTGACCCAAGTATACACACAGAGGCTTATATTAATTAAAAATGCTCAGCCATTATCTCAGGCTTATTATTGACTAGCTCTTCCACTTAAATTAACCCATAATCCTTATTTATGTTTAGCCATGTGGCTTGGTACCTTTTCTCAGTTCTGTCTTTACATCTTGCTTCCTCTGTGTCTGCTTGGTGACTCCTGACTCAGCCTTCCTCTTCCCAGAATTCTCCTTGTCTGTTTATCCCACCTATACTTCCTGCCTGGCCACTGGCCAATCAGCATTTTATTTCTCAACCAATGGGAGCAACACATTCACAGCATGCTGAGCACCATCACCCATCAACCTAGTGCTAGGGAAATTCCCAGGAATCCACAGGATGATCCCAGCTTAGACTACTAGCAATAGTGGAGAGGGTACCTGAACTGGCCTACCCCAATAATCAGATTGGTGAATACCCTAACTGTCATCATAGAGCCTTCATCCAGTAACTGGTGGAAGCAGATGCAGAGATCCACAGCCAAGCACCAGGCCGAGCTCCAGGAGTCTAGTGGAAGAGAGGGAAGAGGGATTATATGAGCAAGGAGGAAGGGGATCAAGATCATGATGGGGGAATCTACAGAGACAACTGAACCAATCTCATAGGAATGCACAAACTTTAGACCAATAGCTGTGGAACCTACATGGAACAAGGCTAGGACCTCTGCATAAGTGAGACCATTGTGTAGCTTGATGTTTAAGGGCCCCTGGCCTTGGGATAAGGATCTATCCCTGGTACATGAGCTGGCTTTCTAGAGCCTACTACCTATGGTCAGAAGCCTTGCTCAGCCTTGATACATAGGGGAGGGGTTTGGTCCTGACTCAACTGAATGTACCAGGCTTTGCTGACTCCTCATGGGAGCCCTTACACTTTTGGAAAAGGGAATGGAGGGTAGTTTGGGGGGAAGGAAGATGGTGGGGAAACGGGAGGAGAGATGGGAGGGGGATCTGTAGTTAATATGTAGAATGAGTGGGAAATTTTCTCAAATAAAAAAAAAAGAACTACTGTAACACAGTTTAGGAGGTCATGGTCCATCCATCGTAAATCTAGCCAGAGAAAGAGGGGGAAAGAGTGAGAGCCTAGTCAGCAAGTAACCTTGTTAGCCATGTTCCCCTTTCCCTCACCAATAAAACCTTATGTGATATTCCCATACACACCCATTCTGAGGTCCTGATATAAGAGCTTTGAAGATGGTAGCCATAATTTCCAGTATGACCCATGAAAAAATACAATTCCTTCCTATTAGGTTTCCAGAGTATTGGCTTTTGATCCATGAGTAGTGTGGAACTGAATTCGATGAAACTCTGCTTGTACTCTAACATTTTCACACAGTTGTGTGAATATATTTATCAAGGTGTTATATATAGGCACAGTAAGTTGAAGAAACATGTCTATCCCTAAAATAGCAATGAGTAAAATAAATTGAATGCTAGTGAAAGCCATATGCTGGCAGTACACTCAGCAATGATCCCCAGACCTCAACTTAGGGTTATAAAGACATCAGGAAGTAGAATTAGTCACCCTTCGATTAGGTTAACATACTCATGGGCTACCAGACCCGGAAGGCATTTATAAACATTAGAAGTGGTTTGGCAACTATAACAGAAAGCTTTAATAGGAGCACTATAAAGACCAAGAAAGAAAAGCTTAATAAAATATAACAAGGGAAGAGATTTATGGAGATTCAGAAGAACAATGTGCTCTAAGCCAAAAATGTGTCCAGCTCTGCTCTTTATGTGACTCTCAAATAAAACAGAAAACTAGACACATTGTGGGAATCAATTTGAGCCTAGTGTAGTGACTCAGGTGTGTTCATACCTACTAACAATCCCAGCACTTAAGAAGCAGAGGCAAGAGGATTGAGAGTTCAAGGTGAGCACACAGAAAGAATTTGTCGATAATAAATAATAATAAATAAATCCCTCCGAGTCTATTGTAAACCCATCATTTTTACATACCTGCTTCCTGTTCTTCCTACATCTCTTTTCATCTACCCTGAAAATCTGAGAGGGTTAACTGAACGTCTAGAAATAACTTAAGGAGAAAGTATCATTGAAGCATAAAGAAGCACCCTGTAGCACTCTGAGCATTTCATGTGGCAATGTAAATTCCCTTCATTCAAAACGCGCCTTTTAATATTTTAATTAGGATACTGTGGTATGTGAAAGGAACATCTGATTTTAGAAATGCAAATGAAGATGTGCTATGAAACAAAGATGCTGAATTAAAAAGGTAATAAGCAGTTCAACAACTAGCTTAGAAGAGACAGAATGAGAGAATCCTGCAAAATAACCTGATATTTTTTAAATGAAAATTGTAGTAGCATTTTTTCAAATTTAGCAAATTGACAAGGTTAATGACAATTTTAATGCAATTTTTACTTACAAATGTAATAATTATCTTTGACTAATAAACTTGAAATCCATCAAACTGATTGCATATTGATAATAAGCAGAAGTGGCTGTCCCTGTGTTTGCAGCATGTCCAGAAAAGCATGGAGTTCTCCCTTCACTTACAGGCTTTGCCTCCTTCTTCCTGCTCACTTTTCCTCAATTTCTTAATGTTATGAAATTAAACTTCTTTTGCAGATTGTGTATGAAATGCAGCTGGTTTTCCAGCCTTCTTGTTTTAAATACAATTAAATTGAATATGTGAAAGATTAAAGAACTTAGCTAGTGACTCATAAGGACTGAAGTCACATCCATAGACTAAGCTTGCAATCTCAACAGCTAGGATTCTGTAACTTAGGACATCAGGCTTAGGATTTCTGTCACCTTAGAGGAGAAATTTGCCCAACATTTAAAAAATTGAATTTGTGTTTTATTCTTCTTCTATCATAGGAAATAAAAACTTGGTTGCAGGGACAGGGGATGTTCCAAAAGAACTAGACACAATCAAGAAACTAGACACCAGCCAGGCAGTGGTGGCGCATGCCTTTAACCCCAGCACTCGGGAGGCAGAGGCAGGCAGATCTCCATGAATTCCATGCCAGCCTGGTCTACAGAACGAGTTCCAGGACAGGCTCCAAAGCTACACAGAGAAACCCTGTCTCAAAAAACCAGAAAAAAAAAAAAGAAAAGAAACTAGACACCACTTCCTCCAGGGTAGAAATGTTAGTTATCCATAAAGCAGAGATGGAGGAAGAGAGATGTATGATGGAGCACAGAGACCAACAAACAAGATACGTAGGGAGACAAGTAAAGCTTTTGGAAAATACAAACAGGACACTGGCTTCTGCAAACCAAAAGCCTAAACCTGCACTCAGATGATAGCACAGCCTTATAGATGAGGTCCTCCTGCTGTTTTGGAACTTGCCCAACTGATGTTTCTACCAGTATGTTTAAATAATGTCCTGATCTTTAAATTGTATTTATTCTGTTTCTCTTAAAACTACTACCGATTTGGAACGTGTAATCTGGGGTAACCCAAATGTGAGTTTCTGGGCCATAGTCACTCATATTTGGCTTTTCAATAAACCATCACATATTTCTTTTTATAAGAGTTGGCTTTGTGATGACAGTGGACTCTACAATTGATCTGGGAAGAGCAGGGTGAATGATGAAAACATATTTAACACCATGAAAAGCTGGCATCCAGTTAAAGAACCACACAGATCTACCAAGGGAACTGCAGACTGCATTTCAGGTATACATTGTGAAACATCTTACAAGGTGTTGCCAAACTTCACTCCTAAGTTCTAGCTTGGATTTAGAATTAGATATTAGGAAAAAAAATCAGTCTAGGAACTGCTTGAAAATGCATTTTGTTTGCAGTGTTTGGATTGCATTATAGTCACATAGGTATTGGCAAATTACTTAGTATCCAAGGAAGTCATATGATTTATTTGTGTAAGGAAGTATATCAATCTTATAGATTTGAAGATTAATTTAAATGATGGATTTATGTCATATTGTATATATAAATATATGCTATAAAGATGTTCTTTATAATACTTGGCACAATTATTGCAAATTACCAGTGAACATTTCTAGCTATCATAGTGGTGTTAATAGCTTTGTTTTAAGTATCAAGAGCAGATTTTTATAATACAGTATGATTCACAGATCTTTCACCAATAGTTAGAATTATGTGTAAACAAAAATAGGCTCAGTCCATGTAACATTATTTGTTGATGTCTTCAAAACAATAGAGTTACTGAAGTGAGACTGAAAAGAGAGGACTGAATGTTCATTCGGGGTGTAAATAAAGAACTACCAGCAACTGATGACTCTGGAAAGAGGGAGGATTTAACTTCCTTTATTGATGAGCACCCTAGATGGCTATCCAAAACCAAGTGATCAGCTGTGAAATCATATATACATTAGCTCCCATAAATGGAATGAGCAGGTTTTATTTGTATAAACACATATGTAGGTAATAATTTAAAAAGGAGGCCATCAATTTAAGAGGGAGTGAGGCAGAGGACGTGAGAGGGTTGGGAGTGCGGCAAGGAAAATGTAGGAGAGAGGACAGAGGAGAAGGAAAGTGAGGTAATTATATTTCATTTTTAAAATTTTAATACAAAGTAACATAATTAATAAACCAGCTAGAGGAGAAAGATGCAGAAATAAGAAAAGGACCAACAGCTTCAAAAATAGCTAGTAACTTTATTGTTAAGTGATTACATGGTATATTTTTATAAGCAGAGAAAAATGTAATGAAAGAATTTTTTCTTATGAAATTATATGATAGATAGTAAATAGGGAACATTGAAAGACTGCAGTATAGTGTATATAATATTAATTTTCTCTAGAAGTTACTTCATTAAAACAGAATTTATGATAGTGAAAACAGAAAAAAATCAATATTTCCTAACAAGGAAAAGGATAGATGAATTAGAGTACATCTATCACTAGACTATTAAGCAGCCATTAAGGTAATGGTTTCTTTATAATTAATTACACGGAAAATTTCTCAATAGCAATTTCACATGATAAATGGATGATTAAAATGCATGTGTATTTATGTCTATGCACATATACATATGCTAAAACTCATATGTTGAAACGCAAGATTCAATGTATATATAACCATGTACATAAATACAGATACATCCAAAACCAAAGTATAGATTAAAATGTTATCAATAGGTTTTTGGCTCAGATTATTTTGTTCTATGCATTTGTAAAACTTTTCCAGGTTTCCAAATCCAAAGTTTACTTTTATAGTAAAGAAAGTATTTTCAAAAGCACATTGAGCTAGTGGACACAAGCACAGATCAATTTAAATATGATGTCAATGAAAGTGGTTATACATCTCTCAAACATCTGCTGCTGTCCAATGACTAACATTGGACATCATTGGGCAAAAGAATTCCTTAAGGACAATTTGATTCATAATTACATGGAGTCCCTTACAGCAGTCCTCATTATCTGGCCTACATGATCAGCAAAAGGGTGGCTTTTCAAAAGCATGTATGTATCATGATTTTCAAAAAGCACAACCCATACATGGTTAAGTTGGCTGTTTACCCTCAGTATGGTTTGGATGTAGTAAGACCATCCATTGGTTCTTGTTGTCTCTTGTAACTCTCCTCACTCTGCCAGTCACATGTAACATTCAGCAAAGCCCTCTATAGGACAAGAAATATAAGAAAAATATAAATATTGTATTTTCTGTTCATAATAGTCAGTGCACTATAATAATCTCAAAGTAACAATTTGCCACCTCGTCATAGGATTTTTACCTTCAATTATTTAGCTCTTCCACTATTTAACCTCTCTTCTTTAACTCTTCCATGCTAAGAGGAAAATTAAATTTTTCTCTGACATGATTTTACCATAACAAAGTAAACATGGCAACAAGTATCTGCAACTACAGCACTCTGGAGGATAAGGTAGGAAGACCAAGAACTTGAGTCCAAACTGAACAGTACACTGAGACTGTCTCAAAACAACAATGACCAAAACAATAATAATTAATTATTTCCAATCATCACTAGTGAATCATGAAAAAGTTCCTCTTCACAATGAGAAGATTAAAATTACATTGTACATAAAAATTTTGCTAAATGTTTTTATTATTGTTCTTAGGAACTTTAGAACAATGGAAGCTGTATTAAATGAAATACATTACCTCCATGGTCTGTTTCTCTAATTGTTTGTCACTTGTGCCAGTTTCATGATTTATTCTATAGCAGCTCATTAAACAGAAGCAGCAGTAGGTATGGAGTGAGGAATCAAGTATTTGAAAAAATGTAGCTTAAAAAATGAGGTCATCTTGAATGAAGTGTTGGTATTTGCTTTTGCACCAGACATATGTACAAGAGGCAGCATATGCTCAACTCTAGCTACCATGGGAGACACAATATGTGTTAGTTAAGACTGGGTAATAAAGAGAGTAACAGCCAGCAAATGTGAAGGATCCCTAACTAAATCATTAAGTGCCTAAACTATATATCCCTGTTTTTGTTTTCTGTTAAATGAGGGTTTACTAAATCTGAAGACAAATGAGAACCATTTGCTCTATTTTACACAAAACTTGCCATTTACCAAATCAATGGCAATCAAAATAATTCGTTCAAAAATCTGTGTAACACCTACCTTGTCGAAGCCACATGTACTAAGCCTGTCGATTGTAGTAGATTTCATACAATATTTTAACTCTGTTGAAAACAACCTCCAGAATTCTTGAAGTCATTCTATCCTAACAGTGAACACTAGTATCTTTCACCATTTCAGGGAAAAATGTTTTCCAAGTAATCACAACAAAAGAATATCAACAGTTACCTAAACTCCATTCTCAGGCAGTAATAGGATGCTAAGTTGTACTTCACTTACACAAACATTGAGAAAATATATATTTACAAGAAAATAAATTATAGATCTCTGGTGTCTACATACAGAGTTGTTGAGTAATTTTAGGAAACATTACTGCTCATCTTTCATCTTTGGCTGCAGTTTGCAATAGAAAAGCATATCCGACATTGGAGACAGCCAATGTTTTTAAATGACCATTCATGGTTCACTTAACAATAGAAGCATAAAATGTATGAGGAAATTCACATGTCTCAGAACTCAAAATAATCATACTGGAATTGATGGCATTAAATGTCGATTCCAAAATAATGAGGTTTAGGGTAGCAGAAAGGCTGAATGTTGAAAAATTAGATAAGGTAAAAGACTGTTGATGAATTAAGGTGAGAGAAATCAACATGACACATTAACAAGTAATTTTCAAAGAACTCAAGAATAAAGACACAATGCATTAGAAGTCTACAGGAGAACTGTAAGGATAAAATATCACTATCTTATAGACAGAATCTGTACTGAATAAGTGTAGAAAGTAAAAGAAAGATATCTATAAGTAAATGATCTACACTAATGATAATAATCTAAATTAATGATATATATTTAACAAAAATTAAGTTCTCAAAAAGAAAAACATGTCTTAGAAAATACTGAGAATAAGAAATGACCAATAGACTTCAGCCCTCACCAAGGAAAATTCTCTTTGCCGCAGAGACAATTACAGAAAGCCACAAACAATCAAAATCCAGAGTTGTGAAGACCAGTCCCAATGAATACATCTGTTATACAACTACCTAGGGCTTGAGGAATCATTGTATAAAGGGGGACAGAAAGATTGTAGGAGCCAGAAGAAAAAAGAGTTCGCTGTGAGATTGTGTTTTCTAGTAAACTCAGAAGAAACACACATAAAGCCCCACCAACATGACTGCCCAAACATGATCTGAACTAGGAGGAAACCAATAGACATGATAAAGTGGACAGGGCAAGCCCAAGAGGCAACAACCCCCAAAAAAGGACTATAGGCAACTAAGAAATACTGAACATGGGAGAAATAGGCTTCCCTAAGGAAGAGTACACCAATCAGTTATCCAATACTAAATAGTCATACCTGAAACTGTATATACAAGTAATATTATACAGACTAAGAAGATTATACTCATCTATTTGTGTGTGTTGATATATATGTATATAATATACATGTACATTTACATATACATGTAACAACAACTAAAAAAAAGAGGTCATGTATTGGAAAGAGATCAAGGAGAGGTATATGGGAGGCTTTGGAAAAAAGAAAATAAAAGGAGAAAACATGTAATTACATGTCATTTCAAAAAGAAAAGTAACAACAATAAAAATTCTAGAAATTGTACTGGAAAAATATTTTATTTGAATTTGAACTCCTGGTAGGATAACTAAGGTGGAGCATTAGGAATTTGAAATGTGGATCCAGAAATAATTTCAAGATTCATTCATGTATTAAAGCAGAGGAGTAGATGGTAATATGAAGAAAGTTCCTGCAAATGTGTATGTTAAAAATTAAAAGGTAGATAAGTTGGAGTGAACATAAGGAATGATGTTTAATAAAGGACATTCAGCTATGAAAATGTAAATCAGCAGTGATTCCCATTTCTGCTAGCCAGCACTTCTTGATGAAAATGAGTTTTATTGATATTCAACTCAGAGTGAGACTATTCAATGATATTTACAATTTTATTGAGGATTTTACAGCCTGTGGAACACCCCTCAGGTGATAAAAGTATTAGAATAAACTTCTATGATACTGATGGGGTAACTTTTTCCTTTCCCTAACTTTAGAGCAATAAATAAATTTTGTCATTTATGCAGCATATTATGGAAAGATAAAAAGGTTGTAATGCCAAGAAAATTTTTGCATATTGCACACATACATATCCAAATGGAATTATTTTCATTGATCTGATAAATTATTGCTCATCTTTATTTCCTTTATCTTATTCTCAGCAAAGTAAATGAAAAGCAAGTAGCCATATTTCTTTCGTGAACAAAAGAATTGCCAAAAGTCAACATTCCAACATATTTATAAAGGTGAAACTTACTATGCAAGTAATAATCACAAGAAATGATGAGGTTACATGAACATGAGTCATAATTCTGCAAAATAAAGAGTTAGTTGGGAATTTCTTCCTTGAATGTTTTTCCTACATGGAGAGCAGAAACCCCCACTACTGTTATTTGAGTATAGAACACTTGAGCCCATATCTGGAAAAATAGGTTCCTCTGGACTTGCTAAACATTTAAGCCCATGAGTCCTTTCTTCCTTAGCAGTCAAGTCTAAAAACATGTATTGTGTGACTTTTCCTAGGTGCCCTGGCCAGCGGGGTTTTCAACGGGGACCTAAAGGGAGGGCCGGCGAATGAGAGGGACAAGAGACACAAAGAATAAGAGCAAAACAGGACGTCCGATTAAGCTCCAAAATTTTATTTTTCTCACAAGGCATGTATAGGTAGGCAAAGGGGGTTACAAGCAGGAAGGGACTTAATTATGGGGATTGCAAGCAGGAAGGATTTAGTAATGGGGGTTGCACGCAGGAAGGGACTTAATTATGGGCTGTTCGGCCAGCAGGAAATGTTGCTCTGAAGGTTATCTATCTACCCTTGTCTAATTGCCTAATTGCTAACCTACAGCTCATTCACCTGATATCTGAGAAGAGGTTCTGGTATCTGTGGGAAGAGGTTCTGGTGCTATGGAGACTTAAGCAAGACCTAGATCTAAGAAAAGAGGAGAGAAGCTCAAATATGGTGGCATGTGTGTCAAGGGTCACTTAGGCTTATGGCTCTCGTCACCTAGGGAAATACAAACATCTGTTCACCTCAGAAAGACCATCCACACTAGACCAAAGAGCGAGTCCTCCCAGATCTAGCACTATAAACAAATGAGTTTATTGTGGTCACTTACCGGAGCACCGATGACTTGAGGCAGCCGCATCCCCAAAACGTCCACCCCAGCACAGGTGGTGACTCTGTGTAATGTGTAGTCAGTACCAACACAGAAGAATCTTCACACACATACACACACACACACACACACACACACACACACACACCAGACAAGTGCACACACAGCATGTGTTTAATACATTGATAAACTTAGAGAATGGCCTTGTGATTCGGGTAACTTTCTGAGCTCCCTGCACACAGTAAGTGTCCTGGGCTTCATGAGTCTCATCAGTCTCGGGAAAGAAACCTTAATGGCGAATCTCTGTTCTTTATTCACTGGGACATGGATGCCTTGGGTCAAACGTGCATCTCCCATCACTTAGGAAGAATTTTCTTTCTCAAAATACTTTTTAGTTGCTCATGGGAGAAAAACAATCTTGCAAGGCCTCCTAAGTTTAGTAGGCTTTGAAGACTGGAAGGGTAAATCCCAGAACAATTAAAGATAATGGAGAAAGCTGAACATGAAAACTTATTTCCATTATAATCGCCATCAGCACCCTGACCTTTGTCACTGTCACTGTGGCAGTTGAAGAAAATGAATTCATGTTCTCAGCTCTTCTTTGCATCTTTAAAATATAGGGTGAAATCCAAAGATGGAGTTTCCATTTTCAGTCCTCTAACTCTGAACTGAGATGCAAGACACACTTTGATTAACAGATGTCACCAACTGTGACAAGGCAGGCATTGTATACACTGGAGTCGTCTGTCATAATCCTCACCTGTTTATTGCCTACCCTAAAAGGAATATGCTGAGCAGGTGCAATTGTAAAAAAGTGAAAGGGAACACTGATTTTAACCAAATACAAGTCAGGGCCTTCATCCAAGTCCATCTCACCCATTTGAGCCCACCTTGACCAACAACCCTGCGAGCTCATAAGCAAGAAATTGTGCTGGAAGCCCTTGAGATGTGACTTCTTATAAAACAATAAAATCACAGGGAAAAAAAGCACAACTACAAAGAAATTAAATGTAAAGTTTTTCAAAACAAGACCATATGTTTTGTGGCCACAAATACAAACTAAATATAAATACACATCATAGAAGAAAAGAAACCACACTCTCTGATTGCAATGGCGTGGGTTGGAAAGCTGAAGGAGTGACTGGGACACTGCTGGTGAGTTGAGCTGCAGGAAGCCCTTCGTTTGGCATGCCCTTACAAAAAGCTAGTGAAAACGTCATATACACATATCTTGTTGTTTGCCTAAATATGGGAGCAATTATTTTTGTGTATAATCCTCAAAAAAATGGAGGTGGAGACAGGAAGGACCTCTATGTAGCACAAGACAGTAACCGAGTATGAATATGAGCTCCTTTGATTACTACCTTGTCTTATTTATTTTTCTATTGCAGTGACGAAACATCATGACCAAAGGCAACTTAATGAGAGAATTTAATTTGGGGCTCATAGTTCCAGACGAGTTCATGGCAAGGAGCATGGCAGGCAGCAGACAGGTATGGTGCTGGTGCACTAGCTAAGAGCTTATATCCTTAGAAGAAAATGGAATGTGGGGCAGGGGTCTAGAGAATGTGGTAGGATTTTTAAACCTCAAAGCCTGCCCCCAGTGGCACACCTTCTCCAGCAAAATCACACTTCCTAATCCTTCTCAAACAGTTCTACCAATAAGGTACCAAGTTTTAAAATATATAAGCCTGTGGGGACCATTCTCATTCAAACCACTACAGACCTGGTATGACCTAGTAGCATTGTTTTATATCCGGGAACAAAATAATTATAGCAGCTAGATCCATCCCTGATCTTCAGCTTTGTGTAAAGACGTAGACCAGTTAAAGGAAGATCCTACCGCGCAATGGGAGTACAGATTCAAATGGGGGAAGCCAACTTCAAAGGAAGAAGATCTCATTGACCATCAAAACAAGAAAAAAAATTAAAACCCATTGTGCTTTAAGTACAAAGGAGACCCCTTGCTTTCTGGACTCTGAGAAATGACAGTTTTCATGAAAAAGAAAGGTGTTGCTACTACTTAGATAGAGCCTCAGAGCTTGTGAAATTCATGAATTGATATTAATACTTGAAACCTTGGGAAATGTGCTATACTAAATTTATCCCTGAATAAATTTAATTCATTTCAACAAATATTTATCAAGCATTTGCTATGTGTGAAGTGTTATTTATAAACAAGAATGGAAGTAGCAGGCCTGGAGCAGTCTAACTTATTAGTCTGCGCATGTTCTCCAGGCCTTCTGGAGGGCTTGAAACTGTGACACATTCTTTCATCGTTTCTTCACACAAGTTGTTCTCTTGGTTGACAGAATCCTGGCTGAGGAGCAGGTGAGATATGCTTTCTTTATTTCAGATTTTTTTCATTTATGTGTGGGAGGGTCTAGGGGCTTGGGGATCTGAGCATAAGTGATAAAATGTACATGTGCAGATCAGAGAACAACTTGTGGTAGTCTATCCATTGCTTCCACGTGTATGTCTCAGGGATTGAACTCAGGTCATCAAACTTGAGGGAGAGGCCCTTCCTTAACTGATAAGCCATCGGCCTAGCCCCAAGGTGTGTGTTTGCTGATGTCAGTCATATCAGTATCTTGGACTAGGCATCCTTTGGTGCTCTGTACTATCTTGTTTTGTTGTTTTGTTTTGTTTTTGTTTTTGATTGTTGTTATTGTGTTGTATTGTGTTTTAACTGTATGATGAAAGGTCTAACCAAATCTGTTCCTCAATTATTTTCTTTTAATTTAAAACTTCCTACTGTAGAAAGTTCTAGTTCTTTAACTATAGCCTTATATTTTACATATCCCTGGAATTGTGCATGCTGTAAAGCAAGTAAATAAGAGAATGTCACATGATGATCTAGGAAAATGAGTCATCTTATCAGGTATATAAATCTAGATACCAACAAGTAGTAAAATGTCACCAAGGTGAAGTGTTATAACTGTGTAGGACCAGAAGAAAGGTGTGTCTACTAATCAGGATAGTGCATACTTTGTTACATGCATTGTGTTAGAGACACACAAGGGTCAAGTTAGAGACATGAAAGAGGCTGGATAAAGAGGTGATGTCTGAACCTTCACTTTGGAAAACAGACAGGTAAGTAGGTAGTGAATTTGATTTTTTTTTTTTATTTCGTTAAAGACGTTTGTTCCTCAAACAGCACAGCAAATACTAGGTTTCAATTTTTTTTTTTTTTTTTTAAGAAGGAAAAGACTCCCTCGGCACACTCCAAACATGACTTAGGCAGAGTAGGACTTATTAGCCCTGTGCAGAGAGCAGAACCTAATCACAACGAAAGAGTTTGACTATTGAAGAGCCACACATCCATATTGTAATGAAGTCATTCCTCTACTCTCTGGGGAAAGTTCTAAGGCCATGGCCTCCTTCTCTTGACTCACTGAGCCTTTATTCTGAAGTTTTCTGGCTTTACCAGACTCACCTGAAAAACAGAATAATCAAGGTCCACTATAATCACAGTTACTAAAGGTGACAGCTGTTCGACGCCTAACAAAAATCAGTATTTAAACAGATGAACTTCATCTAGTCAGCATCTCAGACTGCATAGAACACAGTGGCATAAAAAAAAGTTACTGTCATATAAAAAGCTGGCTCCCTTTTTAAAAAGTAAGCCATTTCTAAGCTATATGTGCAAGACAATTACAATTTCAATTTCTACTTTTAAAAATATGTTAATTGTACAATGATTTTAATTATAATATGAGTCACTAAGACATAAATTTTCTGCTTCAAGAATAAATAATCAGCAAAAGAACTTTATTTATAGTTTTTGTCATATAAACAGAGGATCCACATAAATTTTGAAAAGTGAAAAATATCTTCTCATACCTTGTGAACTTCCTTCTTGATATATTTTGTTTGATTTTAAGGCTTGTTTATTGCTGCTTTACTTCCTTTTTGTTTCTTGACCCTTCTGTGGCATTGCTGAGGGAAGTTCTCTCTCTGTCTCTGTTTTTCTCTGTCTCCATCTCTCTCTGTGTCTCTATCTCTCTCTCTCCTCTCCCCCTCCTCCCTCTTCCTCCCTTCTCTCTCCTGTGTGTCCCAATAACTGGACCATTCATAATATTTTACACAATTTTCCTTAAGAGACCCAAAGTAAGTAAGTCTATTCAAACAGGACAAACTCAAACAAAACGGGGTAATAGATGAGAATCACACATGCCCCTCATCAGGTATAGTGCAAATGTCTCTCCCTAGAGTATTCCCCCCATGGTCTCATTTCCAATGACATATATCATATTATGGAAAGACACCAGTGGCATAATATCTATACAACTATGATTAACACTGTGTTTAGGAAAAGGACTAAGAACATTTACAAAGCAAACATTTCATATCCTTGAAACAGATGACTGTGCCACAAAACAAATTTGATATAAATGATGAATTTTATTTACTTTCTATATACAGACTCTATGCAGAAAATATATGCATCTACAAAATGATGCTATTTCTTATAAATGTTTTGGATAAAGTACTAAGATGATCAACTCACATTCCAAATGAGTTACCACTACAGAATTAAACTAATTCAAAAAAGATAGTTGGAAACCAGATGTATAAGCTTTAGACCCTTTTGTCAACAAAGGATATATGAATTTGAGAATTAAGAAATGCCAGCCCATCTTAAAGTGAAATTTAATCATTCTTTGTAGAGCATACTGGAAGAAAAAGCACAATGGAATAAATACTGAGGTATGAGAGTATTATGGTTTTCCCTCTGCAAACACATGTGGTCTAAGACAGCCTGTACTGACATAAGGAAAGAGTAGACAGCATATGTAGAAAAAAATATAGCCAGAACTCACCTTTAAGGTTTTTAATTTTACAGAAGTTGGGTATTTTACTCTTAAAATTATTGGCTCAAACTCAAATGACTAAAGAACAGGTGTCACCGAGAAGTCATAGTAAGAATCCTGAAATCTAAGAATTTGATTTAGAGGACAAAAGTTTATTTAGAAGACAAAAATAAGTCTACAAAATGCGTTTTAAATACAAAGAAACAATAAACTTGCCCTGTGAATTTCTTACCTACAAATACTGTTATTAAATAGAATTAATATTTTTGGTTGTGAGCCTAGCCTTTAACGGCTGAGCCATCCGGCAGTGGTGGCGCACACCTTTAATCCCAGCACTTGGGAGGCAGAGGCAGGCAGATTTCTGTGAGTTCAAGGTCAGCCTGGGCTACCAAGTGAGTTCCAGGAAAGGCGCAAAGCTACACAGAGAAACCCTGTCTCGAAAAACCAAAAAAAAAAAAAAAAAAATAGAATTAATAATTGAAGAGCTGATACACTTGCCATAGCAAGAATACAAATTCAAAGTACAATATTTAGTGACTTGTCAAATAGAGGGAAATCAAAAGGAATTTTGACTATACTGAAATTTAGTTCCAGCTCACCTCCAAATAGATAGATGGACAGATAGATAGATAGACAGACAGACAGATAGATAGATAGATAGAGATATATAATAGCTCTATCTTAGAGAAGCTCTCTTCTGTCTCTCATCAATGCAAAACACTTTCCAGAGAATAGTGGTTTATTAGGCTTTTCTTACTCCCCATGGGAGGCCTTACTCTTTCAGAGGAGGGGATGGAGTGGGGGAAACCTGGGGGAGTGGGAGGAGGGATGGTGGAATCTATGGTTGGTATGTAAAATGAATTAAAATTTTTCTTAAATTAAAAAGAATAGTGCTTTATTTTGTTAAAATGCTAACTAGAAATTTTTTGCACTATAGAAAAGAGAAAAATTATGGTGCATTACAAAGCAATCTCAAATTCTACAGTTCGATTTATTATAAATTTGATGAAACTTCACTTTCAGAGCCATTCACAAGTATGAAGCCCTTCTAAGACCATGGGAAGAACTGAGAAAAGAAAGTTTGTTAAATTTGCAAAGGTAGGAAGGATCATTTGGGGTTCCTTTAAAGAGGATTCTCCCCTGAATGGGCTAGGCCATAGAACCTAGAAAACCTATGTGTAGTCTTACAAATTATAAAAATCATTTCCTAAATGTAAATAAAGTAATGAAAACTCTAATAAGGACTCGTGTTGGTATCCAAAATTATTGAGGCATTGTTTCCTAATTTATAAGGTATTTTAAATTTTTCAAATGGTTTCCAGTCTTTAAATGATTAGAACAGAGTTGCTTTGGGATATACTAACATTCCTTGCACTCTATTACATTTTATGATTCATTTTTTCTTCCTCCTGGTTTCTTTAATGCTTACTTAATTGGGGAGAATTGATTCGTAATGCAAGATCACACTAACAGCTGATTTAGAAAAGCACTCTCTAACAGTATCTTCACTACTACAGAGTGGAGAATGGCTCACAAAGAGGCTAATGTTGCATTTGTTTTTATGGCCAGGAGTACTCCAGATAAACATCTGCTTTGATACATGCCCCTCTCTTCATGGCATCTATGTGTGGTTGTCACATTTTACTAATTGTGTTTTGAGAACTTATAACTTTGCTTTCTCAAAAACTTCCATTTTGTTTTCTAGATGCAAACATAAAATGTCCTGTGTAAACCTTAGTCCTATGTACTGAGTAACTGGAGTCTGTAGTGTTTAGCATTTCAGAAGCCATGCATCTCTGTCTTGAATATCTTCTGACTAATAACATCAGTTAGTAATGAATTCTTTAGAATCACACACTTTATAACAAAATGCTACCTGAAACTCTATTTCTTACTATGTGGAAATATATAGATTGCTATATATTATAGATCAGTTTAGAATCACAGAACAAGCTATAGGGCACTGTAATGGAAAGATGGACGTGTCAGTGCATTTTATTTCTGAAAACTAGCCTAATTTCATTGCCTTGCAGCTAAACCTCTATGGTGTCACTGGACAGATACCAACAATGAAAAGAGTAAAATTAGTAACCACACTAGCTGATGTTTGGTTTCTCAAGCACTGTCTCATTTTGTCTTTGCAACGTCCAGTGAATTGAATATTGCTAGACCTAGAAAGCAGTAAGAGACTCAGTAATTTGTTCAAGTTGACACAGCACATACTGACAACAGTAGAACTCCACTACTCATAGTTCAGTTTATTCAGAAATTATTTATAAAGTATCTCTGCGACATGCATAGCATACCAAGTTGCATATCATGTAGTCTGCACTTTGGATATTTACCTATGTAGAAATTTGTTTATAAGTTTGGAGTTATAATTCTACATTTCTAGCTGTGATAAAAACCACCACAGACTCTTCTAGGGAAGAGTAAATAAACACATGTAACTACATAAGTATTTGGAAAATCATGTTGAGTAAAGAATATAAGAAATACATAATTATACCATAATATCACAATCACATATGTAGCGATGTGAACAAAAGAGAAAAGATAAGAATAATATCAAGAGCACTGACTATTTTCAAGAACACATATACATTCAACAAACAAAATTGATCACATTTGATACTTACTAAGGAAGGGATATGATATATAATGTAGGATGAATTAAATTTAAGCCAGAGTGAATTTTTCACATGGAGTCACAATGGCAATATTTCCAAAATAAGAAATATTATTAGTTAAAATAATTGACTTATAACCTTGATGATGCTGATTCAGTGTTCTGTCTAAGATTGTTGTAGCCTCATACAAAACACCACAAAAGGGTGAGAGTGCGGTGTAAAATAAGAATTAGCATTGCATTCCCAAAGCCATCAATCAACCTAAGATAGTCCCCTCCAGTCACCAGACATCACTGATCTCATTTAATCAGATTATTTATTGAAGTAAGGAATTTAATTAAATTCTCACTTGAGTAGCTAGAAGAGATAGAAAACAAAGGTGTATGCACCAAAGACAAACTAGTGCATTGAAGTGTAGTTTGCAAATTCTTATAATGTAAAGATGAATTTTACCACATTTGGCTGGCCATGAATAAGGATTACACAGGACTCTTGTAGTATTGATATGTATATTTGACTCTTCCCCTTTTTATCATTTTGACCCTATATCTCTTGCTCTCTCTACATATACATATTTTATCAACATATAAATATATATGTTATTAATGAAAAATTCTTTTATCTTCTTCGGTCAACAATATTAAAGATTAACTGCATAGAATGTTCACAATTATCATACGCCAGATGTTGCTGTGTTGTGTTCAGTTTACATGACATATTTAATTCTCCCATTTCTTGATTATTAGTGCATATTACCTATCAGCACAGAGTTTGATAAACCATTTAAAAACTTTTATTCTAGAAGTTGGCAGTAGAGTTTTATGAACCAAGAGGTGAAATTACCTTAGATGGGCATGTCAACAATTTGGTTTCTGTATAGGGTATCCTAAAATGTGTGCACTAACACTATTACTTTCCTTTGTGTCCTCACATTACCCAGTGCAGTACCACTAACATCATTCTAATATTATACTACTCTGCATTTCACTGTGGAGTCCTTTATTTCCCTCTCCTATCTTTTGCTTATCTGCTTTATTGGGAAAACATGCTTGGGTCATGGTAAGTGTATGTACTATGTTGTTTGAATGAGATAGGTAAGGGAACATTATTTTTATTTTCAGAATATATTTCAATCAAGGGCATAGAAAAGTTCATCAACCAAATCCTTTATTTTCTTTCACTTGAGGATATTTGAATGAGCAAAGCATCATATTTTTTTATGGAAGTCTATTAATAAAAGACACATTTCAGTGGCAGTGCTTTGGTTAAAATTTCTTTCTTTAGATGCAAATTATCAGGTGCTGGCAGTGTCATCATAGCTGAACATTAGTATTTGGTCAGTTTATAGACTCTCTTCAAATGTGAATATTTTCAGGTCTGGAAACCCTATTTCCAAAAGCCCACGTGTATTGGTTGGGTAGAAGAGATAACGAGGCTGCTGCAGAGTCAGTGGTAATAGGACTCATTCCTCTCAAAATGCAAGGTCTTTAAAAAAAAAAAAAAAGCTGCAAATGCAAATTGGAATATTCAGCCCAAGCTTCAGGAAACAAAATTCCTACTGTATTCACCCAGACCCAGTTTGCTCTTGGGCACTTGGCACTATGAAGAGTGCAATTCATTTCCTATTAAGAAAGGCATCATGGATGCCACTAGACAATAGCTTGTTTGGGCTCCTTCAGGATTAGCAATTACCTGTATCCTTGAAACACAGAGAGAAAGGCAACTGGAGGGTCAGCAAGGGTGGACAGCTGGTCAGTCCTCTGGGCTGGGACTGCATAAAGTCTCAGCACTGTGGTTTAAATGTGGATTGTCATTGAACTGGCATTTAATTGAACACTATAAACAATGTCGCTAGTACAACCATGTTGCTAACGATTAACCCTAAAGTAATCAGATGTTGTTATCTGTCTTCTGGTGGCCTCTTGAAATGTCACTTACCCGAGGGCTGTCTGGGGGAAATAAGAATATACCGATGCTTTAGAGGGGAAAATCCAAATCCACCTGTACCAAATGAGAGCCTTAATTCTTACATGTCCCATCTACAGCTATAACATAAGAACTATCTATGGGTACATGCAGCCCATGTAATTGTACTTTAAAAGAATTCCTAAATGACTGTTTGATGATTAAATGTAAAATCCATTGATAGTTTGTGTATTGAAATTACTTACTTTGAGCTTGATTTGCTTTTGATTAAAAAGCACTAGGATTTGAGATAGTGGTTAAATTTTATGACAATCTGACTTTGTGATCTTCACCACCTCCAGTATTCACTCCCTGATCACATGGAATCCTTTCCGTAACTGCTGCTTCTAAGAGTCCATTTATCTCTCTACATATAAATACATTCATCTTTGCATAAGCCATTTCCTCTTGTATCCATTTGTATGGATGATACCTAAATATATTTACATGTAGAATTGTCGCAACTTCAGATTTTGAACAGAAATAAAATACAGCTTAGAGGAAGCCTCATTCTATACAGATGTGTGTGAACAAGGACTGAGATGGGGAGGTAGAAGGTGAAACAAAGGGATGAAAAGAAGCAAAAGAAAGAGAGATGGTGGTTCAAACACAGGCTGAGTATCTCTGGAGAGCTTGTTCAGGAAATTTTCTGAATAAGAGAGAAACAGCAGAGATATTTAAGATAGGCAGAGTGTCTGTGAAAAGCTGGCTCAGGAGAATCTGCAACTGGGGGAGACAGTCATCAGCTTAATATATCAGACACTCGGTTATTTCAGGATAAGGCAGTTTTATGCCTCAAAATCATCTAAAACTGATGTTTTTTCTGTTCCCTTTATCTAAAGCAGCTACGAGAGATTGGCTTGGAGTGCTTCCATCCTGTTTTCAGTTTAGTGAATACATACTGATCTCCTAATCTGTGCCCATCATTGGGCTAAACTCCAGAGCTACAGTCATGAACTACACATGGAAATGGGCCTCAAAGAGGACTTAAAAAACATTCGGTGGTCACATGACCTTTTAAAAAAAGTTTAAAATAAGTCCAAATTGCTGAAAGCACAAGAATTGTCCCCTAAATAGTTCTAAAGTGAACCATAAGACTTCGTGAGAAAAGTCACATACAAATGAAACTGGAGATCGAAATCAGACTAACAACAAGAAACAGGGCAGAAAATGGGCGGTTGGGGAGTTTACCAGTCTAACACTTGGAATCAAAGACACTGGTACTAAGTAGGAGATAATAGACTAGAAAGACAGAGGAAAGAGTGATTAAAAAAAAAAAAAGGCCCAGGACATTGTACTGAGCAAAGTGGAAAAGAGGTAAAGGACTTTTGACAAAGATAGCTCATTTGGACATTAGAGAATCATTCCTAGCTGCAGTGTAGGGAAAGACTAGATACACATTAAGAAGAGCAGCAGGAAGGCCAGCTGGGGAGTGTGCACTTTTCCTAAGAGTGCTGGTGGTCATGGGAAAGCTGCTACATCACTGGGAATGGAGACTAAGGATTTGAAAGACACTTAAGAGAGAAGAAGAAACCAAGAATGGAAGGAAAGTTAATCAACTGAATCTAGGAATTTAGTGAACTTCTTTGATATTTTGCATAATTGTTACATTTCACTCTTGTCCACTACCCCTTACAACATCAAGGATGTTTCAAACTGTAAGGCTACGAAGATAAGGAGAAAGTAATCAAGTGAAGAAGTTCAGTAATGTAAGGAAGAGTCATCGCTCAATCCTTGATTTTGGCAGAAAAATTTACAAGTAGTGAATTGGAGCCTTTCATTTAGTTGATCTTGACAATTTGCAAATCACTGCACAGTATCTCCACCTATTTCAAGTCATAAACAACCACAGCACCCTCATATGTGTATAATAGCCTTCAACTAAACCCAGAGATTTCTGACAAGTCACTTCAAGTGCAAGGACTGAAACATCATCCTGAAAGGAAAATGCTTTATCACAGTGATGAACTCATTATTCTGTCCCTGACCAACTCATCCAAAGGAAGCCCAGGCTAATAGTTACGAACAATATTTAGCATCGCCGAAGGTAAAATCCTGCCTTCTCAACATGCTGTCCAGGCCACACATAAATCTTCCTCCTTCAGCTTCCAAACCAGAACCAGTTATGGCATACTCTTTAAGACATCTTGATTACAAAAGCAGACTTCAATTTTTCTGAGTCACATTCCACAACACACTCTTTCTAAACATACTGTCAATGAAAAAGACACCTCATTTTGCACTTTTCTATTATAAACAAGTCACTTCAAATTCTTACATATATATAATTTTATTGTGTATACTTAAGGCGAAGAACATGAGGTTATCAAAATTCTACAGATAATAAAACAGTGTCAGCAGGAAATAAAATGAGCATATCCATCATTTCATAAAGCAGTAATAACACAATGGATTTTATGTTAAAGTCAGTTCAAGTCTGCTCTGTGTGAACCCCATGTACAATACAACTGAACACATATGGTCACATTGTTCATTCTACCTCTAGACTAGTTCATTCCACATAGCTGCTATTTGGTACTCTGGCCTGCATGCCTTCTCTTCTTTAGGCCACTTGACTGCTTGTTTAAATGAGCACCCCTACCCTTAGATGATCAACTCCTTTCTTACTCTGTTTAAGCCATACCAATAGGTAGTCTCTGACCAAGAATTGTCCACTCATTTGAGGTCTATTTCTCTGTCCTCAGTAACCTGAACCTTCCTCTACAGCAGAGTCACAGACCATACAGAAATCATCACAACTGTGAAATGTAAAAGGGCCAATTTATAAAACCTGGGCTTTCAAAAATCGCTGTTCTGCTCTATGAAAAGATTTATTTACAAAGCCATCCTAAGAAGGGAGAAATTTCCATGATGCCAATGAGGCAGGGAACAGGGTTGAGTTCTTTTCCAGCTACCTTTTCCCCTGACAAAGGTATTGTTGAAGGGAGAAATGGTATACAAACTAAACATTCAGAAGCACCTTCAAAGCTTAAGTAAAGCTTTGTTTGGCAGAAAAATATCACATGTGAATTATAAACCAAGACAAGGGCAGACAACAACTGAGTTGTGTTCCATCCCACAAGCTCTCAGTATACTGGTGTCACATGGTTCCATGCTTTATTCTCTAGATTTAGGAAATGTAGAAGCTATAAAGTTTTAAGTGCTTTATAATGCCATGAGAATTAATTATTATAATGAGTTTTATGACATGCATTTCATAGCTTAATAAAGTTTTCTTTAAAAAACACATCTTGGGAGTAGAAAACAAAGCATCTTTCTGTGCAAACCACAAGCCCATAAAATGCCTTCTTACTTGGTCTTCATTTATCATGGTCTCTTATTTCTTGTTCTCCCTCTCTGTTCTTGATCCAGCTGGGATCTCCAGCTCCCCTAAGCTCTCTTTCCCTCGACCCTCGCCCTTCATTACCCCCACTCACATCCATGTTGTTCATGTAGATCTCATCCATTTCTCTGTCATTGGGCGATCCCTGTGTCTTTCTTAGGGTTCTGTTTTCTAGGTTTCTAGCCTCCCTGGTGATGTGAGTAGCAGTCTAGTCATCTTTGTCATCCTTGTTCCACATCTAGTATCCTCCTATGAGTGAGTACATACCATGTTTGTCTTTCTGAGACTGGATTACCTCACTCAGGATGATTTTGTCTAGATCCATCCATTTGTCTGCAAACCTCATGATATCATTATTTTTCTCTGCTGAGTAGTATTCCATTGTGTTTATGTACCACATTTTATTTATCCATTCTACAGTTGAAGGGCATCTAGGTTGTTTCCAGGTTCTGGCTATTACAAACAATGCTGATATGAACATAGCTGAGCAAGTGCCCTTGTGGTATGATTGAGCATTCCTTGGGTATATGCCCAAGAATGGTATAGCTGAGTCTTGGGGGAGATTGATTCCCAATTTTCTGAGATAGCGCCAGATTGATTTCCAAAGTGGTTGTACAAGCTTGCATTCCTACCAGCAGTGACCACATGAGAATAGGAAGAAGCAAAGTGCTAGAGAGGTCCACAGAAATCCACAAAGATACCTCCACAATAGACTACTGGCAATGGGTGAGAGAAAGCCCGAACTGACCTACTCTGGTGATAGGATGGCCAAACACCCAAATTGTCGTGCTAGAAATCTCATCCAATGACTGAGGGAACCGGATGCAGAGATCCATGGCCAGGCCCCATGTGGAGCTCCAGGAGTCTAATTGGCGAGAAAGAGGAGGGTTTGTATGAGCGAGAATTGTTGAGACCAAGATTGGAAAAAGCACAGGGACAAATAGCCAAACTAATGGAAACACATGAACTATGAACCAATAGCTGAGCAGCCCCCAACTGGATCAGGCCCTCTGGATAAATGAGACAGTTGATTAGCTTGATCTGTTTGGGAGGCATCCAGGCAGTGGGACCAGGACCTGTCCTCAGTGCATGAGCTGGCTGTTTGGAACCTGGGGCTTATGCAGGGACACTTAGCTCAGCCTGGGACGAGGGGACTGGACCTCCCTGAACTGAATCTATCAGGTTGAACTTAATCCCCAGGGGAGTCTTTGCCCTGGAGGAGATGGGAATGGGGGTGGGCTAGGGGGAAGGCGGGGGCTGGGGGGAGGACAAGGGAATCCGTGGCTGATATGTAAAATTAAATTAAATTATAAAATTTAAAAAAAGAAATTAAAAAATGCCTTCTTATTGAAAGATAATTAACACTGAAGTTAATTTTATATCTATCTCTTTGTCTTTTAATCCAAAGACATTCTTGTCTTGGTAATAGTTGACTGTTCTTTTTGATATGATCACTCCTTTCTCCTCCAGACAGGCCAATATCTTTGGTGATTAGCAGGGGACAGCTTGTCTGTCTCGATTAGTATTGGATACTTAGCAGCTCACTTCATACTTTGCCACTTATTGCACCAAAAAAATTTATTTATCCTCCTTTTCTTTTTATGTTTTCTTTTCTCCCAAACAGAACAGGCAAGCAGTGTTATCCCAATGAGGAATGCTGAGATAAGTAAGTTTTCCCATGCTTGCACATAAACAATATTTGGGGAAAAATAGATACCTTATCTGAGAAATTTTTCATAAAAACAACACATAACTTAAAGTCTCATATATCCCTAAATATAAAATGTTAATGTTTTAAGTTAGTAGCTACAGAAATGGTAAAGGGCTCTCATATCACAGACAGATAAATCTAACTGTTTCAGCATTATTTTTCAATTTTTCTCATTTGCCTACTATGTTGTTCATTTTCCTGTTGCTGTGATAAAACACCATGACTGAGACAACTTATAGAAGAGAGAGTTTCTTTTGGCTGTCAGTTCCAGAAGGACATCACTTTATGTGATGTCATAAAGTGGAGACATGGCGACAAGCAAGTGGCAGGCATAAGGAAACTGAGAGCTCACATCCTCAACTGTGAGAACAAGCCACAGAGAGGAACTGGAAACGTCACAAGGATTTCTTTTTTTTTTTTTTTTTTTTTTTTTTTTTTTTTTTTTTTCACAAAGCCTGCCTGTAGTGATGGGATTCCTCCATCAAGGCTGTGTCACCTAAATGTCCTCAAATATCACAACCAACTGGGACCAAGTGTTCAAGTGACAGAGATTAACTATGGTATACATTCCTCATTCAAACCACTATACCTACTAAACTATTAGAATTCAGCTAGGAACTAGAGTATAGATTGTAGAATGTTTTCAACAATAACAGAAGCATGATATTAAATCCAATTACTGTAATTCAGAAATACTGCTTCTATAAACTAAACAAAATGTTTGTCTTCAAATAGCTTTATTCTGTTTCTTTACTAAATATAATGATGGTTATCAAACTCAAAATCTTCACAATTCATAAAGTAAAATAGTATCTGGAATAGATAATGTTCTTTGAAGAATAAATTGATTATTATCAATATTATCCTTTCAGTTTTTAACTCCCTTTGAAAAAAACAGAACAGAAAACATGTAACGATGTTTGTCTATCAATTAAGTGCTGGGAGTTCAGATAGAATATGTGATTAATGCATCCGCAAAAAGGCAATAACAAAAGGCTACGACCAAGACTGTAACTCTCATCAGGGTCGGCATCCATTGTGGATAATAAAATCACAGAGGTCAATGCAAGACATAAAGTTAATTGCAGTGCAAGAACTACGAGCTCCTCGTGTATCTGCCAGTCAGTAAAGGTCAGGAAGGCTAAGCTTCAGAAACGCCAGCAATGGATGCATGTAAACCTCAGACCAGGGTAAGGGTAGCATGGAAAAATATTTATGTTTTTCTTTGTTAGTTTGTTTGTATATCTGTGTGTACAATTCCATTAGTGCATACATAAAAACCAGAAAATGATGTTAGGTGTCCTTTTTATCTCTCCCAACCCTATTCCAGTGAGATGGGGTCTTTCACAAAACTTAGAGCTCACTTTTCCTTCTTGTAGGTAGGTAGTCAGCAAGCCCCAGAGATCCTGCTGTCTCTACCTCCCCTCTTACCCTCAGTGTTGGGGTTACAGGAGCATGTAATGATCCTCATCTATGTCTTCATGCTTGCTCAGCAAATGGAGCCATGGAGCCATGTCCCAAGACCAAGAATACACATCTTTAAGCACAAAGAGCTATTACTTATGAGTGTTTGTCATTCAAGCACTTTGCCAAGTCTCTAAACAACATTGTAATTTAACTACGCCTAGCCCCATGGGATGTACCAGCTTTACCATGACTAAACAGCTCATCATGGTCACACTTAAGAAACAGGGCAACTGCCCAGAACTTAGGAAGCAGAGGCAGGCGGATCTCTGTGAGTTCGAGGCCAGCCTGATCTACAAAGTAAAATCCAGGACAGTGAGGACTGCACACAGAGAAACCCTATCTCGAAAAATCAAAAAGAAAGAAAAAGAAAGGAAGAAAGAAAGAAAGAAAGAAAGATAGATAGAAAGGAAGGAAGGAAGGAAGAAAGAAAGAAAGAAAGAAAGAAAGAAAGAAAGAAAGAAAGAAAGAAAGAAAGAAAGAAAGAAAACAGAGCAATTGCAATTGAATTCCAAGATTTCCTTAGTGTGAATCCAAGGCTCTTCTTCCTATTTTTATAGAGGATGGCACCCAATATAAGGAAGCCACTCTGGGGATGAATAATAACTAAAGAGAAAACAGAAAAGAATCAAGCAAACATGAAATTTAAGTCAAAATTAAAACTAAGGTGCTTTGCTGTGGGTCTTTGCATCTTCTTCCATCAGTCACTGGATGTAGGTTCTATGATGACAATTAAGGTAGACACCAATTTCAGTGCAGGGGAAGGCTAGTTCAAATACCCTCAACACCATTGCTATGAGTCTTAGCTGGGGACAATCTTGTGAGTTCCTGAGGTTTTCCCTATCCCCAGTACACAAAGTGACGTTTTAGAGCTCATTCCCTATGGTGCAATGCCTCACTCAGCCTTGATGCATCAGGGAGGGGCTAGTTGCAGCCCCAACTTGGTATGCCAGCCTGTGTTGACTACCCAAGGGAGGCCTTACCCTCTATGAGAAGGGGATAGGGGTGGGATTGCAGAAGGTGGGGGGGGAGCAGGAGAAGGGGAGGGAGGGGGAACAGTGGTTGATATGTAAAAGGAAAGAAAAAAATTTTAGTTTAAAAACAACTTAAAAAAATCTATGGTGATGAAATTTTTAAAAATATATATAAATCAAGCAACAAAATCTGAAAACCATGATATTTATTTTATTTATTCAATGTCAAAATTAAGAACTCCTACAAAATCAGGTAATAAGACAAAAATTTAAAAAATCATTTTTGGTCCCAGATTTTAAACAAGTTACAAGGATAACAAGAAAAAAAGTGAGTTTGAAAAGGCACAAACAAATTTGAATACTCAACAAAAAGAGCAATCCAACCCTCTGTGGAAAAGCAGAGTTAAATTTTAACACATGCAAATGTGATATAAATAAAACTGACAAAGAAAAGTAGAAGCACTTTCAGTGTGCAGTGTTGAAAATGCTTGTCGAAAACTTGATAAATGAATAACCACAAATGCTGTGCTTCAAGGGTATCGTCACCACCCTGTTCATGGTCTGGGTCTCTGTCACCCACACAGAACATTCTATTGATCTGTGTGTGTGAGTGTTAAAGGAAAGGAAGAGTAACTTTATAACCAAATCCTAGCTCAGATTGCTGAAATCAGATTCTGCATTTTTAAATCATAGAAAAATGGACATTTCAATGAAAACTGTCTGCTAAATTTTGCTCTAAAGAACAAGTCTAAAAATATATATCTGACTAACATCCAGTAAAATAACTCTACCAACTCAAGAACCAATTGTCTCTGGTCAGACACATGAAGTGTTTATATTTAGGTAGATTATGATACAAGACAACCCTATGCAAAAGAATGGTATGTGGACTAAGGAACAAGAAATATGGGGAAGCTCTGTGAGCATAAGAGGTCACTAGCCTGAGGGTGACACTGATAGAGAACACAAAGATAATGACCCAGATTTAATGTCTTTCTCCTTTCATGACAGAATGCTGAATGCTTGTTCCTATGCATATGATGTTGAAGCAAAAACAGATGAAACAAGCTGATATAATACCAGTCATGTGTTCTCATTAAACAGGGGTTCTAGTGTTTTGAACAAAGAGAGGGATGTCTGAACAGTGCAGCTATTTCACGGAAACAAGAGTGTGCACATGTGTCATGCCAATGAAAACTTCATGCAGCCACATGTGGACTTGAAATAATTAAGTCTGAACTAACAATGTTACTCTTCATCAAGACAAGTATGAATTTAATTCCAACATGGCTATCTTCAAATCAGTTCTACTGGGGCATGACTTTTATGCAAGAATCTGCAGTCTTGACAATGTACAGCACATTGATCCAGGCAGATGAATTTCTGAATTTGTCTGCACAATCAAGATGCAAAATATCCTCATCATCTCCAAAGATGAATCACATGTTTGTCCATGTGATTCATGTACACGTGTGTACATGTACCCAACCTTTAACTCAATGTTGAAAGATCTTGACTGATGAACTCTTTGTCATTCTGAATATTCTTGCATTTTCTAAAATTATGTACATGAAATCATCTGAACAGTATTTTTTTGGTATCTGGGTTTTTTTAACTCAATATAATGAACTTTATGGTAATCATTATTGGTCACTAGACTGATAATTTTTATTGCCAAGTGCTGTGAAGATAACACATATTTGACTTGTTGATGGACCAGTTATGGATTTACACTAATCAACCATTAATAACAAAGGTGCCACCAGCAGTTGTGTAGATATGTCTGTCTACTTTTTAGGTAAATATCTAATAATATAAGCATCTTATTTTGTGGTATATGTGTGCTTTATACATATTCAATAAAATATCAAAGAGTACTCCAAAGTCTTTGTACAAATAGGATGTGGGCACTCAGAGGATCCCACATTTCTGTCAGAATTGTATTTTTCTAATCTGTTTAATTTTGATCATTATAATGTGTGTGTGTATAGTAATTTCTTCCTGTGGTTTAATTTGAAGGTTTTAATGAATAGTGATTCTGATTTTACCTAATATGTATCATGACTACATAACTTCTTTTTGAAGGGTTCACTCAAATATTTGGATAATTATATTCAATAAGTTGACTTTGAAGAATTATGCATTCTAAAGAAAAATCCTTTATCAATGTTATGTTTGGGACATGTTTCTTCTCAGTATATGACATCTTTTATTTTCCTGAGGTTTTTTTTTTTTTAATTGCTTTTGTTGAGACACAGTTTTGCTAAATAATCCAGACTGGTTTCAAACTCTTAACCCACCACTCTTAGGCATGCAAGTGCTGGGATTACAGTTGGCTGCCACCACCCATTGGCAAATGACTTGTTTTCTAGTTTCTTAATAATCTTCAAAGAAAAAATACAAATGATTTTTTGTTGTTGTTTTTTTTTGGTTTTTCGAGACAGGGTTTCTCTGTGTAGCTTTGTGCCTTTTCCTGGAACTTACTTGGTAGCCCAGGCTGGCCTCGAACTCACAGAGATCCACCTGGCTCTGCCGCCCAACTGCTGGGATTAAAGGCGTGCGCCACCACTGCCCGGCTACAAATGAATTTTAATTTAGTCTGATGTATTTTGTTTAATTGTTCATAACTGTCAAAAAATTATTATTTGCCTCAAGAACAGAGGATTTTTTGTGTGTGTGTTATAGTTTTCCTTGTACCTTTGGGTGTATATTTATATTAGAGTTCTACAAAGAAACCAAACCAATAGACTATGTTTATGGGCTTTTATTAGATTTTCTTACATAATCAGGAACTGGTCTGTTCTGCAGTGCTCCATCAGCACACTGGAGAGTTGTGGTAACCAGTGACTGGTAGATGCAAGCCAAAAAACTCAAAATAGAAGAAACCCATCATGAAGACTCAGACTGAAGATTTAACTTTAATCACTTTAGTAAATCAACTCTCCTATAAGAGAAGTCTTTAGACCTAAGATGCACTGATACAAGTCCACATTCAAAGGATGATGAAGAGCCGATAGCCATGTTGATAACAAGCAAAAAGTGAACAAGCTCGAAAAGGTTGAGGTATTAGCATCAGCTCTCTGTTTTCTTTTTCTACTTTTGGTTCTACAAAGGCATCAAGTTTATTGGATGGAGCCACCCACATTCAGTATGAGTGTTTGCCACAAAATTTGCTTACCCATGAATCAAATCTCTATGGAGATGCCCTCTCAGACTTACTCAGATTTTGACCCTGAAATTCTAGGCTACCCTCAATACAGCAAAGTTGACAACCAAAACTGACCATCACTGTATGCCTTCTAAGTCAAAGTGTTAGTATTACATGATCCAAAAATATACATTTTATATTAGCTTCTTTTCCTCTTGCCATAATGAAATATTCTGGCAAAAGGAATTTACAGAGAGAAGGGTTCATTTTGGCTTATAATTTCAAAGTATAGTTCATCATGTTGGAAAGTTAAGGCAGTAGCAACTTGATTCGGGTGGTCACTGCATCTAGAATTAGGAAACAAGGAAAAGTGAATGCATCAACTAAACTACAGGAGATGAAACCAAAACATACCTGCCACTATTTCTGAAATGTAGTGATATGGAGATAATAGGACATACAGTAGAAAAATGATCAAGATCAAGACCTAGGTCAGGGAACACCTAGAAATGAAGATAACCTTTTTGACTGACTAGAGAGACAGGGCAATAAAAGGGAAGCAGGATTTACAGGAACCATCTTTACTGGGGCTGACTGGCATTCTAAGACTGAAATAAATCAAGTGACTATATATGATTGTGATCTTTGGATCTAAGACCTAGCACATTAGGTATTGTTGAACCCAACTAGACAGAGGGTTTGTTTGTGTTATTGCATTAGATTATATGAAAGGGTTTCATGTCTTAAGAGACAAATTGAATTCTGAACTAAGTCAGCCTTTTAACCCAAATTTACTTGTTTACATATTCTGTTGGAGAGGTTCATTTTCCATCATTACTTTGAGCCAACTCACTTGAAGAATAGTGTGCTGGAAGGCAGTGTTCAAATGATGCCATGAATCTCTACCACCTGGAAATAACACCAAGATAAGTCCTTTATGTGCCATCCTAAGGGTTCTAACTCTTTTGTAGGTAATAGAGTAGCAAATAATAAATTATTTGATCCTACCTATCAATGGTCAGTATTGCTAAAGTTCTTGTTGTTGGACTTAATATAGACATTGAGTTTGTTGATCTTCTAAAGCTCACTATCACTGGGGTTGTAGCCACTCATCAACTGGAACTCAGTTTGGACCAGCAGTCAAGCAACCATTATTACAGGCAATGGATAGAAATAGCTCCAGCTCAATAGGTACTAAATAAGATCAGAGATCAGTAAATACTCTGGAAGAGGAATTGTAGTCAGAAGTTTTTCTGTGTCCTGCAGCCACTCGGTCTCAAGTAAACACAAAAAGGCTTTTATATTAATTACAAACTATTTGGTGTATGGCTCAGACTTACTCCTAACTAGCTGTTTTATCTTAAATTAACCCATTTCTATTAATCTATGTATCACCACACTTCTTGTGGCTTTACCTGTGTTCCATTACATCTTGTTCCCCCAGCAGCACTCAGCGTCTCCCCTGACTCGACTTTCCTTCTCCCCATCTCCCTGTATCTTTGCTTGGATTTCCTACCTAGTTATAACCTGTCTTGCCAGAGATCAGAGCAGCTTCTTTTTTTCCCCCTTTGGTTTTTCGAGACAGGGTTTCTCTATGTAGCTTTGGCTGTTCTGGAACTCACTCTGTAGACCAGGCTGTACTTGAACTCACAGAGATCCACCTACCTTCATCTCCCAAATCCTAGGATTAAAGGCATGTGCCACCACCGCCTGGTGAGAGCAGCTCCTTTATTAACCAATGGTAGCAACACATATTCACAGCCTACAGAAAGATTATTCCACAGCACTTCCCATTTTCTGTCTAATCAAAAACAAAGGTTTTCATTTTAACATAGTAAAATTACATATAACAAAACAGTTATCAACAAAGGATTACATTACAATATCTAGTCCATTTGTATTTGGCAAAATTAAAGAAAATACTCTATCATCTATTCTATTTTGTGAGTCTAAAGTTTTATTTCTAATTTTCCTTTTGTCTAACTAAAGGAAACTATAATTATTACTATCTAATCTTCAACTCCATCAAAGACCCCAGAAGGATATAATATTACCTTAGTAAACAGGAAGTTCATTGTAAGCAACTTCCAAAATTCTAGAAATGACAGAGACATCTGGTTGCCTGGATAGTCATCCAAAGTTCCTCTGTAACATTGAGGCATTTATCTTCAGCCTATAAGCCTAGAGTCTCTGGCATATTTTTTGGTGAAGCAGGAAATTTGAAGGATTGTTTAGCCTGTTATGTCAAATTTTATCATGCACTTTTCTCTTTGTCCTGCTTAATGTCTTGGCAGTTTCTTCTGTGAAGCAGGAACCTGAAGGGCCATCCTGCCTTGTTTTGGCAAAGTTCAGTGGTCACTTTCCTATGGGTCCTGCATGTCTAGTTTATACAACATACTGTCAAGTAGTCTAGGAAAGAGCAGTTTCTTGCACAAATGGCTAATCTTATCATAATGAAAGCAGTCTCCTAATGAGTTTCTTTGATGTCTATCATCTTCTTTGAAGTAACTGGTGCTGTCATGTTGCATTAGAAAAAAGACTAAGTCTTAAAAAGACTAAGTCTTAGTCTTTGGAAAAAAGACTAAGTCTTAAAACATTTTAAATGCCATATTCTGTAGGTCTTTGAAGTGCTTGAAGATTGCCTATCTATCTGCAAATTATATTTTTATACCTGGAAAATTTAACTAACATTACTATAAGCTTGACTAAAATAGATGACTAATTATTAATCTGTATTTATTAATTATATATTATAATTTTAAATGAGTTGCATAAACATAATACCTTAAACAAGAGTAGAAATATACATACAGTATAAGAAAATTGACCTTAAATTTGAATCAATAAACCAAAATCCATATCAATGTAAAATATTTTGAGATTAACAGTTGCTTTTTGGATCAAAGTAGATTCAATAATCTATCTTTTTTTATCATTTCTATATAATATCCACCTTGTTTCTTTGGAAAGAGATCACATTTATAATCAACCCCCTTTAAATAAAAACAAACATTCATAAACAATATTTCAGGAATTTGGGCATAGCTTTTCATACTACTTCCTCCTAATTGGGGGCACTGGCAATCTTAAGAGGATCCTGAACAAATTTAGAATTAAATTTTTTAATCTGCATCATCTCAACCAGTTACCTTGAAGCTTTTCTGGATGTTGGATCATCAAGGGCCATTGATCTTATTGGAGATCTCTCAGAGGGTCTGCTTTGATGGAGCTATATTAACCTGGAAGGAATCCACAACTTCTTGTCTTCTATGGAAACAAAACAACATATCCTTAGACTCAAATTTTGAAGTCAAGATATCTTTAAGATATATATGTTGGTTTAACTTAGCAGCCCCTAAATCAAATGTCTCTCTGCAGTTAAAAATCCCAAAGATAACATAATAATATATAGTATCCAGACTCTTTGAGTATTTTCCGTCTTTTATATGTGTTTTTTTAATTACTTTATTTCTTTTTTAAGGACTTTTTCTATCCTTTTCTTTTCTCTCCCAAACTTATGTATATTTTTAAACATACTGTAACCCATTTAGATGTTTGTTTGTTTTTCCATCTGAATCTGTTTATTGTGTATCTTTAATCCTTTTCTGACCAGGAGAGTTTTGTTTTTTTGTTTTTTGGTTTTTTTTTTGGTTTTTGGGGTTTTGGTTTTTTGTTTGTTTGTTTGTTTGCTTTTCCGAGACAAGATTTTTGGTGTAGTTTTGGTACCTGTCCTGGATCTCATTCTGTAGACCAGGCTGGCCTCGAACTCACAGAGATCTGCCTAGCTCTGCCTCCTGAGTACTGGGACTAAAGGCATGCGCCACCACTGCCTGGCCCAGGAGAGTTTTTAAACAGCTAAGCTGCATGGCTAGGATGAGAATGTGGCTTTTGCTGCTAGGTCTGCCCCACTTGGCTTTTCAACATGGCATAGGTACTAATGAGTCACACTTACCTCCCCAATTATGGGAAACAGTATTAAGTAGCATGCAACCATGGTTTTAAGCCCACAACTGTGTTCTCAATTCCACAGTCAGTGGCTGGGAGAAGCTTCTTTGTACTCAGCTCTTGGGAGAGACAATGGAAATCTGCCATGCCACTTGGCTCATGGTGGTGGCAGCCCACCCCTCCTCACAGGCAGCTATCAGGAGATGTGTCTGTGTGCTGCTACTAGTATGAGACTGTGAGACTAGGAAGCCCAGTGTGGCTCTGTTTCTGTGTACAGAATGTTTTTTAAGCTTTCTCAGGTCTATGTGGATCAATGCCTGACAGTGGGCACCAAATGTAGTCAGAAGTTTTCGTGTGTCCTGAAGCTGCTTGGTCCCAAGTAAACACACAGAGGCTTATATTAATTACAAACTGTTTGGTCTATGGCTCAGACTTACTGCTAACTAATTCTTTTATCTTAAATTAACCCATTTCTATTAATCTATGTATTACCACATTTCTCATGGCTTTACCTGTATTCCATTACATCTTGCTCCTCTGACAGCACTCAGCGTCTCCCTTGACTCTGCCTTTCTTCTCCCTGTGTCTTTGCTTGAATTTCTTGCCTGGCTATAACCTCCCTTGCCATAGGCCAGAGCAGCTTCTTTATTAACCAATGGTAACAACACATATTGACAGCATACAGAAATATCACCCTACAGCAGGGAATGGCTGGAGCTAAGTATAAGGAAGACTCTTAAGCAAAATATGTTTTAACCTGCAGAGAACAATTTTGAAAATTATGTTCTGAGAATTGGTCAGGGCTAAATACTTATACTCTAAGTTATTGGACAAAGCACTCTCACTACATGAATGCCTAGATTTACATAAATTCTTCCCAACTGTAAAATTTGCATGAGTGAGCAAAAGTTATTGCAGACTGTTATTTGTAAAACTCTGTGACATAAAATAGGTTTTAGTGAGGAAAAAACTGTTAAAAATAGAATTAAACAAGTGTTTTGAACTGTCTGAATCTTCTAAAATGAATCTGTTTCTAAAGCAAACCAAATTTATCTTCATTAAAATCCTGCTTAAGCAGATAAGTCTTACCATGAATCCCTGTCTTGTCTTTCTTTCTTTCTTTCTTTCTTTCTTTCTTTCTTTCTTTCTTTCTTTCTTTCTTTGTTCTGGCATTGTTGGGGTTTTTTATTCTATATGCTGATCTAGTGATATGTTTATTCAAACTGCTCCACTTATAACTTGCTCACTACACCTATTGCCTTGAAGATAAATACTTTGCTCATTTACATTTGGTTTTATTTTTCAAGCCACAAAAAAAATTGCTTATGTAAGTACTTGGCAGTTATTTTGTCCCCACAATTTATCAGAAAATGTGTCATCGTGTTCTATGGATCTGGTCTCCTGATCTGGTCTCTGTTTTCTCCGTTGCTCAAACAGCTCAATTCATGTGGTCTACAGTAAGGACACATTAATATTTGCTATTATATTTTGTGTAAGTTACTTTAATGTATCATACTACTTAATGTAATTCATTCATTAGGTATTCAAAACATTTGGACAAAAGGGCTTCATCATCTAGCCAGAAACTGAGCTACGTATTAGCCATTACAGCAATAATACAATAATATAAATATAATCCATTTGTTACTAAATCTCCTTGTGTAGATAATGTAAAAGCAATATATAGATAGACAGATAGATAGATGATAGATAGATAGATAGATAGATAGATAGATAGATAGATAGATAGATTCCCATCTGCTCAATAGCACAACACAATGTCTTCTCTGTGAACTTACCTAATGTCAGTCAATTTATTTCATATACTTCAAAACAAACCCAGAGAATATAAATTTAGCACCATAAAAACTCTTAAAAGATGACAGGAGCAGACGTGGAGACAAAGATCACAACAAAATAAATTATTTTTAAAGGAATGTTGAACATTTTTGAAACTATCAGCTGTTGGGGAAGGTCTTGAAGAATGCCAGAACTAAAATGCCAGGCCCAGACTTAAGCTGCAAAGAGGAGACTCCTTCTAGGCAACAGCAATTGTGGAAGACAGGAGGAAGAAGAAGAAGAAGAAGAAGAAGAAGAAGAAGAAGAAGAAGAAGAAGAAGGAGAAGGAGAAGGAGAAGGAGAAGGAGAAGGAGAAGGAGAAGGAGAAGGAGAAGGAGAAGGAGAAGGAGAAGGAGAAGGAGAAGGAGAAGGAGAAGGAGAAGGAGAAGGAGAAGGAGAAGGAGAAGGAGAAGGAGAAGGAGAAGGAGAAGGAGAAGGAGAAGGAGAAGGAGAAGGAGAAGAAGAAGAAGAAGGTGTGCTTGAGGAAGAAGTAGGAGATGGTGAGACTTGAGTAACCCAGAGAAGTGGGAGGACATGAACATGTAAACTTCAGTATTACATTCAGTGCTAATGACATTCACTTAGAAAATTAGTTCTTCTCTTTTTTGATCCATGCCCCCTGACTCCTCCCAAACTAGTCTGTAGTATTTTTCAATGTTTCCTGGGTGCTAAATTTATAGATGCTGAAAAGGCATTCAGAGTGCAGTGAAAGTAGCGTTGTAACCTGACAGATCTACTGTATTTCTTCTTCTACTACTTCTTCCTCTTCTTCTTCTCCTGCTTCTCCTTCTTCTTATTTTTCTTCTCATCATTTGGAAGAACAAATGACTGTGGTGGAGGCAAGGGTCAAGACAATTTTGATCTAGTTAATAAGACAATATGTCTGTGATCAACCTTAAACGGGTGAATTTTTGTATGTATATTGACACATTTGAAGTTGTAAACAGATGAATAAAGGGAGTAAGATTCAGATTTATTATTAGGTTTTAATAAAAGAAAGTGGGTTGGATAATGACCATCACTGGAATCTGAACAATAAAACTGGAAAATAGCTGTGACAATATGATAAGCACTGTGAGATGTCAGGGGAACAAGGGCTAAGTTTGGATATATCTCATTAGAAAAATGGGCTACAGAGATATCTCATGGTTAAAATGCTTGCTGTAAAACCACATCAGAGAGTGTCCTCTGGCCTCCATACACGTATGCACATATGTTCATGTCTCTACTCTATACAGGAACATACACACCAAAAAGGGGGGAATGACAAGAAATATGCATATTGAATATCTGTGTAGAAACATCAAAAAAAAAAAAACCCTAGTTATTTGGGCTGCAAATACAGAAATGAGGACTTTTTACACAAGGTAGGGTGGTGTTTAAGCTGTTAATGATGCCAGTGGAGGTCAGAAATGGATGTCAGATTCCCTGGAACTGGTGTTACAAATGACTATGAGCTACCATGTGGGTGCTGGAAGTCAAACCTAGGACCTCTGCAAGATCAACAAGTGATCTTAACTGCTGAACCATCTCTTCATCCCAACCTACACATTCCTAAAAGACAAGCAGCAGTCACAATGATCAGCTTAAATTTGAACAGTAAGTAATTGTCAAGCAAACTAGCAAGCTAATACTATCTATTTTGTTTAGGAATAGAAATTTATGTTGTATCACTGCACTTGTATTCTTAAATTCCATTAAGAGACATAACACTCTTCCAAAGTGAATTTATGGGGCATAAATCAGTGAGTTCTGCCTCCATAGCAAGTCAACTGTGATATAAGAACCTTGAGTGCAGGGGACATATAAAGTGGCCCTTCTCTTGAAGATGGTGTCCTGGTTTGGTAGAAGCATCAGGTAAGAAAATCAGCTTAACCAGCTAGCATGTCCAGGGAAGAGTTGTTGGAAGTAGTGTAAGTCTGTCAAACTGGGAACATTGTTAATTAATTCATTAATACTCAAATGTATCTCATTGTCAATCACAAATTTTGTGATTACCCAACAAACCTTCCAACAACTACTTAAGAAGCCATATCAGACATTAAGTGTTCATTAAAGCAAATTCCTTATAAAGTAATCACATCATTACCAATAACATCTAGCCTAAACAAAAACTAATCACCAAAACAAGCCAGCCAGTTACAAAATGGTTTCTTCCTTAACAAGAAGCACCACAATACTTTGTATTAGCAGAAGGCAGATGAAATGTGAATGTCCGTCCTCTACTGGGTGTATTTATAACCTAAAAGCCTTTAAAAATATTTCTTTTTATTTATAGTTATACATTGAGTTCTCAACCAATGAAGACAAATGGCTGAGATATTTTTTAAAATGTTCAACATTCCTTTAAAATTTATCTCTTTTGTTTTTTATCTTTATCTCTACCTGTCCATTCCCAAGTCAGCTTTTAAGAATTTGTGTGGTGTTGAATTTATATTCACTGGGTTTGTTTTGGAATATCTAAAAAAAAAAAACGATTGAAATTTAGACAAAGTCACCAAGGAGGCATTATGCTCTTCTGTTGAACAAAGTGGGAAAACAAAACCTTTACAGCGATTTACCTTGAATGAGGTCAAAGTTAGAGTGTGGAGACAATTATGATCCTCAGACTTGGCTTCCAATAACTCTATTCCCAAATTCTCCAGTTTATGGTCTGTTTAGAAGGCCAACTTTGATGGTATTTTAGTACCATGTATAACACATATCATATAAGATATGTGCAAAGGGAACTCATAAACAAAAGTGACTACTGAATAGCAAATTCCCATAAATAACCCAAGACAGTTGATATATTTCATTCACAAAAGACGGGTTGAGAAGAAAAGCATTTCAAAATAGGAGAACACATGATTATATCCACATGGGTGTAAGATAAGAGCAGGCTGAGGAAATGGCAACTAAGTGCTAGTAGAAGTTAGAGTGTGTTACAGGAGAAAAAAGTTGAAGAATCATGTAAAGGACTCTTGGCAACCAAACTAAGAACTAAAACCATAATTGGAACATATTTTAATGCTTCATAAAAATAATTTTGGTAGTAGTATTCTGAGGTAATCCAGGGAGATGGATCCTAAGGCAGCAAGCTCAGAATCTATCTGTTAAAACTTGTCTAACATCTGACCCAAAGATTAGATAGAACAGAAAGATTTGAGAGATATTTCATTATAACACCTGGAAATAGAATAAAACCAGCAAGCACAGCACCAAAGAGTTCCTACAAACACTATATTTGGACAAATTTCTGCTGAGGTTTTGACCCCTCACTAACATTTTGGGAGAGCAGATATCCTCATAGGAAGGCAGCCTTCAGTAATTTGTCCTGCTGCATTTTCTGGAAAGTTCCAATAAAAATAAAGAAGATAATGGAACTGACCTAGGATAGTTCATAGCAGAAATTCTGAGATCTTTAACTCTGAATGCATTAGCACATTTCTTTCCCTATTTGCTTCCTCTGTATATCCTTCCTCTTACAGGATTCTTGGCCATCTCTTTGAATTGTGCTCTACCAAGAATATGTTTATTTTTCCCTTAACAAGAAGCACTACATGCTTGGTGTAAGCAGAAGACCAAAATGCAGATTAGATGTGGATTTCCACCCTCTACTGGGTGTGTTCATAACCTAAAAGCCTTTTAAAGTATTTATTTTTATTTCTTTTATAGTTTTTTGAGATTTTAATATAATTACATCATTTTTCTCTTCCTTTTTCTCCCTCCAAACCTTCTCATATACATCTCCTTACTCTTTTTTCAAATTCATTGACTGATTTTATTAATTGTTGTTTCATACATACATGTATGGATGCATGTGTACGTGTGTGTGTGTTACTTGTTTGTTTGATCTCCATATGATCTCCCTTTGTTCTTCTATCACAGTCTTCCTCTTCATCATTATCATTTTTCTTTAGACTATTCCTTCCCATATTGTATTTGTGATGGTTTGCTTCACCTCTGTCACAGAATAAATGCTATTATTTGTGCAAATATATCAGACTAATGTATCAGGTTGAAGACTGACAGAATGGCCCAATTCAAGAATACTGATGGTAACCCTTGTAAACATCAGTGTTAGCACATTTGTAGTAATACTCCAGATAACATTGACCTTTTTATTCATATGTGAACTGGACATTTGCAGCTGCTCTAATCACATCCAGAGTACCAGGAGCTGCCCTGTGGAAAAGCCCAACCATGGAGTCATGCAGAAAAAGCCATCATGAGAAACGAATGTAAGTATTTACATAAACCAACAATTATGCCTTTTAAAGGAAGTAAAAGTTACCCTGTATTTCAAGTGTCTGTTCCTAGAACCTATGCCATTTCCTATGTATACTGCTTTTCAGAGTGAGACTTTTGTTCTCATACCTAGATAAACTGAGGAGCAAAACACAAAATATACAATACACACACACACACACACACAAAAAAAAAAAAAAAACAACTCTACATAAGTCAAAGAATCAGAGAAGATGGCTTGTAATTTAGGAAATCACAAATTGCTTTGTAGTGGGTAGCCATTCCAGCTTTGATCTGGAAGTTCCAACCCCCATTGAGACTTTGGCAACTGTCACGCCTACAAGGCGGGGCCAAGGGAGGCGCCTGAAGACCTGAGATCTGGATGGGCTGTGCTCTCTCTCGGTGCTGGGACCCTGGATGGTGGAGGTGGGCCAAGCAGAGCTCCAGAGAACACTGCTGGACTGCAATACACCTTCCCCAGACCCCGCAACCTACCTATCCCTAAATTTGTAAGTTACACCATTAAATAAATCTCCTTTTAACTACGTGGAGTGGCCTTAATAATTTCACCAATATTGCTTTACTTGGATATTATCTTAATGAAACTCACAAGCCTCCCATAGACATCTACGGTGGTTTGAGTAAAAATGGTCCGCATGGGTTCATATGTTTGAATGTTTGGTTCTCAGTTAGTTAAAATGTTTGTGAAGTATTAAAAAGTGTAGTCTTATTGAAGCAGGTGTGACATTGTTGGAAAAGGTGTGTCAATTGGGAGATGGCTTTGGGTTACAAAAATCCCATACTAAACCCAGCTTGACTGACTCTGCCTGCAACTTGTGGATTAGACAAGAGCTCTCTGCTACTTCTCCAGCACCGTGCCTGCCTGCCTGCCCCCATATTCCCTACCATGAAGATAAGGGACTCATCCTCTGAAACTGTAAGCAAGCCCCAAATTAAATGTTTTCTTCTATAAGTTGCTGTCATCATGGTATCTCTTCACAGCAATAGAACAGTAATTAAGACAAAACCCATGCCTGAAATGTAAAATGTCTGCAACAAACCTTGAGTAATTCCTAGATGCTTGACTTGAAGCTTTAAATATTAAATCCAACAACACTATTTATTTTACAAGGGATGTAGTAAGCACATGCCTAAGGTCAGAAACTGTTTTTCTTTGTCTGCTTCATGTTCCTGATTTTAAGGCTTCCATAGTTACAAAAGAAATAGTAAGATTTATTGAAAAGGAAAATGTCTATACATATTTTTTGCATGGTGATATAGAAAGAGATTTTGCTGATGGGAAACAAGTATCTCTCTCTAATAAATCAAGAGAATGGACTCTCAAGGAATAGGTAGAGGGTGGAAATTTTTAAAGATTGTAAAAAGTTGATATAACTAAAACTCAGGAGACAGAAAAAAAACAAGACTCTGGAGGCAAATTTGTGTCTCAGGGGGTCCTACAGGCATTAAAGTAAATGGGAATCATGATTTCCAGCTCCTAGACAAACTGAAAGAAAATTATCTTTCCTCCTTTTCTTCCCAGTGTTTTCAGGGACAATAGAAGGACCAGACAGAAGCCTTTAGGAGGGATGATATTTATAAGCTGGTGGCAAATACCCTTTCATTCAATCCAAGACTAGTTGTAGGGCAATGAATATGACCAAGGACAAGCCTCAGTTTACAGCAGCTAATACAAGGTTGTCTATTTGTACTTCACAGTGGGAGCCACACTATTGTATATTGTGTATTGCATGCAATAGACCATGTAAGTGCATTGTAATTCATGCTGTGGAATAGCACATATTATACAATGATACATCATCATGGCTTAAGCTACTGGTAAGCAAACAACACTCTGCTTCTTCATTTAAAATGGGTTATTATAGTAGAATGTTAGTGCAATGGAACCATATTCATATAAAAGAGATGCAAGTGTGAATTTTGCTCAGAAAATAAATCTAACAATATTGAGTATTATTAATGGATACTTGTTAGTGTTTATTGTATAACACATAGTAATATAAGGATATAGTGGAGTTCAAACTCCTCTTCTGAGAACATTTGATCTTCTTCATTAGAATAAATATGATGGTCATCAGCAGGCAGCATCACTATAGCTATGGGTAATCATTTTTTTTTAAATTGTTCTCTCATATATTACATGCTGATCAGTTTCCCCTCCCTCCTCCCTCCCAGCCCCTCTCATCTCACCTTCCCTCTCCCCCATCCATTCCTCCTCCTTTCCCTTCAGAAAATGGCAACATTTTGTTTCTAATTTTTGGACTGGAAATGAGGCAAAGAGGTTCAACTTGGTTTATTTAAATAAGAATTTTATCCACCAGGGCTTTTGATGGGTGAGCTTTGTTATTTCAACGTATCATCCCAGGGTAGGATGGTTAATGTATACATCACTACTGGTAGTCCTCATGCCCTATTGCTTGGTCAAATTCAAGTTTGGATGTTGCTTTTTAAGTGTTTTTCGATTTGGTTATCACTTTAGTTAATAGACTTTTAGTAAAGCAAAATAGAGTGTCCTCATCATTGTGGGTGGTCCTCATACAACCAAGAGAGGACCTTAGGAGAAAACCTGAAAAACAAAGGATCTTCCTCTAGTAGATGTTAGACTCAAGTTTGCAACATCAACTCTTAACTATAATTGCTAATATGCTGTATTACTCTACAAATTGTGTACTTGCAAGCTCTGAACAATCTTCTTCTTCTCACCTCTTCCCTCCCTCTTCTCTACTCTCTACTCTCCTTTAGGTTCTCTTTTCTCTTCTTCTCTACTTCTCTCTTCCCTCTTCTCATCTGTCTCTCCCTTCTCTATATTGATTCTCTGGATATCTCCTATAATGAAGAAATAAAGGAAACTTCTTAAAATTCTTAAATAAAACTCAACTGTTTTCAACTTTCTTTTTTTTCTTACTTTTCTTCCCTTTTTGATAACTGATAAATAAGAGAAGAATCAGTATTAAAACAGAAGCCTCAAACTTATTTTTTAATTGTTATCTAAGATCCTTTAACTTTATCTGTAGGAGGTCAAATAGTAAAGGCTGTAGAATCTCAAGGTACTCATGCACTCCCTGGCAATTACTCAGCAATGTCACTGTATTACAAAAGCCACTTTGGACAATACAGCGATAGATGAGTGTGACTGTGTCCAAAGAAACTTTATGGGCACTGAGGTTTGAGTTCTGTATGGTTTTATACATTAGATGTCATTGTTCTACTTCATTCAATTGCCATCTAAAAAATAAATAAATAAAAACTCCACAACAAAATTCCATCGTAGGGAGCATTAGGGCCTTACAAAGACAGTGAGTCAGATTGGTGCACTGGGCAGCTTCCTATGCTTGAGGTCTAAATAGGAAATTGCATTTCTGTTATATTAATATTTTATTGCTTCTTGAGGAATTTCTTACAGAATTCAGACATGGAGGAGAACAGCACATTATGCATGATGGAAGGACAAGGTGTTTCAGGCTATGGAGGAAAACAGCATGTTCTATATGATTGAAGGGCAAGGCAAGGAAAGGGCTGTAGATGAAGTTTTCCTGTGTCCCACCTGACCCATGGTCAGGACAAATCTCTCTCACCCACCAGTCCTGCAGCTGCTTGGATCCAAGTAAAGACACAGAGACTTATATTAATTAAAACTGCTTGGCCATTAGCTCAGGCCTACCACGGACTAGCTCTTACATTTAAACTAACCCATAATTCTTATTTATGTTTAGCCATGTGGCTTGGTACCTTTTCTCTGTTTCACCTTCACATCTTGCTTCCTCTGTGTCTGGCTAGCGACTCCTGATCTTCCCAGAATTCTCTTCTCTGCTTGTCCTGCCTATACATCCTGCCTGGCTACTGGCCAATCAGCACTTTATTTATTAACCAATCAGAGCAACACATTCACAGCATACAGAGAGATATCTACAACAAAGGTCACTATTGGTCACCATTTCATTTCCAACACTCTCTTAGGAGGATTGCCAGGACCATTGCTTCTATCAGAGACTATACCTGCCAGCTATAATTTTCCATCTTTCTGTGGGGTCAGCTTTGTCTTCTGTGTATTTATTCATTAGATTATCTAGAAACATAAACTACTGAAATCAATATTACAATCAGCCATTATTATTTCCTTCTTTACTCTTTCTGCTTTCTCACAGATCCTCTTTAACCTGCAAGCAAGGTGTCAGGGCATTTTCATTGTATTGCTATTTACTCTTCAGTTCAATAGTTTTTTCAAAGCAGACACACCATTGACATTTTGCAGTATTAATCTCCACTAGTGCAATATGCCTAATTGTTTCTAATGAAATAAAAAAGAAGGACTTTGGGGGAAAATTGGAAGAGAAAAATAACTCTGCAGTGTCTGTTTTCAGATAGTTTCTAAAGTCGATAACATTGAACAACAGCAAACAGATGGCCTCTAAACTACAGAGTCTTCGATGATTGTCAAGGTGGTATGGAACTGAAAACTGTCACAGCCATTTTCACTTTAAGTTCTCCTTTTGGGAAGAAGTTTGTGTACTAGGCCTGGATATAGAATAATAGAGATGCAAACATTATGTAATGAACTTGGATCAGAATAGCTGCTTAAATCAACATGAAAGTAATTATTGGTTCCTAAAACAGACATATAAGATATGAAGATGAGCAGGAAATGCCAGATAATAAAATCAGACTACAAATCTTTGAGTAAACCACAAAGGACATTGTATCCACCCCTTTCCAGTTCTTATCTGGTTTATTTTTATGTGGGATTATTAAGTACAGATCAGTAGATGTTACTACTTTATTTCAAAGTCATCTCTTTAGGAAGGATGACTGTTCAGAGAAGTCAGGGTTATGTTCACATGAACCACCTCTCTAGTTTTTCCTGACAGATGTCTAAAATGCCTGCAAGATACTAGGATCAGTTCAGAACCACCTCAGAAGCAGCATGGCTCAGTGAAGCGAGCAATTGAGTACAACTCTGGGGAACCCATATTCTAATGCTGATTTTTTAATCACCTCATTGGATCTAATTCTGCCATCTGCACACAGAGATCAGATTGACATGGACACAGGATTATAGCCAGAATTTCAGAAAATATGCAATTGACCACGTATAGCTTACCTTTCATCATTCCCTAGATTTTAACTCCTCATCCATGCACACAGTGAAGAACACTGGTACTGTGACTAAAGTGATGGTCTTATCCCAGACTGTGATGACTGGCTAGAAAGAATGAGAGCAGAGGGGAAGTGGGTCTGGGTGAGTGTGGACATAAGGAGAGCAGGGAGAAGTGGAGGGAGGGGAAACTGTGGTGGGGATGTATTATACGAGAGGAGAATATGTCAACAAAAATCAAAAAAAGAGAAAGAATGAAAACAAGTACCTTGATTATTGAGAGATAACAAAATATTTTTTACACAGGTAACAAGAAAATGAATTTAAAATAAATTTATGAAATGAATTAACTCTTATATAAGATGTAGCTTTTATTTTATATCTATTACTATTCAAAACTGGTCATATTTTGCTTCATAAGTCGTGTGTATATTTTGCTACTCAGCATGTGTTTATACTGGCAAACACACTGATTTCCTAAGAAGACAAATCATTCATGCCAAGTGGCTAACACTTTTTCCAAAGTAATTGTTTCCCTCCTTTATCAAAATAAAACAACTCAAGCTCTACTCAGCACCAAGATGCTGATTTTTCTCTGTTGCAATCTAAAGAATCAGCTCTTCAGATCAGAGCTACCCAAGCTTACCAAGGAAACCCATGAACTCCTTTGAAGCTTCAATTAAACCAAACAGGATATTACAAGGAGCAGCATGCAGACCTTAAGCAAGCTGATGCCATCCTATGTCCTGATATTATGATGAGGACCTCAGTACTTGGCTTTCACTTTTTTTGTTCTAGTGCAAACCCTCCATACCCAGCTCTATTATCCTTACAGTGCAAACATGACAGCCACTTTTGTCCCTCTGTTCTTGGACTAGCATAATGATGGTGGTACTCATTATGGAAATCTAACATTTCACTGCAAGACGTCTTGGAACAATTTGTAACACCTCCCACCACGGCAATTGGTCGTTCCCTGGAACAGACAAATATATTAGTAAATTCAAACATTGGCAAGTATGGAATTTTAAGCTTTGACTAGTGGAAAATGTAGTAAGAATAAAAATAAGTAAACATCACATTGGTCACTTTGACATTTTAAAAGTTAGAAATATTTGGAACCATTTGATAATTATATGATTTATAATTTAATTATTATGCATTTACACAATAACTTTATAATTTAGAATATGCAGATTGTTTTTATTGTATGTGATTTCCGCATCTGTTGTATTTGTTCCTTCCTAAGCAATGTCTTCAAACACCATGAGAGTTTTAATCATATCGTAAAAATGTGCTAAGAATCTCTATTGAAATCTTTCATGAATATGAAGAGAAATGCATCTGACAATTGCAAAATCAGTTAACTGACTAAAATCAAGCAACAATTCCCAGGCATTTTTCCTTCATCTTAGAATTTTCAGTCTCACAAGACTATCATTCTTCTACAAAAGTGGCCAGTGCATTTATGTCAACAATATTTGAATATATACCTCAGTGTCTAAACTAAACATGCATTTGAGAGGAGTAAAATAATGATTAAATGTTTTTGTAAATATCCAAAAATAATTCATTTTGTTTATTTAAGAATCTGATTATCATGTACTATCAATTCCAGAATATTATATGAACATTTTGGTTGTTTGTGAGCTAAGATAAGGCTGTTGAAGCTTGAAGTGGCCATGAAAATTATTTTAACCAAACACTCATTTAGCAGAAAGAGGGACGGGGCATTGGGTGACTTGCTCAAAGCAAAATGGTCAGTAAATACTAGAGCTAGTGCAAAAGGCCCATCTGAGATTCTCTTGATACTAGTTAGCTCTGCTGGTGAAATTTTCCATAGAGATTGATAGTAACCAAAGACATGTCACATTTTCTAGAAAATGAGAAAGTAAGCAATCTTTATGGTCATTGTTTGTGTTTTGTGTTTATTTATTACATGCTGTATCTCACAGCCTAGGTGTCCATCAACTGATAAATAGACAATAACAATATGTTGCATCTCAACAATGAAATATTAGTTAAAAAAATGGAATCATGAATGTCACAGATAAATGATGGAACTGGAAACAATCATTCTGATTATTTAATGAAAAATAATAACCTAACTTTTTTTCTCATTTGTAAATGTTAGCTTTCAATTTCCAAGTGTGTGTGTGTTGTATTTGGAATGAGCATAGAGGTCAGCAAGTTAGTAAAGGGTCATGGGAGGAGATTTCAAGGGAGGGGAGATTGAACACAGTGATAACTCTAAAGTGAAATAATGAAACAAAAAGGATTAAGTGTGGAAAGGGAAGGACACATTTATAGGAAGGGATAAATAAGTCCAAAGACAATCAGAAATAGACATTTGGAACCTACCACTGTAGAAGCTTTCTAAAATATATACATACATATAAACAAAAATAGTTTCATTAGAGTTACTTTATAACAGGTAGAAGCTTACTAAAATATATACGTACATATAAACAAAAATAGTTTCATTAGAGTTACTTTATAACAGGGTAACAGTGTCCCTAATAGATAACATAGGCTAACAAACAGTTCAGTGCAAGGAATAGAAGACCTCTTTGGGGCTTATTGTCCATTGAGATTTCATAGACAGACCCAAAATATTCTTGGTTACTCTACAGAACCTGATAGCAAGACCCTATTTCTGAAGATATTACTTATTTACCTAAGTCAGGGAACATGGACAAATGAAGCTGTTACTGACCTGGAAGTTCATATTGACCTGGAAACTTTCATATTGCTGTAAGGTGCTATGCATTCTACCCAAGGAAAAAATAATCATCAGTCTCACCCAGCTATGAACTCTATGAGCTATAATAAACACTGGCCTTGCAAGACCACTGGTGCAATAGAGGCATGAACAACATGTGAGTAACCAATCACTTTCTGATTGGATTTAACTTGTACAAGGTGAAACCCATATCTACTATCAATATGAAGGTCAAGAACCTATGGCAAGACAAGTCACAAGCCCTAGGGTAGACCACTACTATTACTCTAATACACGGACACAATATTTAACCTATTCCTAGTCACTTCTCTTTGTATCCATAGATTAATGCATCTCACAACCCTCATCAGAAAAGCTTCTTTTTGCTGTAGATTAAAATTAACATAGAGAGGTACAAATGGTCAAGGCACAAAGAATAAGAAGCTGTAGAATGCTAAGCCCTAAACAGTAGATTTGTATCATCCCTTGAGAACAGATAGCTGCTGGTGGGGGAGGGTAGGGAAGAGTAAGTTTTCAAGGACATGGAAGTCAGGCAGTTGTGGTGTGTTTAATCCCAGCTCTCAGGAGGCAGAAACACACAGATGTCTGAGTTTAAGGCCAGTCTGGTTTAAATGGAGAGTTCTATGACAGCCAGGGAGACACAGAGGAACCCTGTTTCAAAAGGAAAACAAAACAAACAACAACAAAAATCAAAGGCATGGCCCCTGGTAGATTGACCACACTTCAGTTAAAGATCACACATTCAAGAATATGAGCAGCACAAATTGTTCTTAATGAGTTAAAAAAAAAAGGATACAAAGTTGGGTGTGTAGGGGAGTGCAGTGAATCTGGGAAAGGTGGGGAGAGAAGGGTAAGTATATCAAAACACATTGCACAAAATTCTCAAAGAACTAATACAAAAGAGAGAAAAATAAAGCAATACATGCTTTATTCTCAGTTTGACATTGACTGCTTCAGAAATCTGGGAAATAAAACCAACTTCGGGATTATCCACTTTACTCTATCAATATTATGTTTGAAGTTTGAAACCTTCACCAAGCAGAAACTGTGGAGGATAGAATCCAAACAAGGCAATGGTATTGCTTCTACAAAAGTTTACTGAGGAAGAATACCACAACTCCTATGGAAATGACCCAGATGTGCCATGAGGATGGAAGCTGGCAGAGCATCCTATTTCCACCTCTTTGAACTTTATGAACATCAACATATCAGCAAAAATAAGCCATGGCCTTAAAGTAGAGAAACCCTGATCTGCTACCATCAATTTCTTCTTTCCTCAAGCTGGAAGGTGAAGTATCCAGTACCTTTCTCTTGGAGAACAGAATGATCATGTGATATCAGGAAGCTAGCCTAAAGTGTTTGGAGTCTTACTAGATAAATAATATTTTGTGTTCTGTGAATGGCTTTGGGCTCCCTTGTGTTTCTGGATCACAGCAATCTTCTAGCATGACATGTTAAACCAGCATCGCATTTAGTCTCCTGAATGAGGTCCTCCACCAAGCAGCCCTTGTCTGGGTGGGACAGGAGCTCTAGCTGGTATTGGCCCTGCTGACTTTTATGAGATGGGTGGTTCGAGACAGGGTTTCTCTGTGTATTTTTGGTGCCTGTCCTGAATCTCGCTCTGCAGACCAGGCTGGCCTCGAACTCACAGAGATCTGCCTGGCTCTGCCTAAAGGCATGTGCCACCATCACCCGACAGCCCACCCCAATGGGCCTCCTGATTGGGTATGGAACATCTTCTGCTTGAAAAGCTTCATCCTTGATATCTGTCAGATGGTGTCTCCACATCAATGAGCTGACTACTCAGACCACAAACTGCTATCATTCTCTTTTCCTTCTGTCTAGGCCTCTTCTGCAAGTTCCTTATATACCCATGTTTATGTTACCATGTGACTTTAGAGCATTTCCCATGAGACCCCTGAAATAACCATGATCACTGTTAGTTGGATTTCCTCTCAAACGACTGCAGAAACTTGATCCAACAGATAACTTTATGAAGCAGGTAAAATAGGGATAGATGAGACCAAAAAACAAAGGGGGGGGGGGAGTCTAGTGAAGTATGCATACTGAGTGTGCAACTGTCAGGCAGGTTGATTGACATCCATTTCTAAAAACATCTAAAAAGCATGAAAAAAATAAAATCATCCTTTCTAAAACATGTAAAAGATGTCAGAGTGTGTTAAGTAGATTGTTACAGGGCCAGAGAAAGATCATACGTATTCATAGGCATGATGTTTTAGCTATATTTTGGAGAACTCTGAAGATAGAGTTCTTGGTGATAGGAACAATTGTGATTGCAAATAACAAAATGCACACAAACTATACATTAAGCACATTTCTCTCACAGGGAAGACAATACAATAGACAATTGCAGTGAGTGGTTTATCTTTTGAGATCTTCTAGAATGAGGAATCTTTCAGTCATTTTGGGTCACCATCCTCAGGGTATGATTTCTCATCTACATGCTTGTTGCCTCGTGATCACAAAGATGGTGCTGCATCTCCAGGTACCATAGCCAGCATCCAGCTTCATTTGACCACTTTATAAAAAGGGGGGTTATCTCAGCATCCGCTAATGCTCCACCATCATTTCCAGGTAATCAATGGCCCCTTGGGAATAGAACTGCCACAGATGCTCATACCAAGTAAAGAAGTTGGTCCTACCTTCTTCATAGAAAGGAGTAAGGAAAAATATTTAGCCACAGAAATTAATCTCTTACAAATATTTTTAATGAATGTGTGGATGTAGTTAGCATTGAAAGCTGTTTGATTTTCTCTTTTCTGTCTTATAAAGTAATATCAGAATCCCACCATCCCTGAATTCTGAAACAAACTCACAGCCGTTCTCAATTCATAATCATTTAAACCTGGGCTTACTAACCCCCAAAGCTACCCTTTCTTTAAGTTTCTTTTATTTTTGAATTTCTTTTATGTGCTATTTTCATCCACAGACACTCAAACACGACATCGACAGTTCCCAGACTTTAGTCATTTAGTTGTTTGCTCCTGCGTGCTTCTACTTGACCCTCATCATTGCCCTAATGACCAGACCTGGTGTCTTTATGCCCAAAGTCTCAACCAGCCTTCTCCACTGGGCTCTCAAGACCCAACAGAGATTTTCAAGTGGGTCAAAGCAGCAAGAGGTTTCACTGGAGCCCTAAAGTTTTTCAAATGTCTATTGTGTTTTTAAATCTTAATTTTTGGCAACTGGTTATTATACACTGTTACATTGCAATTTAAAACAAATACTGGAAAGAACGGGTAGTTTGGTCCTTTACTTGTCCAGTCTTAGAGATTTCTCCACATTTAGTCTTTGTGCTGTGGGGTGGTCTTTCTGTATGCTGTGAATATGTGTTGCTACCATTGGTTGATAAAGAGGCTGATCTGGCCTATGGCAAGATAGGTTATAGCCAGGCGGGAAATCTAAACAGAGAGAGAGAGAGAGAAGAAAGGAGGAGTCAGGGAGACATCAGCCACAGCCCAAGAAGCAACATGCCAGCAGACTGGTAATGCCATGGCCATGTGGCAATACATAGATTAATAGAAATAGGTTAATTTAAGATGAAAGAGCTAGCTAGCAAGAAGCCTGAGCCATAGACCATACAGTTTGTAATTAATATTAAGCCTCTGACTGGTTATCTGGGAACTGGCCGGCGGGAAAGATTTATCCAGCTATATCTTTGGGTTCTTTTTTTATATTTTTCATTTAGCACTCAACCTGATGTTGTCTGTTTTTCAATGCAGATACTGTGCACCATGAAAGAAAAAATTCAGAAATATAGGAATAGCATATGTGTATGTACATATAAACATTTACATACACACACACACACACACATCTGCACATATACATATACACACATTCATATCTCTTGAAAAGAGGCAATTTTGACAATAATACTGAAAAAAACATTTAGTATAAATCTAAACTCACAGCACTGGTCTGTCTATTATAATGTATTTACATAATTATATTATACATATTTTCTGAATATTTCTACAGTTATATACTGAGTCTATTGTGGTCTTTTGGACTTTTAATACTATTTAAGCTTATACATAAATATTTGAAATGTAGTATGTCATTTCTCTATGTCAAGTTATAACTGTGAAACTTTCTTCTCTAAGATTCCTCTTTCATTAGCACTTAATATATCAGAGCTTCATAGAATCCAGCTCAGTTATTTTGGCTTTTATTCCTGGCTATATCTTGAGTCTATTTGTTATTAATTCTTGCCATCAGAGGCTGTTCCTCTTCAATAATCTGTACCAGATATGGCTAGAACTACTGGCCCATCTCATCAATTTCTTCTACTAACAATTTACACAATGAAATCAATTCTATCATTTTGATAAACACACATATTTACTCTTGAAGCTGAATCAAATCATGATTACCAGTTCAATTTGCTGTAACTTCTCTTCATATTTAACATCTTTATTCTTTATCCTATGGGTGGCTTTTACTTTCTACACTTACTATGCTCACTCTAGGGTCATTACAATTCCTGAACCAAGTAAACATGAAGCGTCTCTTAGTGTGCAGAAGTCTGTTCTACTACTCTTTGAAGTTTCTTACCTCGTTTTCAAAGCCACAGCTGTGTGAAGCTTCTTAAGCTTACATTAACTCTCCTTTGTTCATTAAAATGTCTAGCAAATTTCATTGTTGTGATAACCAGAAAAATAATGTCATTGTAGGCTTGAGCTACACACAAAAACTATGAATATGCACCAAATGGATTGTTATTCTTTTTACAGTTTTACACACAAAACCACTTTGTTAAATGAGAGTGATACCAATCATAGCCCACTGAATGTGTGTTCATATAGCTGGCAAATGTTTAAATTCAAAATTCTTTCATTCACATCAGGAGGCAAGGCTCAGCAGATGCTTCCATATGTTATCACCCCTTGTTAAGGCAGAAGGTGTTAATTAAACAAATAATTCATATTAAGAATGCATATGATTAAAAAATCACAATGAATTAATCTGTTGTATGCTTCCCCAATGGCTGCTAGCCAGGATGAAGCCTTTAGTCACAACATATACATTCACACATTCAGTGTCATATGTATAAATGTATACAAGTAGAATTTTTAATACATTATAAATACTCATATTCTGTGAGAAATTACACATTTTTCCACACAAGTGTGCATCATGGAGGATTGCATTGACATTGTTTACAGTAGAAATAACACATACCCACATTGTTCCTAATTCAGGTAGAGTAGTGAATTATCCTATAGACTTACACTTTTGTTGCAGAGGTAAAACCACTTGAACTTTATGATTTATAATAAAGGGAAGATACATCAAAATCTGTTTGAGGTTCAGTTAGAAAAAGATCACATTTCCAGTTAAAACACCTCATTTACTTCAAGTATTCTGGCCAAGTATACAATTTAGTACTTAGTACTTAGGTTCCCAGAATATACAACTGGCACAGAAGTGGGAAAAGAGTATTACAACTTCAATAAATAAAAATCACATAAAAATATGAATCATAGTAAAGTCCATGGCATCAGCAATTAGTACAAGTGTTCAAGACTGACCATGAAACTCAAGCTAGTCAATCCAATATGTATGTGTCGCACAGCAAAGAGCCAGTGACATTCATTAGTAGCAACTACTGGATATTTCAGAAGATAAGAGATTGTAGCTGGAGTTTTCTCCAGTCCTGCCTGGACTGCGGTCAGGACAAATCTCTCTCACCTGCCAGTCCCACAGCCACTCAGACTCAATTGAGTAAACACACAGAGACTTATATTGTTTACAAACTGTATGGCCATGGCAGGCTTCTTGCTATCTAATTCTTCTATCTTAAATTAACCCATGTCTATTAGTCGATAAGTTGCCACATGGCTCATGGCCTTCCAGTACCTTACATCTCGCTTGTCATGGCGGCAGCTGGCAGCGTCTCCCTGTCTCATCCTTCCATTTCCCAGAATTCTCCTCTCTCCTTGTCCTGCCTATACTTCCTGCCTGGCCACTGGCCAATCAGTATTTTATTTATTAACCAATCAGAACAGCACATTTAACATACAGAACATCCCACATCACTTCCCCTTTTCTTTTTTTCACAAAGGAAGGTTTCAACTTTTACATAATAAAATCACATATAACAAAACAATTATCAAGCAAGAATTACAGTTACAATATCTAGTCTATTTATAATATCTAGTCTGTTTGTATTTGGCAAAATTAAAGAAGATATCCTATCTATCCTATATTTGTGAGTCTAAGGTTTCATATCTAACTTATCTTTTATCATAACTAAGGAAAATTATAACTATGTAGTCTTCAACTACATCAAAGACCTCAGAAGGATATAATATTACCTGAGAAATGGGAGAAGGACGCAAGCAACTTGTGAGAGAAGACAGAGACAGCAGGCTGCCTGCACAGTCATCCAAAGTTCTTTTGTAAAGTTGGGGCATCTGTCTTCAGCCCACAGGCCTAGAGTCTCTCAGTCACTTTTTTCAGTGTCCTGTAGAATATCTGAGAGTTTCCTCTGCGAAGCAGAAACCTGAAAGACCATTTTGCCAAGCAAAGTTCAGTGGTCACCTTCCTGTGGAGCCTGTATGTCCAGTCAATCAAGCAGTCCAGACAAGAACAGTTTTTTGCCCAAATGGTTATTTTTGTCAAGAAGATAAACTCCATATAGAGTGTCTTTGATGCCCATCCTCTTCTCTGAAGTAAATTGGTGCTGCCAGGAGCAGATATGTCTCATTGTCCAGAAAGCCTAAATTTTTAAAACATTTTAAGTGCCATATTCTGTAGGTCTTTGAAGTATTTGAAGATTACCTATCTATCTGAATTATATCTATGTATACCTAGAAAACTTAATACGACTATAAGTTTTTCTACCATAGAAGAATAATTGTTCCATTGCAATTTAAATGAGTTGTATAGACATAATACCTTAAACAAGAGTAAAAATATACACAGAGTATAACAAAATTAAGTTTAAACTTATATCAATAAACTAAAATCTATACTAATGTAAAACATTTCTAAACAAGTTGTTGCTCTTTAAAAGTAGGTTCATTAATCTACCCTTTTATCCTATCATATCTATATCAAGAGATAAATAAGGAAAATGCTTTTGAGGAGTCTCCATGACCCCGTTCATCCATATGGACAAAAAGTATGAAGAAATGACCAGAATAAACTGTGCCCTGATTATTATTATTATTATTATTATTATTATTATTATTATTATTTATACCATTTTGATCAATTGCATAGAGGCTCCATTTTTAAAATTCTCTTTTAATACCATTTCCCATTATATACTTCAAACAGGATCTAAAATTATATTTCTTAAGCATATGGTTGTATTGGGAATTTTTCTTTCTTTAATACTCCTACATTCTCTAGAGGAAGAACGGTAGTGTTCTAACTCATGTTTCACAAAGTGCTAAGGATTTGACTAGAAACCCTTCATAAAGACTCAGGTTGTCTAAGGAAGAATACTTTGAATAATTTCTTGTGGAGTAATCAATATCAAGTACTAATTAAGCCTGGTGGTAGTGCCACACAACTTTAATCCCAGCACTCCAGAGACAGAACAGGTGAATCACTGTTGAGTTCAAGGCCAGCATGGTCTATAGAGAGAGTTCCAGGACATCCAGGGCAACACAGAGAAATACTGTCTCAAAAACAAGAAACAAAACAAACAAACAAACAAAAACTAATCATCTACTTATGTACCTTAGGCGCAAAGACTATCTATACATTCTAACTCTTGGAAGTTCTAATAGCCTATGTCTATGGGACATTTTATTGTTCTTAACACACTAGTCATAGCAAATTGCAAATGTTCACTGATTACACTATGAAGTTTTTATGAATAAGAATCATGGGCATGTCATTTCTATTTTTGACATCTGGCCTATATTCTTTCTTTGACAGTCAAGTTGTCTACAAATATCAAGAGATATACACTATCCAGGATTTGAAAAATAATCACATGGTTAAATACAACCAGGCTAATTCTGTTAAACATTGCTAGCCAGTTAGGAAGATCTCTTCTGATATAATACAAACTACTCTGTTCATTCCCCATTCACTGAAATTGTTATCATTACCAGGTGGTAGAACTCACATGACAATGTAGTATACACTAGAATGACTGACACAAGCCAACAAAAACAAAAGAATATGGCATGGTAAGTACAAATACTTACATTTAAGAGAAGTTAAAAAATTATAAAGAGATTTAGTTACAAATAAATGAGTGGAAAGAATATAGGTAGTTTAGTCAAAAGCTGGATAGGTCTTATTTGCTCTCATTATAGAATACATAATTTGATGGACCTCATGAAGTTCTTAAAGAAGGAGTAATATCTATTATATTAGGTACTGACATTTAGTGTATAGAATCATCTTTAAGATAAACGGCAGACTGAATTGATTTTCAAATAACTTTTTCTCTTAGAATCTGCAACATTCCCAAACAAAATCACAGCATGTTATTTGGGTTTGTTGTTGTTCCTTTCTCACTCTTTTCATACTCTGACCAGGATATCTGTATTCTTAAAACATTATTATTACAATTTCCATTCATGTATAAATTTTAGATGTAGTATTTGGGGTTATGAGTTTATTACATTCACTCTAATACACACTGAAAATTTATGATCACTTTTTTGTTGTTATAATACTGTGGAATAGGATTTCTAAAGCAACTGCTGTCTGGTGTCAATCTTGTCAGTTTTCCTAGAAATATGTAATACTGGGTGATTTTTAACTTATTATACATGTCGCTTTTAACTATCATTCTACACAAGAATTTCTAAGCCTGAATTTGAAAGTCTTTGAATGCTCCTGGACCAACATTAAACTTAAGCTGCTATTTTCTTAGGTATTTGAGCACATAACAGAGGAATAAACCTAATTACTATTCTAAATGAGCTACACAGATAATATTCCATTATTCAATCTGTATTCTGTATTTGTAGGAGCTTTTCACTCAACCATCTGTTATAGAATTGAGAACAAAAAAGAACAATGCTTCATTTGTGATCCCTGTTTATTTAATCTACTTATGTTTTATGCCCTTCAAAAGAACCACTCCTTGGTCTGACTCTTTTTTTTCACCCATAACACTAGAATACTCACCCACTGACCATTAGAAAAGACTAGTGAGTTCCACTTGCTGTATTATATATCCAAGTTAAAGGGAGGTATAAAATACACTGTGAATATTTATTGACAAGATCTTGAAAACAGAGTGATGCTCGACATTTTTCACACATTGCAACCTTACTACAGGACCATTCTTGACTTGCTCTTAACCTGGTGCCCTCTGTCTTCAAGGTCAGCTGACAAAGAGTTGTTCAGAGAAATGTAAGGAGAAAAGAAGGTGATAACGATAGCCAGTTATCCTCTTGGTTCCCTTTGGGAACGCCTCTTTGACTGTCTGTGTCCTGAGACTCTTCCTCTTAAAGTGATGGCATCTATACAATTGTCTCTCCTTGGTATGCCATCTCTTAGTATTAGGAGACAACTGATTTACTTTAAGTCAAGATGTTGACATCAATCACATCAAGTTCACTTTCAGTTTGACCAGTATATGTGCAGACACTAAAAATGAGCTAAAAAGAATGGCAGAAGCTTCATTTTAGAGACAATAAAAATATCTTTCTACTCCTCTGTATTCTATACAAATACAAAAGCCTGGAGTCCCTGGGAAAATATTTAATCTACATTGAATTTGTCACAGTGAGAAAGTTTACACTGGATTTTGCTTTGCATGTATTTCCCCACAGAATTCAGGTGAGCTCTGGCAGGAAATAACTTCCCGAGAATTTTGGATCCTGCCCATCTTCTGTTCTCAGAAATGTAACTAACATCTGGTGAAATTTGGCAGAAATGAAGTGTGTATATGCTCAAAGGACAATTGATGTTGGTTGCTGGGGAGGAACAAGCTAACAAGGAAACCTCAAACAGCAAGAGCAGATGTGCTTCCCCACGGACAAACCCCTGTGGAAAAAGAAAACTCCCTGCATAGGGACTCTTCCTGGTTTGGTTCCTCCAGTTAGTGAGAAACCAAGAGTTAGAGAGAAATTACTTAAATACTTAGAGTGGAAAAATGTTAAGTTGGTCTTCTCAGATACCCATAATATTCACTGGCTTATACACAGTGCTTCTTCCCAATTTAAATTGTGTTTAACTTGCAACTTGTTTCCCTAAGCCATCAGTCATTAAATGTTTCCTATGAAGGGCCACCTAGTGAAGATGTAGATTGGTGGACCAAGATACAAAGTCTAGAACACTATGAAGATAGTTATATAACAAGAGGCACCAACAAATATCCACCGATTATCAATTATTATAATTAAAACATAATAATAAAGTGTAATTATTTTAATACAGTTTTACTGCTGAGAATGGTGGGATGCCTCTTAGTGGGAGATTCTGTTTGATTGAGATTCAGAATTAATCCTGTGACATCATGCTGAAAGCATGGTCTCATTCTCTCTCAAAGCCTTCTTTTTCTTTGTAATAAGAAACAAGTAGCTCTCTTATAATTCACCCAAACAGATATTTCTCTGTCTCTCTCTCCCACACTGAGTTGGGTAATTATTAATACAGGAAATAGGTGAGAAACACAGTTTCTGCAGTAAGAATTCCTGAATTTTGGTTTGAGCTGTGACTTACCCATTGGCTATATGACTTTTGTCTAATTGTTTAGGATATCTAGAAATTTCCGTCTCGCCATCTACTTTATAGAATGATTGCATAAGTTAAGTGAGCCAACAAATAGGAAGATTTGGGGCAGAATGCAGCACACTATAAAGCAGCTAATGCAAATGTTACTCTTCTTGTGATAGTTTTCAACCTTGTAAATTGTTCTCAGATCATGATCATTGCAAAAACAACTGTGGAACAAGATTTAGCCTATAGGCATAGCTGACAGATTCTATCACTAACAGTAAAATTACCCTGTCTCTGCTCTCCGTGTTCAAACACAGAAACCTATTTAATTGTCATACTTTCAATGCAAGAAATTTAATAGCAGGAGATAAGTACTATCACATAGCCATATGGAGGCCTGTTCTTTATCAGGGATTGATTGTAATCTAAATTCTCCATTTAGATGAAAAAATCCTTTCTCTTCCTCTCATCCATCATGTCCAATGAATATTACTAAATTTTAATTTCTTTTCACTCTACTGCTTTCTTCCTTACATTAGTCCACAAATCCACTTACTTGATTCTCTCTCTCTCTCTCTCTCTCTCTCTCTCTCTCTCTCTCTCTCTCTCTCTCTCATCTCATATTCCACAAAGCCAATATCTTCTCTTCATTCTACCAGCAGCTCATTGGTATTTTTAGGTATTTGCATCACAATGTTTTTCAAAAAGTATTCCTTCTCTGATGTTCTTGCAAGCAGCCTATACTGTTCTCCATTTGTCTTCTGCTCATTCATAATTGACTTTGCTACCTCATGAACCCTATTATTCCCTACTTCAGTGCTCTTATCCTGGAGCCTTTAAATTTTTTTTGCATCTGATGCAGGTAACAAACAATCTTCACAAATCCTTAACTGTGAATCACATTTCCCTGCATTCAGTTTTATTCCTTCACCTAAGATCATCCTTACTTTGAATCGTTATACCCAAATTTTACACATTTGCATGGTCTTAAGACTACTTATTCAGTGTTATATCAAAAGTCTAGCACATTTTATAAGTGAATTACTAGAGACTTTACTGGGATCATAAACTTCCTTGGTAAAGTGATATCTAAGCTGAGGTGAGAAACCGAAACAAGAATTTTTTGTGTTAAGAGTTAGGAGAACAAATGAATCATTTCAGAAGAGTAAAAAGAATAAGTCAAGTCATTGAAATAAAAAATCAAGGCCAGTATAAATGAAGCATAGTTATGATGTGGTTATAGGATGTACAGATTAGCACAAAATGACTTGAGAGGATAAGAGGGAACAAAGTTCAAGGAGCAAGATAAAAGATTTCCATTGTATATAGGTGTTGTGTCTGAAAGGGCATTGGACATCAGTGTTGGAAAAGAGAATAGAAGACCAATGAAAATGACTTCAATAGACCTTCATGGCAATGGGAATGAAGAAGAGTAAAGAGGTTCTAGAGATAAACATAAGACAATTGAACAGTATTTAGCAATCTTGAGCTCTGGTAATGGAAGAAGAATGAGATTCAAGCCTAGAAAGGGGTTTGCAGCTTAAGCTAATGATGGTTCCATGTATAAGGTGCCACTAAACAAGAGTCACCCCCGAAAGCCAGGGAGTAATGGCCCATCATAATTTAAAAAAATAAAACAGAAAACGTAGGATAGATTGAGAATATTTATTAGATATTCTTGGGATACAGATGATTATTGAAAGAAACATGAGCCTCAAGCCAGCCATTTCCCAATATCTTTATCCTCCCTTCTGTGAAGTTCATATTTAATTAGTTTTTAAGTATTATGAACTCTGTTCACTGTATCTCCTGTGGCTGTCTTCATACCTTTCTTGACTTGAAGAATACTAGTTTACACATTTGTCACACTTTACTGAGCTACCAGATTACATTCTACCATTCAGTTTAATGCATATTTAATTTACCCAAATAGGCTGCCATCCAAAAAATCAAATTCATGATTAAATTTTTTATACCTATCAATTGCTCAAATTTCATTTCCCATCATTATGATGGCTGAAAATTGTGATTTTAACCACATCTACTGTCTTGCATTCTGTAGGCCTCAAAATTCACCAACATTTAATTCACCAACATTAACCCTCCATCTATATCATTTAACTCTCTAGCAGCCTAAGCTATAGTTACCAGCTTCTGAAGTTCCTTCAATGCTCTGTCATTATACATTTGCAATGCGCATTATTTCTTCTACCTAGAAGATATCTTCTCATCTCAAGTTGCAGTGAGTAATGAGAACTTTTGGTATGAACAAATGTGTTTTTCCTACACACCCTTTGCCTTTTGCATTTCTCCTTGGAATTTATGTAATTCTCTTTTAAAGATTTATTCTGTTATTTTTAACTATGTGTGTGTCCCTGCACGTGGATATTGTGCATTATTATGCTGGTATCCATGGAGGCCAGAGGTGTTAGATCTCTTGGAGCTGAAATCCCAAGTGATCATGGGTCACCTGACTTTGATGCTGAGAATTAAACTAGAGTCATCTGCATGATCAGTATATACTCCTAACTGCTCAATCATCTCTCAACTCAAGTTATATCATCATTTTGACATCAAAATATCTATTCTTGTAATTTTGGATCTATAAATCCAATATATCCTTTCAGTAAACATTCAAATATTTGGTTTTTAATGAATGAAAATTCACATTTTAGCATGGAAATCTTTTTATTTTTTTAAATCACATATCAATACCAGAAAAATTTATATTGTAACTTTTCTATTTCTTGAAAATAACCATAATCTAGATGTCAGGCTTTGTTTATGAGAGTTAAAGCACAATGACCCAATTTAGATTAACTCTATAACTCCAAAGGACAAGATTATGCTCATATGATTTGACTTTAGAAGATATATATTTTTATCAAGATAAACTAGTGTGACATCTCTAAATTGTTGATGAACATTGTACCTGCAAAGTGGCGTACAGGAGAATGTCACAGAGGGACACGACTCAGAGGTATTCCAAAAGGAAACCACAGCTGGTTGTGAATAAGATCTCATCTCTCACTACTCTGAACAGATTTCACACTCTACACTCTAATTAAATTGTGCACTTCACTAATGGCTCTGTCCCCAGAGGGCCTCCTGGGAATCAACTGGCAGATTTTACTGGGCCCTGTTTTAATGTGGTAGAAAGTTAGGTAGTGGATTCACAGTCTCTCTGTTCAGAGATAAGAGAAAAGAGTGAGAATGCAGTCACTGTCCTCCAGTGGGCACAGGGTGTACTCCTGAGGTGTCACTCCTCAAATAAGGAGTTCAGTTTTCCAAGTGGCTACGCTAATGATCACCATCAGCATTCCCACACAGAACTGGGTCAGAAATGCCTGATTCACCAATGAAGCGTCTATCGGTCCTTTCCTTGACGCTTGAGGAGGAATGCATTAAAGAAATGTATAATTTTGGGTGGCTTCCTTTCCTGAAGAAATGTTCACATACTCATGATACCTTGAAAGAAACTGTGCAATCTAAATCTTTCCAGAGGAAATTTACAGGAGAAATATAATTAATACACATACACTACCATTGAATGTAAGAAAGTTCATGGCTCATATTATTAAAACATCATTACAAAAATGTATGTGACTTAATAAGTAATGACTTTGGTATTTGTGATCCAACCACTCAAATGAATTTTAAAGGTAAATCATGACTCATTGACTAGAAACAATTAATATATTTTGTATCTCAAGATCTACATTCCTGAACTCTGTATATTTTAGTAAAAATGCAATGAACTTGTACAAATCTAGGGTATAAATTCTTTCTCCTTCAACATTTGGATAAAGGGTATTTATGAAAGTAGAAACCTTAATCTTGGATTTTTCCAACCTTATAGCTAAGAGAAACGATAAATGAGTATATATAGTTGCATTTTAGTCCAGTTTCAAGGAAAGAAAAGGGCAAGATCCCTTAAACTGATACAATACTGAATACTTCTTCATTTACTTTATATCATGCAGGTTAGGGGAGCTATTCGAGGTTTCAAAAATCACACTGAGGTCTTCCTAAGTCTACCCCTGTTAGCATCCTCTCTCAACATATTGGCATGCTTTGTCCACATCATAATCTCCGAAGCTGCCTCTCAAGTGCTGGGAACAGTAGTGCAGGGGAAACTGATGTGACACATTTTCAAGGAGGAAGAGCTGAAACTGAATTGGGTTGTCTTACACTTCTGCTGTAGAAGATTTGAGTTATTATCTCCATTGATTGATATAATTATGCATGTATTTTGTAGAGTGATAGCAGGATGGGAGGATTTTAGGCTGATTGTGGGGTAAGCAAATTTCATTTTCTTTTCAAATAAATATTAGAATCAAGATCATATGAACTCCTTGGAAATTCCATGTTGGCATTTGCTTGAATTTTCTACCAAGCCATCCCATAACTAGAAAATGCTGACTCTCAAACCAGGGCCCACTTCTAAGTCATCAATAGCCTTCCTTCCCAGTCATGAACAAAGGCACAGCCCCAAATAATAACACACAGAGCGTAAAAAAAAGAAAAAAAAAAAAACACTGTGAAAATAAATCTGAAACTCGAAGCCCCCTAGTGCTTCAGTTTCCCTGATTTCTGGGGATTTGGCAAGAGTGGTTTGGGGTTGTTTTCTTTCTCCCTGCCTTTACAGTTCCACAGTCACAATGGCCCTCTAGTGGGATGCTAAATTAAGAGGCATTTTGTTTGTATTGTTAGCAGCTAGATCGAAACAGTCACAGAGAAATGTTTTATTATAGCGAGGAAATAACTCTTTTAATAAGGTTCTTAGGAGACTGAGTTTTAATGACGCTTAACACAATGTTTTAAACCACATGCCACATCTACATGTTATTTCTTGTTAAATGCTGGTTATTAAACAGCAGGCTGGCTCCAGATTGCCTGCAGAGGGTAGTTAGGGTTGGCTGATACATCTCTGACAATTTGAATAGTTGATGGAGTGACAAGTAGCGTTTGCATTTAACGGATTTTACATCTTAACATCTGCACAGCATAGCAGTCTACGTTATTACCCGGTGTAGTTCAGCACAATATGTTGAAGGGTTAAAGCCAATTAAGCACAATTGTGAGTTTCAATTTCTTCTAGAATTCTGTGCCCTCATCCAAACTTAACATGCTTAAGCTGAAGTGATTTCCCACACTACTTAACCATGGGATCTCAGCAGTGAATTGTTCAAAACTGCAGCCCAGAGAGAAGTAAGGGAAACGATGAACAGAAGAGGCCCCAAGCAAAGACAGGATCTGGGCAGCCATACCTGCTTATAATCAGCTTTTCTTTTAACCATTTAAACATACAGCATCTTTTAATTAAAAAGCAAAGAGAACTGTCAATCTCACTGCTTTGTCGTTTCAATTTTCTTTCTCTCCTTCAGGAAAGCAAGTGCTATCTGGGTCAACAGGACTAGCTGATGATCAAGGAAGAGGAAAGTTCAGTTTTCAGACAGAAATTCTCAGCATCTAATGCTGTTTCTTCTGTGCAGTCTGCTTTCTCCTACTACTCTTTATTCTGGGATCCCATTCAAAATTGTCTCTGCTTAGAATGACCACGAACAGAAGCAGGTATGCAGGAAGAGCAAGGCTTCCTCCAGCAGGGGAGATATCTTCATTCCGTAGGTGGGCTACATCTGTTCTGTAGGCTTTGGTGGGAAGGATGTTGCTTTCTTTACTGCTTCCCCCTCTTCCTCATCTCGTGGCTGTTATAAGACATGAAGGAACAGTAATACGTTTTGGTTGCTGGTTCAGAGAAGCATGCAGGGAGCACAGGTCTGTGATTTTCAGGTAGAGGCGTAATGGTGACTTTTTTTTTTTTTTCATCATCTGTGGGAACAGAGAGGGTAAAGCCCTGCTTTTTAAAAAGGTTCAAGTGAAACTTTCAACCAGTCCTTCTTCTAGTAATTCACCAAAATAAAGAAGACAAAGGAAAAAAAACTTGACTCTTTTTAGAAAACATGAATTTTTTCCTTTGGCTACACATATGTGAATTTCTGAGAAAGGTGATAATGTGGATGTGGAGGCAACAGAGGTCTGTTCACAAAGGAAACTTCCAGCTTCCACAGAAGCTGGCAGCCTCTGCAAATTGATGCCAGTCCTGGCATTGTTCTAAACAAACAAGTTAAGGGAAAAGTTCATGCCAAGGAAATTAATATGTGTATTGAGCATCGTAAACACTCGGGGAGCCAAGATAGCTTCCTTAAAGGCATCAAAGAAAAAAATCAGAAAAAGAACATAGCCAAAGAAAAACAAACCTGGGTTCAAATGAAATGACAGCCTGTTCTGCCTAGAAAACACACTTTGTGAGAACCAATGAGGGAAAATGTGAAAGACTGGAACCTGTCAACAAGAGGTGAATAAATAAATAACTCTGAACTATAATGAAAGCAAAATTAAACATGAATGTTTTGGTATTTATCACAATAGGCTTAAAATTTGGGGCAACACTGTCCTAGACCATAATAAGTAAACACACAATGATGCATCACCTCAAAGTCATTGTGTGAGCCTGGCTCAAGTCCTATGCAGGGCAAACCAAGCTCAATGTGTGCCCATTAGTTTGTACCACTTTACTAAGGCAAAGAGTTTCATGGAGTTTCTGAACAAGCTCAAAGTTTCAAACACTTAGCCATTTTCCCCCACTCAAGTCTTATGCGGTAGTGTATGTTTATTGATGACCAAGTCTGAATTTCCCTGTCCTCTACATATACTCAAAACAGGCAGAAATATAATCAGTATAACCATATATATTCTTACCTTATGTGGAATTTCATGTTGCAATGCCCTAGCACATTTAAGAATATGATGTCAAGGTACTTCCCAGCAGACATATGAAATTTCAACTATAATTTAAAACTGAGAACTATAAATTTTATTGTATGCCTAAAGCTGTCTCAATGGGCAACAATGTGGACTAAAAAGACTCTGATGGACATCTCTTACACTGTGAATTTAAAGAAGTCCCTCCAGCTATATGAAGGCAAATAGATTCATTAACAAAAGAATAATGTATCCTGTATCCATTGTAGAGTTCTTTAAAACAAAAATGATGAATAGTGTGTAATATTAAGAAAAGTGCTTCATTAAAGTATGAATTATAACTGATGTCATCAGTCAGCAGTGGTATATTAGAGCTAGCTCCTACAAGATTAGAAAGATGGGCTGGTAAACTTCCAAAAATTTCATGAACCAATTGCTAAAGAGATCAAGTTGTATAAATTTATAGTTAAATTACATTTTTACAAAACAGATGAAAAGCATTAAAATGCTATTTTGTAAAATGGTAGGTCAAAAATGTGACTATTTATGACCCCAAGATTTGTGACATTTTATGTACTATTATTTATTTTCCTTGAAGTTATCCATCTTGATTACACCTGTATGGCTGAAATGCTGTGCTAATATATGATTCTGTGTACCTCTTCTAATTGTAGCAAATTGGCATCTTGACTTTGACCATGATAAGACAAGATATGTAGGTATGTCAAAGAAATCAGAAAATGATACATACAAATTATGTCGTGTGTGTGCACATGAGAAAATGTGTGCCTGCACATGCAAACACATACACACACAAACATAGTTTGTGTATTATCTAAAGTTAATAAAGTTAAAGAAAATAATGTTTAGAAACAGATTAAACTTAAATCTTTTCCTTGTCCCTAGCTGTTACACTGTAATTAAACTTAAAAGGATGTGTGTTCTTTTAGAAATCCCTTTCAAATAACACACCAAAAAATTACATCTAGTATTCAAAAACTCTTATCTAATTCAGGAAAGTAATTACTCTTGCCATTGACAAATGAATAGCATTCCTACCTAGGCCTTTGCTATTTCTCTTTCATCTTATTCATTAAAGTAAATCAACATGTCAATCAGCATTCAGGTTGGTTCTGCATTCAGAAATCCAGTTGTAAAATATTTAGTAGCAGGCCCCTGTATATTTAACTGTATAGATCACAAATTCCACAGATCACATATAGTCAAAATAATAGATTTCCAAAAGAGAACACATAAAATAATAAAGGGTTGTCACTCTGAACATAGTTCAACGTACTTCTAATGTCATAGGGAATATTGTAATGCTCACCACATGATTATCAATATTGTGGGCAGTGATGGTGACAACATGTACTTTCATCCATATATAGACTAAAATGGCATGCACATTTCACTTCAGTCTGAACAATGATGTTCTAGAAACCTGTGAGATGGAAATTTACAATGCATGATTTAGCTTGGGGGCTAGGGAACTTGCTACCATTAGAATGGGCATGATATTCATAATCCTGGGAAAGGTTTTATCTAAACACAAAACATTATTGTATCTTGGTAATTCTTATTGGGTTGGCTGCAAAATTAAACCTTTGTGAGTCTGAGAATTAAGGTGTTCCCAAATAAATCATTTTTTTTCTTGTAGCGATAAGTTTCTCTGGTCCCGCCCACCCCGTGGTCCCACCCGGCCCCACGGTCCTGCAGCTACTTATAAAATAATCACTCAGAGACTTGATATTATTTACAAACCATATGTCCTATGGCAGGCTTCTTGCTAGCTAGCTCTTTCATCTTAAATTAACCCATTCTATTAATCTATGTTTTGCTGCGTGGCCGTGGCATTACTGGTCTGCTGGCATCTTGCTTTTCCTTAGGTGGGGGGGTAGGCATCTCTCACGACTCTTCTTTCTTTTTTTCTGTATCTCTGCTTGGATTTCCTGCCTGCCTCTAAGCTGACTTGCCATAAGCCAAAATAGCTTTATTTATTATCCAATGGGTGCAACACATATTTACAGCATACAGACATCCCACAGCATTTTTTTACCTCATTATTTTATCTTACTTATGCACTAAGTAAGTGTCCATATATTTTATCTCTAATTTCTTATTTAAAAATAGATAAAGTAGTCTAGAGGATGACAGCTATAGTTCCTGGCTAGTGAAGCTAGAAAAAAAGTAAGCATTCATGTAATAAACATTCAGATACATGTATAAAATAATTTTAACTTATAAAAAGCTCTACAAAAGCCTTAATAAGTGGACATGGTTATGTATGAGGGAAATGAGAGAAGCAACTTTGACTGAAACTGTAGGAAATGGGCACTTTTCACCGTCTCTGTGGGTGTACTTCAGTCAAGAACTGTAATCAAGATCTAAGGCAAGCACATTACGGGAAGAGAGAGTAGCCATAGAAAAAGCAATTGAGAAGAAATGACCTTTGGGTGTTTTAAATAAGGCCACTTATTTAAGAAATATGTAAGAAGATAGATAAGTTAGTTAATAGATAGATAAGCTTTTTATAAAAGAAGCTGGAATGTGGCCAAGTGGGTTAGAGCATAGGTTAGAGATGGGTCTGCATGAGCCTGGAGGCTGACTTAAGACACTTGGATTTTATCAAGCTTCAGTGAAAAACCATAGAAGCTTTCAAGTAGAGCTTTGATAGAATTTAAATTAAAATTTTAAAACTAAACTCTCTACATTCTAAAAGAATTCAGAAACACATTTGAGAAGGCCAGGTGTGGTGGCTCACACCTGTACTCCCAGCACTCTGGAGGATTACCACAAGTCTGAGGCCAAGCTGGCTACATGGGGAGTTCCAGTTAATCACAGTTACATAGCAAAACTTTGTCTCAACAAAATATCAGACTTGGGAGCCAAATATAGGTGAAAATGTTCAACTGCCACTGGCTGGGAAAATGAATGTTTTTATTTCAAGATGAATTAGTAAAGTTCTTACTCAATTTTAACTTCCTAAGCCTTGAGGTAGAAATGTCTAGAGAATCTATCAACTTCAGACTCTGGAAATGGAGATGATGAAAGAGTATTATCTGAGTTTCCTCATGATGTGATAAATACCTGAGCCCGGGTAATTTACAAACAGGAGTTTGTATTCTGAAGTCCAAGATCAAGAGACAGTGTGTAGCGTCTGGTGAAGGTTTCCATTGCAGCCAAGGGAATGGCTCAAACAAGTCCAATCCTCAGGTTGAATATTCTGTCCTCCCTTCCTGGAAAGGAAGGAGCAGCTAGAGGTGCTGAAAGAACTCTGTGTGAAGCCTCTTTCATGAGAGCCTACATGACAAAAGAAGCCCTCTTGACCCATACATGACAAAGAAGCCCGCTTGACCTAAGCTCTTCCTAAAAAACCTTGCATCTTAGGTGTGACTGGAAGTCACACCTCAGTGTAGTAATTTTGAGACACGGTTTTGCTCTAAAGCCCAGCAGGTCTCACACTCACACCCCTCCTGCCCCAGCCTCATGTGCTAAGAATGCACACTGTGCCACCTAGATACACATGAATTCCGTAGGAGTGTAAATGCTCAAATTGCAGCAAGCATTCAAGCTTTTCTAGTGGAAAATTAATGGATGAAAACTTTCCCATTTGATAATGATCAATAAATGCTAACCATTAGTATATTTGCTAAACTATACGTCTTTCCCACCGAATTTGCCCAGAGTCGGTATTTCAACAATACTTTTATTCATTTTGTAATGCTTGAGTAAGAGACCCGTACCGAGTCTTTTATAAAGGCAAATATTATGTTCATGACAACTTAAAAGAACTAAAAATTCAGAGATCCAGAATAAACAAGTTAAAAGCTGCATCTGGGCCAGCAAAATGGTGCAGCGAGTCGAGGCAGCTGCTGCAAATCCTGACCACGTGAGTTTGATTTCCAGGACCTACGTTGTGAAAGGAGGGAACTGATTCACGGAAGTTCTCCTCTGCATACACTAGTAAATAAACAGATAAATAAATACATAAATAAATGCAATAGTGTTTTTTTCAAAAGCTGCTCCCTGCACATTCTTGGCACAAGTTCAGTGGGGCCTACCAGAAAAGAGCATTGCAATATACAGTTCCTTCTGTCTCTGTGTGAAAGAATATGACATAGAAATAATTGAGAATTTTGTATTTTCCTCAATTAGCCAAAGCCTATTTTGCATATTTAATATTTTGTTATATTCTCCTTAAATGCTTTATTTAAACAAACTGTATATACACATATGTTCCCTTCTTCCATAAAGATGAAAACATTGTATTTGACATTCCCTACATAAGAACTCATTGCTAACTTACATTGTCATTCTTGAACCAATTAATTCTTTGTTTAGAAAATACTACTTCATAGTAGTAAATTAAAGAACTTTCTAGGATTTAATTATAAATGTTTTCAATAGAAGGGATAAAAATTAAGCATTGTCTACCATAAGTAGAAAAGTTCAAGAAACATAGTATCCAAAGTATCATGTAGATATGTATATATTTATCACTTTAGTTGATGTAAATTAAAGATAAAATAATTAAAACCATATTAGTAGCATTTTAAATAAAGTATTGCTACCACAACACTCTATCATTTTCCATGTAAATTAGTGTTATAACCATCTCTAAATGGAGTCTAAAAACGAGCCTAATTGACAGACTAAACAGGATGTCATGAAGCCTGTCTCTCATTATTTTGACTTATAATCTTTATTAACTTATCCTGGTGTGAAGGGTAAACACACCAGGCATTGGTAAGTACTCTACTATGATGGAAGGACAGAAACCTGTTGCCCATTAGTTCAGTGTTTTCACACTAGATTATATCATCTTATTACATTTTATCCTGATAATTACAAGATTCTCATTGATGATTCTCAATGGAAATATCTAAAGCACAGAAGAGTTGTGGTGATATTGTGTTCCCCAAAATATTGTGCACCCTAATAGACTTATCTGGGGTCAGAGACAGAACAGCCACTAGATACAAAGGCTAGAAAATGGTGGCACTCACACCTTTAATCCTAGCATTCTAGAGGCAGAAATCCCTCTGGATCTCTGAGTTCAAGGCCACATTTGAAACAGCCAGGCATGGTGACACACACCTTTAACCCCAAGAAGTGAGCCTTTAATCCCAGGGAGTGATGGCAGATAGCAGAAAGGTATATAAGGCGTGAAGACCAGGAACTAGAAGCTTTTAGCTGGTTAAGGTTTCAGGCTTTGGAGCAGCAGTTCAGCTGAGATTCATTCTGGATATGAGGACACAGAGGCTTCCAGTCTGAGGAAACAAGATCAGCTGAGAAGTTGGCCAGGTGAGGTTAGCTGTGGCTTGTTCTACTTCTCTGATCTTCCAGTGCTCACCCCAATACCTGACTCAGGTTTGATTATATTAATAAGAACTTTTAAGATTCATGCTACAAAGAGTTACATGTTTCCTTAGGTCACAGAATCAAGTGAACAAGTCTCAAATTTTGCTGCAGGAAACAAGATGGGCACTCCATCTGTTTCTTTTTCTAGGCCAGAGATTATTTTCTTAACCTTCCGGCATTCCTCTGGAGCATCTCCCCATGCTGTTGAAGCATCAACATTCTCTTTGCTCCCAAATGTGATACAACATGCTCAGTATCACTGAAATTTGAATGTGATTTCTGTTACCAAAAGTGTGATATCCTAGGTCAGATATATGCAAACTCTGTCTAACATTTCTATACTATCTTGTCTTGATCATGTCTTCCAACCAATGAAGGTGGTTTTGAATGCAAGAAGAGTCTTGCTAGAATACTTTCTGAAATGTCTATGCTTTTTTTTTTTTTTACCTTTTTGCTTACTGTGAGAGCCTCTCTGTATGTACATTTTATCTGCTGACCTACATTGGAAGGGGTCCATAGCTGGCTGGACCTCTAGGGCTGAAGCAGAATGCAAGGAAGATCAAATAATAAATACGAAGAACCTTACTAAAAGAATGCACTGAGTTCAAGTGGGAAGAAATGTACAAAATAGGAATTCAGTTCTTATAAACCAGGAAGCAAAGCAGGCGGGAACAGGAACTTGTCTGAACACCAGATATTCGTCTAATAACCCTCAGTACATTTAATCATTAGTAAAAATATTTCTTTTGCTCTGTTTAATTTTGCTGTGGCAAAATACAAGGGATACACAACTTTAATATTTTAATGTTTGAGAATTTCATACATGCATACATATGTTTCGATTCCCCCATTTCTTCTCCCACAAATTCCACCCATATACCTTCATTTCTCCCTCCCAAATTCTTTTTGTATAAATCCACTGAGTCTACCCTTAGTGTTGTCAGTAAGTACATGAGTATAGGGTCATATACTGGAGTATAGCCTCACAGGGCCACATGAAGAAAACTGACCTCTCCAACAACAACCATCAATTGCCAATAGCTCCTCAGATACATGTGAGACTTTGTGACTATTTTAAAAAGAGGAAAATTGTATCTTGGCTCAGAGCATCAGAGGTTGTGGTATATCATATCTCTCTATTGATTCTAGGCTATAGTGGCTCAAGCACAGTGGTGATGATAGCATGGAGCAGAAGTATTAACTCACAGGAGACAGGAAGCAGAGAAAGTAGAACATTAATTCTGGGCTAGCTCTCTCCTTTCCACCATTTTATTCTGACTAGGCTCACAGCACACTGAGTGAGACCTGTGCCTCACCAATCTCATAGGTGATCTTAAATTTAGTCATATTGGTAATCAGAATCACCCATTATAATTGGTATCATGTAAAATGAGGAAAAAATAATTGGTATTGAATAAATGTGTCCTTTAAAAATAAGGCAATGATAAATCATTCTTCTGCCCTCCTCATACTTCAGTCATAAAATATACTAAAAACTCACTGATTTTTCTCACTCCTTTTCAATAATGGAACTTTTCCCTTGATCTGACATCATCCCAGAATTGTATTCCTCTGCTCTTCAAATAGTTCTTGACCCACCTCAGTAACTCTAATGGCTTCCATTCAAGACATAGTATCACTACCACACCCTTTCTTGGCACTTCCAAGACCCCTACACATCTCCTCCTTTTACCTGAGGTTCTTTGTAGTAGAAACTCGAGCACAGTGGAAACTATAAGGCATTAGAATTTGTCTGAATTGTCATAATCATTTAACAGCCTCATAGACACTGGTATCTCATTTCCACAAAAATCCTAATGGTTTTCTTACAGCAAAACAATATAAGTAATATTTTACTTCTAAGTTTTTGTGTATTTTCTACTACTTTTGAAATATTAATCAAAAAGAAAAATAATAATGACTATTTTGCTTAGGATCAAGAAATGTTTTCTTAAATTTGGTACCATATTTAAAGAATTTCAACTCCTAGAAAATCACTCTTCTGTGCCTTCAAGCCTCCACAGTCATAAGTCAAGTAGCAACAGTATCCAAACAGCTTGGGATCAATAATGCAACTGAAAAACAGCGTCCTTGTCAGGCTCCCCACCTCCTCTTTTCAAAACATACCCTAAAAACTGCCCTCTCAGCCTACAAACCTTCTATTGATGAACAAGAAAAACAAATAACTGGCATGTACGCCATTGGCACTTGGACTCAGCATGTAAGCATCCTACCTAATGCCTGTACAAGAGTAGGGGTTTTTTGTTTATTTGTTTTGTTTTTTATTTGTTTGTTTTGTTTTGTTTGTGTGTGTGTGTATACTGTTTGGGCAGTGTCTTCATATTCTATATCTTCCTCTATAGAACAGCATTCATCACTTCTTTTAATGAATAAAATTAACAGAACATCTTTTTTTCACTCGGGTAAATCACTAACGTTTTTATTAAAAAGATGTAAACTCCATATTACATTGACCTCATTGCTGAATGTTTTGATGAAATTTTTTTCCTTATGTTTTATATGCTGTTACTTAACAAAAGGAACCTGCAGTGGCAAGAAGCATACAGAATTTACATGAATAACTAATTAGGTTTGAACTAACTCCAATGACCTGTTGAAATAAAGTAATGAGTCAAGCAGAAGGTTTGTAGACTGAGTTCTGCAGGTGACAGGAGCAAGGAAGTGGGTTATCTCAGGATGAAGATTTTAAAGCAAACTTTTAGGAATGCTAGGGAAATTTTAACCTCCATAGTTCAAAATATTCAAAAAGTATCTTTTTATTCTCTAGAAAGAACGAAGCATTGCCCCTCAAGATAACATGGAAGAGAAAACTGGCTGACCCAATAGGCTGTTGGAATGGGCTCCCAAGTGAAATTGTAAAATCCTGTTCTCTGGCTACCTCATCTTTCTGGTATGTTAGGATAAAGATGGGAGAAGGGTACAAGGAATGAAGACGACCTCTCAAACTCCATCCGATCCTAAAACTGTCTCATTTCTGCAATGGAATGTTCACTGTTGGGTAATAGAGAAAGAAAAACATTTCTTATCAAGGCAACATTTTACAAATAAGAATCACAATTCTTGGAAATTTTATTAGAATTGATGAATGAAAGATCTACTTTCTTTCCACAATATCATACAGTCAAGTCAAACTTTTTTATGGGACACCAACACATTCATGGCTCCCTGAGCAAGGGCAGATTTCTTAGAGAAGCTTTGTAGTTTTCAACTCACATATCCATCACTCCTCATCCTTCACCATACTCATGCTGACCTTTTAGGAGTCTTCCTTGCATTTGGCAATCTTATTTTGTGTCATAGCTTTACTATACTATAATGATATCCTCTTTTTTCTCCACTAATCAAAAATTTCTCCATCTTTCATAATTCAGTCAAATTTTACATCTATGAAGTCTCCTGACGTATATATATATATATATATATATATATATATATATATAATTTTATATTGTTTCCTTATTTTAATAGCTATACTGTGTTTCAATTTACAGAACTTATACATTATGTTTTTAAATATTCCAAGGCTGATTCCTTTGTACTGTGGATTGCTTGGAAACAGGAGATATTGAACATATCTTTCAAGACAGCACTGATTATCATATTTTATTTAATAAATCTAACAGAAATTTTCAGAATGAAGTGAGAGAAGTGAAAATTAAACTGTGTAAATTTAAAAATAAATACAACTTAAGGAAATAAGAGAAAAACTACCATTAACCAACACAGCTAGTGTCCCTTCAAGAACAGACTCTGAGGTTAGTGAGAATTTGTTTGACTTTTGAGGTATACTAGGACACAGATGACAGAATACAGTAGTCAAGCCCTATACTGTGACTGCTTATAACACATAGAAGCAGAAGTTCCAAAGTAATAGTAATTAGTAGGATTTTTTTTTTGTTTTTGAATAGATATTTCACAATCTATACTCATAAATGTATACATATCTTCTTAGGGAGAGTCTTCAAAATTCATAAGCCACTGGCTCTGCAACCCCCCCCCCCAACACACACACACTCTTACATTCAGAGAGAAAACAAAAAAATGGGAAAAAGACAAGACAAATGGAATTTCAGGCATATGTCCTAAAATTTTCCCTTTTACAAAAATGACACCTGACCTTAGTAGCAGGAAATTATGGAGATAAGATATTACACTATAAAACAGCTCAGGTGGTGACATGGAATGTTTGAGTCAGTTCCATACAATGTCCTTATCAGCCACTGTTGTTCCTCCTGCCCTGCTGACTTTACCTTTAGATACTTGTCAATTATCTGAGTATCTTGGGCTGACCCAAACCTGTCCATCTCTTGAATAACCCAGTTAACTGTCCCAAGGAAAGAAACACTCCTACTTCTCTTCATATTCAAAAACAGTGTTCTACAACTCTGAATTTTAATGGTTGTGCTTGTCTGTAGTGGTCTCTATATGTTGCAAACAGAAGTTTCCTTGGTGAGGGGTGAAGACTACACTTATCAGTAGGATAAGGAAAATATTTATAGGTTTTTGGTAGGGTTTATGCTGCTTTAATAAAGTATAGATTGCACATTTTCCCCCAATAATCATGATTTCACAAGCACTGGGTAGTTAGTTAAATTTCTAAAACCGGGCACGATTTCCTTCCTGTAAGTAGGTGTTGAGTACAATTAGAGTGCTGCTCGTGACTATTAAGGTATGTGAGCCACTACTGCAACCTTAGGATGATTATGCCATACTTGTTGTTGATATGGTTCACAGGTGTCATCGCTGAGTGACACTGTCAGTGCCACCCTCCTTTGGAAGCTTACATGGAGCCTTCTGGTGAAAAACTCATCTACATGTCCTTAGGGAGAAGGTATTCAGGTCAGTTCCATCTTTAGGGTCTCTGGACCCTGTTTCTGAAGTGCATGGTGTCTTCAATGGACACATCTATACAAGATTCCTGCACCTAAGGCTCAGGAAACATTGCAGAATGGGGGACAGAAAGATTGTAAGAGCCAGAAGATCGGAGACTTTGCTAGGAGTTTCTGTTTTCTTGTAATGTCAGAAGCTACACCTATAAACTCTTACCAGTGTGATTGCCCACAGGTGAACTGAGCAGGAAAGACGTCAACAAATATGCTAGACTGGATATGGAACAACCAAAGAGGCTTCAATCCTACATAAAGAACTACAGGTAACTTAGTAAAGCTGAGAGCAGGAAAGGAAGGCCATCCCAAAGAAAAGTACACCAATTGGTTGTCCAGTTCCAAACAATCTGAAAACATACCTTCAGATAACATTATATGGACTCCACTGGTAGTACCTGGAAATACATAAGTATATAAAAATACATATATGCATGCAATAACAATTGATGGAGAAAATATGCCATGAGTTTAAAGCAGAGTGGGAACGGTATAAAGGGAGGAAAGGGAAAGAGGAAATGCTGTGATTATATTATAATCTCAAAAAAAAATTCAGTGTTCTAAATATACAACAACCACTATGCCAACAAAAACTTACAAAGTCTTTGGAGCAGTATAGACATACATCTTCTAAACAAAATTGAAGTATGTTACTGAATATTTTCAAGGTGCTTTGTTACAACAGGGATTTTTCTATTATTTTAATGGTTTCCATCACATTTTTCTGAGTTTTCAAAATTCTGAATAACAGATTTTTTTGACGTTTGTCATACTTAGGATTTGACAAAGAAAAATGTAATGTTTTCTGAAACTTCTTTACTTAATTGATAGATGTTACAGGATTTATACCTTTAATTTTCCTTAATATTAATATTTTTATAAAATTCTAGAGCTTGCTTTTCAGAGGAACAGTGGAGTTGTGTTAAGACTTGTATAGTGCCTATAGTCACATCTGATATTTTTATTTATTTACTACATGCATTTTTGAAGATATTTCCAAGTATTGTTATAATAATGTTGCAAGATGGAAGATTCTTAATCCCAGTGTCATATAAAGGCAACCATTGATTATTTTGTTTCTCACTCTTTGGGTCTCCTGATTGTGGCTGATCTAGGGTCAACCTCTGTTCCAGGCTACACATTAAGTGGGCGTAGACCCAAACTCAGGGTTCCGTTAAGGTCTGCCACACATGTTCAGCATTAGTCTAAAACCAGCATTCATTCAAGAAATCTCATTGCAATGACATAAAGCATACAAATATAACAAATGAAAATGTTTGACGCTTCTTAAGATTGCTTTTAACACTCTATAACTTCCCCCTTTTAATTCACTATGGTCAAACCTCACATTAATGACATAGACAAATACATACTGCAGTCCCTCTGCAGGAAGCTACTAGAAATTCACATATCAAAAAGCAAGGCTATTTAATTCTATAGTAACGAAAAATAGAGGCTTGAAAATAATGCAGCACAGTTCCTCAACCAAGCTTACAATTTTTCATTGCTACACAAAATTGTGTTAAGGCAAACCATTTCTGAAGAACAAGTGAAAGAAAGTTACTCACCTTCCTGGAGCCAAGTCCTCCCTCTTCCAATTTAGCTTCAGATGAAATCCCAGTGCCTCAGTTTCTTCAGGAAAACAGAAATGATGTACCTAGTCAAGATACGTATTATACAGAACTTAAATTAAGTGCTGTATAATATGTGTTAATTCCTTTTAGCTAATTTTTTTTCTCATTCAATAGCCAGCTTTATTCAGCGCCTCAGACAATCTATACTCTGAGGGTTAAAACAGTCACACAAGTAGAGTTTTCATGAGTTCAAGCTGTATACACTCACAAGGACAAGTCACACATGGTAAAAACATGTTTATCCATAGAGGCATATAAACAAATAACAATAGCCATTAGCTATTGTAATGAGTATTAAAAATAAGTTTCATGTTATGGATTCCTACCACTAAGTAGAGATTTCAACTTGACAGAAAGTGGAAGCCACACCTGGCTTATCAGCAGGTCCTCCCACCTATTCAAGATCTCATCATTCTCCTAAAGTGTTTTAAGAGGAATGTCAGCCATGCAGTGGTTCTGAGAGTACCACACTGGAGTTCACAGCACTTCTTTCTGTGTAAACTCCTGACCTTCTTCCTAGGTTTTCCCTCGAGCTCAGAGTCCAAGACCTAAAAATGATACAGTCTCCATCAAAGACAGGAGAGGGAAAGGGAGAAAAGCATCAGCTAATGTGGAACAGGCAGAGTATTGGGCTTTATGCATTCAAGAGGCCAGCACTGCTAATAGGCTTGTGGTCCCGCTTGGTGTGATCAGCAGCTTGTACCTAAGGGCTATGGCAGGCTGGAAGAGACCCAGAAAATAATGACTTGGTAACGTCTCAGTAGGAGACTGGAGCAAATACCTATTAACTTAAACGCAAGGCTATTTTCAGTATGTATAGTTAATCTTAATTGTCAGCTTGATAGGATTTAGAATCGCTATGGAAACACACCTGTGGGCATGTCTGAGATTTTCTAGATAAGGTTAATTGAGGTGGAAAGGCCCACCTTACAGGCTGGTAACACCAAATCCAGGGGAAATGTCTTGGACTGAAAGGCACTGGCCTTTATTACTGTGTGTCCTGGTGTGATGTGACCTGCCTGCTCCTACCACCATGATTTTCCCATCATGAGACACTGCATCCTTTTGAAATGTAAGGTAAAATAAACACTCTCTCCCTGTCCCTTAAGCATCTTTAATTAGCAATTTGTTTACTGGAGGACAAAAATTAAGTAACATGGTGCACTTCCATAAATTTTTATTCTCTTCTGTAATAAATGATTAAAAGAGAATTCTGTAAGACAAAGCAATCATTTTTTTTATCTGCTTAACTAATTGGCCTAATTCAGGCAATGCATGATATTTTAAAAATTGTTTTTCTCTTCTTAAAACAAAACAAAAAAAGCATATATGCTAGATGAAAGTTGACTGAGGCCTCTGTAAGTACTTGTTTGGATTTGGACTTGCATCTGAAGCACTGAGCTACATTTGCAGGGGAGTGGGGGAGTGTCAGGTAAAAGCTGCAGAATATGAGCTATGGTGATTCATAATAGACATGTCATTTCTACCCTTCTAGTCTTTGCCGTCAGAACAACAAATTCTGCTCATCATAACATCCTCTTAACTGTACATATGCTCCACCTTAACCTTGTATTCCCTCCAGGTAATTCTCCATGCCTATTTGTTCTGGTCTGACATCCCCTTTGTGCTCTGGGATTTCGGTTAACCTTTTATGCTTTTATAACAGATGCCTCATACACTGCAGCCAGGAATTTGGTTAATTGCTTCTCTGATGGAGAGACCATCTTCGGTTGCAAAGGATTTAAAGAGATTCAGGAAATCAACAACAGGTAAATTAGGAAAGGATCAGAGACTTCCCCACCAGAGGAAAAAAATGTAAATGTTAAGAGTTTGACGTGAACCTCCAGCTCAGGCGTATTTCTAAAACAGGATTTGTCACTGTAAATGTAAAGTAGCGCTGAGTTGATATTAGTGACTTTGTCTGTTTTATATGCAGAAACCCTGGAGCAGCAGAAGTGACTGCCGAGCCTTGATGTAGGAATATTGACAAAACAGAAGGTTTCTCAGTGAGGACAGCCTCTCACCAGGCTCCACACAGAGACTCTGTAATTACAGCTTCAGTCCCTGCTTGTCAGAACTCTGGTCTGCAAGCCTATTGAACCTGAGTTCCCTTCTACCCCCTCCCAGCAATTTAAAAAACAAGACAGAAGGAGAACACGGGGCTAATTAGCTACTCGAGGTAGGAATAAATTACCTGAAACAAACAATGTTTGTGTGATGAGGATGGAAGGAAACAGCCATCACAGAGGAAGTGCTCAGGTCCTCCGAAGATTCAGGAATAGCAAACCACCATTGTGTCACAGCTTTTATTAAATCTCATTTAAGTTGTACACACCAATCTACTTCTGATTCTTAGAAAATAAGAGATTGCTAAGACACTGGGTAACATTAAGTTGTGTCCTTTAGTGAATGGTGAGTTGTTTCAAACCAGAAGCTGTGTTGATTGCCATAATAGAGTCATGGCTACTGTAACCCACGAGTCTGAGAGAGGTAGTCCTGGGTGTATATGAGCAATATACATTGTATAAATGTATGTAAGTTTCTTTTTTTTTTCATTTTTCTTTATTAAGAAATTTTCTACTCACTCCATATGCTATTGACAGAAACCCCCTTCACCCTCCTCCCACCCCCCAGCCCTCTTTCCCAAGCCACCCCACATTCCCAAAATTGAGGTCTCCCATGGGGAGTCAGCAGAGCCCAGCACACTGAGCCTAGGCAGGTCCAAGCCCCTTCCCACTGCACCAAGGCTGTGCAAAGTGTTGCACCACAGGCACTGGATTCCAGAAGCCTGCCCATAGACTGGATCCCCCTGCCTGGGTGAAGAATAAAAATATCATTAGAAAGGAAACATCCCAGACTCTTGGGTCCTATGTCCCAACTTATAATAAAAATCTGCCAGCTATTTTAGCTCTAGCTAATCACATCCACAGATTAACTAAACAGCTTTGGAAACGGCCAAATAATCTTTTTAAAATGTCATTCTAATCTCATTATTCTTCCGCTTCAATTGTTTACTGTATCTCTAAGTGCATGGTTCTAGAAATGAGGCACATACACACCTGAGAAACATGAGAGATGGGAAATTTTAAGATGGATGGATGAAAAGACAAGGATGAGCTGAGGTAACAAACACTCGGGGTTGACAAAAACCAGGAGAGGAACCAGTGAGGAGCAGAATACTTCATCTTCAAAGCTAGAAACTGAAAAAGAGTGAGAAGTTCTATCTCCCTCTGATGGGACTTCGTATAAGATAAGATGATGGATTTGGGCACCTGGAGATGGTTGTCACATCATCAGGAGGAGTAGGGGAAAAGGATTTACTGTAGATACCAAAAGAATAAGATGAGGCACTAGAAACAGCTGCAGAAACACCACAAAGTTTGGTAGAGAAAAGGAAAAGTCAGTGATAAACTGGGTCAAGGGAAGGTATTATGCATCCTTTCTAAATTCTATATTTCTCAGCTATTTTGTGTTGTTCACTTTCAACACATAGTGTCCTGTGAGTATCTGAAACATAGTACGTGTGCAAAGAATTCATTGCATGACTAGATAATTGAATCTATAGAATGTAGTATAACTCAGCCTCACAATGACCAGACAGATCCAGTGTCCAGGGATACCTATGATCAGCTACCACAGGGAGGACATCCCCTTTCACAGCCTCCACCACCTTAGCAATTGGTACTCTCACCCTGGCTGAATGTCAGGTTGCTCTGTAGGACCAGAATGCCTTGCTCCTCTCCTCAGATAGCTAACCGTTCATTACTTTCTGCTTCACCTCCTTTCACCTCTCAGGGAAACCTTTCCAGATGCCTGTTCAGGTTTGGAACCCTCTTTCCTTCACACTGCTATAATTGTTATTTTTACTTGGCTGTCTTTCTCACTAGCCGATAAGCTCTGTGATGGCAGAGACTATGCCCTATTTGATTTTTCATCCCACTGTCTGGCAAAATGTCTGGTATAAATCAGACATCAATACACATTTGATGAATAAATAATAAATGACATTCCTCCTGGGAACACAGTGTGCTTGTCAGGCTGTTCCAAGCATCCAGTCTTCCCTGTGTTTCTCTTTCATTTCTCATTACACTGTCATTCATGACTGGAGATTCATATTCTGGTTTATTAGTTTCTTGTGGATTTGCAAGCATGATCCCATTTTATGTAGCTATTTAAGAGAACACATTCTTCTTTGAGGTTACATCAGTGTCAGAGGTAGAACGCTAATCCCAGGAGACAGACACCTAGCCACCTTCAATACATCAGTGTAACTAATACAAACAGTAAAATGGTAATAATTTGAGATGTCATCTTTCAAATGTTGGGTGAAATTATCTCCCTACTGTCTTATGACTGACTTTAGCACTTAGACTTAAATTTTAAATTACATTTTATTACATTTCATATTGTCATATAATCTTGCCTTTAACAATCATATAAAACCAAACAAGAATACAGCAGACACTGTCACAACACAGGATGACTCTTATTTGACCATCTTGAGGTTAATATTGAGATTAGATTTGTCAAAATGAAATAATAATAATAACAAAAATCATTTAGTGGTAAGTCCTAATCCATGTTTTTATTGTTATAGACATGAACTCTAACTGCTTTCAAAATTTATTTTTTTCTTTTTTTCAAATTTGTTATTCTCTCATATGTTATATCCAAACCTCAGTTTCCCCTCCCTCTTCTCCTTCCAGTCCCTCCTCCCTATCTCTGCCCCCAATAAGAAAAAGTCAGGTCTCCCAGGGATCTCAACTGAATATGGCATATCAAGTTGCAGTAAGAATAGGCACATATCCTCTTATTAAGGCTGGATGAGGCAACCCAGTAAGAGGAAAAGAGTCCCAAATGTCAGTAAAAGAGTCAGAGACTGCCCCTGCCCCTTCTGTAGGAGTCCCACAAGAAGACCAAGCTCCATAACCATAACATATATGCAGAGGACCTAAATCAGACCAATGCAGGCTCTCTGCCAGTTCACTTGCTACAAGCCTCTATGAGCTCTGGTTAGTTGATATTATGTGTTTTCTTGTGGTATCCTTGATCCCTCTGATTTCTACAATCCTTCTTTCTCCTCTTCCAAAGCATTCCCCAAGGTCCACCTACTGTTATAGCTGTGTGTCTCTGTATCCACTGCCATCGGCTGCTGGATGAAGCCTCTCTGATGACAATTATGCTAGGCTCTTGTCTACGAGTGCAGCAGATTATCATTAGGAATCATTTTGATGATTTTTTTTTTTTTTTTACAGTTGTGCTTGGTACTATACTAGGTCTCTGAGCTATCCAGCCTCTAGTACCTGGCCTTCCAGACAGTGTCAGTGGTGGGCTTCTTTTCCTGGCCTGGGTCTCAAGCTGGATCTTTTATCCATGGTTTTAAGAAGTTGTCCTTGGAGTTGGCAAGTGGTTCAGCAGATAAAGGTGCCTGACACTAAGTCTGTCAATCTGAATTTGATCCACAGGACCCACATGATAGAAGGAGAAAACTAAGCTCTTGAAAATTGTACTCTAACTTCCACATGCACACTGCTGCAAGTGTACATATGAACATGCACACATGCACACACACACACACACACGCTAAATAAATAAATAGATAGATAAACAGATAGATAAATAAATAGATAAATAAATAGAAATTTTTAAAGAAGTTATTCTGCTTTTAATCACTAATTTTTAGAATGCACATTCCTCTGGTCTTTTATCCTCATTAATATTTATCATGAAATATATTCCTTTAAATGCCAATTACTCTCCCAGTTCATTCATTATTTATAAATTCCATTTTAAATGTGTAATTCACAGTTACTGGCACTGCCCACTGCCTCTGGAATTACAGTGACATAAGAGCAATGGCAACAGTGTGGATAACTAGCGGCCAGTTTGTTCAGTCTTCTACAAATCAGCTGCTTAGATGGAGTTCATATCAGCTCCCTGTCAGGGAGGAGAAGCTATTACAGACACCCTGTGGATTCAAATTCCATTTTATTTATTTTATTTACATTTTAACAATGTTGAGGAGGTAAAGTGCTTAAGAAATACTGTGTCATTTGCAATATGAGTTGCTGCATCTTAAGAAGGAAATGTTCCTAACCATGACAAATTCCTTCTTGAAAAAAATATGTCTTTTTAAAAATATTTATAGATGACCGTTAAATCATACAGCCATGATTTAGAAAGGTAAGGATATTCTAGGGTAAACAATGCATGTTTTTCCTTAAATTAATCAATAGCTATAAAGCAACAGAAAGACACATTTAAATTTTAAGACTTTTATAAAGCTCTAATTAGCCTAATAATGAACAATACTTATTACAACATAGACAAAGATGCTTCACTTCCAGGGATGGCTCAGGTAATGTGTTTAGACAAGTGTGTTCCAGATTATACATTATAGCATTATAGTTTGTTAAACATATGTTAAAATGCATTATGTATTATGGCATGTTAAATGATGGGTCAGCGTTTCAGATAGAGTCAAGCAGGACAGATACTTTCTCAATTTGACCATAGTACAAGAAATTCCATGGGATGTGTTAATTTAATAATACTAATAGCAGGACTTAATGTTCTTTGAGGAGTGGAGTTGGATAATTTGAATAATGCAAATCCCTGTACTTTAATCTGAACTTCAGTTTTACAATCTTAAAATAATTAATCTGTATTAAAAAATAGCACTATGAACAGTTAGTGAAAATTAGGGTTTCCTATCCAGGATAGGAAGTGAGAAGCAAAAACATAAAAATTTTTCTTCTACACTGATTGTCCCAGTTATCCAAACACATTATCTATCAGGATTGGAATAGGTGAAGCCAAAATAATGTAATTATTATCATGTAAGGTGTGGTCCCCAGATAGAGGTGTGAATGTGGGAAGTTGTGGATCCTTTAAGAGGTCATGTCTAGCTGGTGGAAATATATCATGAAGGGTGCTCTTTGGGTTATACCAAGTCTGTGTGTTCTTTCTTTCTTCCTGTTGCCCATCTCTCTCTCTCTCTCTCTCTCTCTCTCTCTCTCTCTCTCTCTCTCTCTCTCTCTCTCTCTCTCTGTTGCTCTTTCTCGTGTATGTCTGTGTGTGTGTGTGTGTGTGTGTGTGTGTGTGTGTGTGTGTGTATGCCTCCTATCTGTTATAAAAGGTGTCCTCTCTCACATCCTTCCACCATAACAATGTTCAGCCCATATAGCTGGATTGAAAACTCATCAAGTTGTAAACCAAAGTAAATATAATCTTCAATAAGTTGTCTTTGTCAGATATTTTTGTCACAGTAATGCAAAATTTCCACCTACGCAATTTATTTAACTTTAGGGAAATCTATTACTCACATTCATCCTGAAATAGGCCAAGCCCACCTCACATAGCACTTGTGCCCTGGTGGTTATCTCAGCTCTCTCATGGTTCTTTGCGAATTCGAAGAATTCTAAACTAAAATATTGTATCCTTAGCAAGTTGCCAGGCTGTTGTATAACTTTTCTTGGGGAGACATAGAAATATCTACTTACTCCAAAGAGTTAACCAATGACAGACCATACCAACAATGCCGTCAAAAGCAAAAAAAAGCAACTTGATGAATGAATGAGTTATTGAGGCTGCTTATAGGCTTACAAGAGTATGGGTAAGGGGTTACTTTTAGAGGAGAATGACAAGGACATCTGTGTCATTGAAAATCATACCCTTTGCATGGGTGATGACTTACAAAAGCTGTATCCATGGAGCTCTCTGCATGACTTTCAGGAAACATGACATACTATAAATCTCTCCTCTCTAGCAGTCCTTACTTCATATATAACCTTATGGAGATCCATTGTGAATCTTATCAGTTTCAGGAACTTCCTGTTAGACTTATATGTTGTTTACTTCCCGAGTCTTAAGGAGCTTCCCATCATGATGAAATGTCCTAATCTAGAGGGAGTTGTACCACAACACAGGCCACCATACCTAATGAAATATACCCCATAACTTGCTGTTCCTTCATTTTATCTTTTCCTTACTTTTTGTTCTCAATTATATCACTTCATGAAATTGTAAGTTATAAATTATGTATTAATTACTTCCCTAGTGTGATAAACTTAAAGGAAAACTAGTTTATCTTTCCCCCACTGTATTCCCATACCCTAGACTAGTACTTGATGACTAAAAGGCACTATAAAATGTTTCCTGAACAAGAGACTGAATAGCTAGTGAATTAAAAGGGTGGTAAATGTTACAAAGCATATTACAGTCAAATTCATTAACTCAGTAAAAGACAGAAGACATAAAGGATGCATTAATGATGATGTGGAATTTTGTTTGCTACAGCAGACAAGGAGACTCTTAGTCTGGTCCAAATCTACTTCTCCGATTTGTATCTCAGTGTAACTGTCTTTATTCCCTAAAAATCAGTCAGAGAACAGTAAAAATAGGTCTTGAAAGTGTGGACTTGTTGCTTTGCATGTTACTCTGTTTGTGTTGAGAAGTATTTGTTATTGTTCACCATATAGTTAGCATGACATAATTAAAAAAAAAATGGTCTCAGAGTTCTTGAAACAGAACCTCTAGATCTAAGGGACATATTTCTAATGTGATAATTTTAACCTGGAAAGATCTAGAATAGGGTTTATTCTCCAGAAAGAATGAGCCAAGGCTTCAACTTTGAGACTTTAGTCCCAGCTCCCAGTCCTTGGAAAGGAAAAGGAGCTGCAGAATAAGTTACTAAGCAATCACTACTTGTGATGACAGCTCTATAAAAATCCCTGACAGATAAAGTTGGAGAAGTTGGTAGTCATGTAAATGCCAAATGACTGATGCTCCACAAACCCATGGAGATAGAAGTTCATCTGCTTATGGCCCTTGCAGAAGTAGTACCTCCTCATTGGACTCTTCATATGTATACTAAACTGCTGAGTATTTAAATATCTCCTCAAGCCTAACAGTAATTCTCACAAATTAATCTAATGAGTGATTGTGAGAATCTCTGATTTATAGCCAGTAAGTCAAAAACACAGGTAAGAATGTGGATTTGTATCTGGCATTTGAAATGGAAGGCCAGTCTTGTGATGCTAAACATGTATTTTTGAGGGCAGTGTTGTTGTTGTTGTTGTTTGCTAACTCCAAGTAGAGAGTACTGCAATTAAAATGTGAAATAGGGCACTGAACTGATATTAAAGAATTAGTTGGGCTGGAGAGATGGCTCAGAGGTTAAGAGCACTGACTGCTCTTCCAGAGGTCCTGAGTTCAATTCCCAGCAACCACATGGTGGCTCACAACCATCTGTAGTGAGATCTGGCGCCCTATTCTGGCCTGCAGGCATACATGCAGACAGGATACTGTGTACATAATAAATAAAACTTTAAAAATAAAATAAAATAAAGAATTAGTTGATATGGGGGAAATCCCCATAAATATGGAGGTATTGAGTACTATGAGTGAAATACAGACGTATTATTCTATTTTTCCTATATGGCTCCTTATGAGCTATGTCTCAAATACTATACATATCCTTCTCACAGTGACAGCCACCTTGAGATATCAGTAAACATGGTCAACTTTTAAATCTAAGTTCCAGGATCATCTCCTAGCCAAAGACATTCCTATCTGTTACATGCATTCCCATCCACAAAGATACAAAGGCTTTCATTGTTGGCCTGCTGTGCTCCATTCAAACCAACATGATGCCACTGTCATATCTCATCAGAGACTCAGTTATTTGTCTTTTTTTAGTAGCCATGTGGGAATTTCTAGACATCAAAGATGCATTCTAGATGTTATATTAGGGAAACTTAGGGGAGATCACAAACTTTTAAGCTAAAGGACAGACATAAATTAAGTTTGAGAATATAAAGAAGAGTTGCAGTAGAAATAATGGGTTTTCAGTTCAGCTCAGTAAATGTGTTCATTTATCTTCTACATACTCTCTTGGGTATGAAAGATACAATAATGGCTAATTCTAGGACTCTGTTCTCAAGAAGTACAAAATCAACAAAAAACCATCATATTTGAAAACAAAAATCTCATCACTGTCATTTCTAGTATCTATATGAGATTTACGTTTCATTAATATATAGAATTATATTTTAGTAATACAAAGTTCCGACATAGAATCAAATCTCATCAGGAATACACTTACCAGATATATCCTGAACTCACCTTAGGCCTTTATAAGACTTTCAGGAATCCACTCTACACTTAGATTGTGCCATCTACGTAACAATAATACATGATTCTATGATAAACTGAATATAATGTAAAGAATTTAAAACTCCATGACCTGAGAAAACAAACAAAAAAAGGTTAAAAACAATTAAACGCTAAGTTCAGTAATAGTCTACACTGTGTACTCTGACCTTTAGAAGAAATGCACAAGTGTTCTGAACAGTTTAGCAATGTTCTTGTCTTTGCCTCCCTGACACCCCTGCTATAATGCATATTCAGGTTAAATCAAATCATCAATACTGAAGTCCTTGAACGTAATTGATAGAATAGCATTGAAGTAATGCTCATCAAGTACAGAATTTCTGGTCCAGTAGAGGACAATGAAAGAATAATAAGAGTGCTCCCATGTCATGAAGGGGAGAAAGCCAAAATTAGGTCATTAAAAGGACAAAGGGAAAATAAAATTTGAAACCAGCCCTTAAGAAATGTAGCACAAAGGTGAGGAGAAACTACACATGCATGCACACACACACACACACACACACACACACACACATTAGTATGAAAACAACATGACTGTGTTTTTTTCATGTGTATAGTGAATGCATGTGTGAAAGGTATGTCTCCATATGCATACATGCATGTGAATGTCAGAGTTTAGGATCAAATGTCATTCTTGATTCCTTTTCACCTTATTTTTAGAGATAAGGTCTCTCAGTAAACCTGGAGTTTACCGATTCAGCTAAGCTAGACGATGGCTGACTAGCAATCTCCAGAGAGTCACCTATACTTCAATGATTCAGCTAAAATCTCCAGAGAGCCAGCTGTCACTCTGTAAGTTCTGGGGTCACAAAAGTATGTGGCTATACATGACAGAGAGCAACCTGTCACCCCCCAAAGTGCTGGAGTCAAAGATACATTTGGCCACACATAGCTTTTATGTTGGTGCTTAGGATATGATCTCAGGTCCTCAGGCTTATATGATGAACATGATGTTCATCAGGCCAGCTTCCCTGTAGCCGCAACACAGCTTTTGTAGATTTTACTTCAAAACAGATGAAACAAAACCCTCATGCGGAGTCATCACTTAGAAATTCCACCATGGCCAAACGCTGTCTTGAGCTTAGATGAAACATGAGCTTGCTAGACCACCACCGACACTTGGATTTTAAAAGAAAAAAAAAAGAAAGAAAGAAAAGAAAAGAATAAGAAATGAATTGAAATAAAGAGAGTCAGTTGTATAACTGGAATGTTTAGGCATCCCATCCTCTGAAAGACTACCACTTAATAGACAAATAGACAAAACAGCCTGTTAGTTAATGTTATGTATTTTCCTCTGTGTTAAATCTATATGTTCCTTTGCCTGTCCTTATTTAATTCATTTAAATCTTATCTGCAACATGAGAGCCAATGTACTTCTTCTCTCTTCCAAATTGAGATTCTCTGCTTCCAATATTTTAGAGAAATTCTGGGAATGTAGCACAATGGCCAACTTCCTGCTTGTGTATGTGAGGAGAAGAAAAGAAAGTGCAGGAGTGGCCTTCACCTTCAGACAGTACCACCTGCATCTGCTCTAATAATACCTCCCTATTTCATACTATGCTGTCCTTCAGCTCACACTGCTGGTACATAGAAGTAAATGGGAAGGTTTTCCAATTGCTTTTGCAGCCTTTTGAGAACTCCTATGTTTCCACTGCGAATGCTAAAGATCCTCTGAGAATATCTTTATGTGTGACATCGATCTGATTATTCTTCTATTTTGAAAATGTATTAAACTCGCAAGAAGAAAAATAAATATTGATGTAAACCTACAGATGTTAGTAGCCTTCCCCTTGCTAATCCTTTAGATAAAGATCATGGATAAAATCACTAATGACATCTTCTACCAACAAAATTATACTTTGTATAATAATCTGGATAAAGCAGGGTTTGAGTTTATTTTTTCACAAAATTCAATTTTGTGATCTCTCAACTGTTGAAATAAATCAGCATGGTGTTAACTTATCCCTCATTCGATATCAACAGTGGATGTTTTCAGAACTGGGGAAGTTATACACCAGCGTTTCACAGGCTTGATGCTGAGAAAAACTAGAAAACAAAATTTCACAATAAAAGTCCTGTCTTGGTTTCTTTCTCTGTTGCTATGATAAAAACAACCCCACCAGAGCGGCTGAGGGGAGGAAGGGTTTGTGCTGGCTCACAGTTCAAGGCAGGAAATTGGAAGAAGCAAGAGACTGAAGCATGGTGGTCACGTGGTGCCACAGTAAGGGAACAGAGAATGCCATCTCACACTCAGGTTGTTACCCTCACTTTATACAGCCCTGCCCATGGAACAGTCCTACCCACAGAGAGGTGGGTCTTCTGACATCAGTTAACATAAGCAGGATAACACCCACTGACATGCACAGGGGCTCTTCTCCTAGGGGATTGTGGGTCTGTCTACTTAACTGCACTAACCATCACAAGACCTGTCTCCTAGGGGATTATGGGTCTGTCTAGTTAACTGCACTAACCATCATAAGACCTATCTCCTAGGAGATTGTCAGTCTCTCAAGTTAACTGCACTAACCATAACACATCTGTCTTCTAGGGGATTGTGAGTCTGTCTAGTTAACTGCACTAACCATCACAAGTCCTGTCTCCTAGGGCATTGTGGGTCTGTCTAGTTAACTGCACTAATCATAACGTGTCCTAAGTCTAAGCACTCAGTTTTGCAACTTTGGTACTTCTCTCCTCTCACTAAGTTGTAAAAAGAATAGTCTTTAACTCCTTTACTTTTAATGTTTACTTTTGAATTGTGTGTTTCATTTGACTTTTACCATATAGTTTAGTACCCTGATTTATGAATGTAAATGCATAGTCATAAAGATTAAGGAATTTAGGCCATTGATTTGGAAATAGGCAGCAAATCGAAACAGAACTTAAGTGCAGAGCAATGTTCAGTGATAAGATGTCATTCACTTTCCTTTGTCAGAAAGAAAAAATTATAGAAAGAGACCTTATCAATTCAGTCGAAAAAATTACAATGTTGATTCTACACTCTTCTCCTTAAGTCTGTTTCAAACAAATATTGTCTAAACTAAAGAATACTATCCCCTCCTAATCATGAACAGCCAGAAGTGACCTCCCACTAGAAGAAAGTTAAAGATATATAGCAGCCCAACACCACAACTATGTTAGGAGAGTGTTAACCATCAAATAAAATTTCCCAAATGGTGAAGAATGAAAACAACATCCACAACACAAGCCATATCCTGGGCTCAGGTCTGTATTTTTCAAACTGGCTAGGTTCACAATAAAGCATACACTTCATCAACAGAAGGAATTATCCATCCCTTTAAGACTCACTTCCAGCACAAAAGTAAATATTGGCCTTGTACTCTTTACAAAGCTTCTGCAACTCTTGCTCAAGTCTCTGGTAGTGACTTCTTGTCAAAAGGAATAGAGGAAGTGTTTCTCCAGTAGCTCTGCATTGATTTCCAAGATGTGGTCACACACGTGACCAAGCTGGCCCATGTACAGGAGGAGCCCTCCAGCTTGCTGAGACAAGTCAGAGCCCAAATGACAGGAGCACACAGCACTTTCCTCCTTCAGAGTTTTTTTCTAGGATCACAACAGCAAGAACATAATTGATTTTGTTATCGTAGATTTTGATGTTATATTCAAATTATACAGAAAAGTAGTATCACATATTTCAGGAGATGTGTATGTGCTTACCGTATGAGAATTCAGAATTCATGTCTTCTATTTCCTTGACTAAACTCATTGTGTACAGAATACATTTATGCTATGTGTGAACCCAGATAAATCAATTCTATTTCCTGTACTTTCCATTTAATTTGATAAAAATGGATTTTTGCAAACCTGGAACCAGATTCTGGCCACTCTACTTTTTTGTGCTATGAATTGAAAAACATCATTTCCAATCTTGAGAATAAAACAACCTCATCTGCAAACTGAGGATAATCATATCCATTTCATAGATTTACTAAAGGACACATTCTATATAAACCACCACAGAATCATATATGTTATATCTGTACCCAGTTAATAACAAAACACTGGCTTTTATGACAAGCAATTTTATTATTAATAAATATTTCATGCATATTTTAGTAGTTGTGATTTGTCAAGAACCTTATCTACCACGAACCATTTTTATTTTTATATGTGAGTTTAGTCCATTTCTTTTGGTTTCCTAATGTGCAGTTTTGGATAGATCTTTTCCACTTAAATTGTTTATTCACTTACTAGTTCTTATTTTCTTGGTGTTATGGATTTCTGAAGAGGGGTCCTCTTTGTATAACCCACACTAATCTCAACTACATAATCCTCAGCTTCCTGAATGTTGCAATGAGCACCCCACCCCACCTGGCTTAACTTTTTTTGAAGAAAAAAATCATTGAAATAATAAATAAAAATTATTTTACAGTATAGACTTACCCTTTACTATTGAAATGAGTCCAGGAAGCTCAAGGCTATTATTGTATTTGTAATAGGTTAAATAATTCATAATTATGATGTACACACAAACATTAAATGTCATCGAGAGACACTGAAACAGAAGCAGTCTATCTCCTGCTTCTAACCATATTTTCCCCTATGAAGCATTTGGCTCCCATAAAGGTAATGATTATTGCTCATTTGGATAGCTAAAATATACTCCTCAGCTAGGTGAGCATCACTTCTGAGGGAGTCTTTAGAGTGACTCATGGTTCTCTGGAGTCTTCTCAGACAGCTTGTCACCCATCCAGGCAAAGCTGACAATGAAGTGTAGCACTCTTGCTCCAAGTACCTCTCAGCCTTCCTGCTTCCTGTGATGTAAGGTCCAAAGGAGCTATAGGACCAGCTCCATGTTGCTGTTCCAAATTTTAGACCTATACTTTAATTTCCAATCAGCTAGTCTCTACCAGAAGATATTTCTGCGAACTAATATTAAATTTAAAAATCATTCTTTCATTTGCATTCACCATATTTTATATGCTCAATAACTGCTAGTAGATATTGGACAGCACAGACCATTTCTATTTTTGCAGGTAGTGCTATGAATCAGCACTTGCCTTGAACTTGGGAAAACACAGAAACAAACAAAACTTTAAGACAAGAGTTACATGCTAGAAGAGGATAGCATGAATGGTAGCCAAGAGAGATTTAAATGTTCCACTGAGGAAAAATGACAGTTGTGTTCTAATATGGATTTTTGGGACCCAGAGGGAAATTTGTGGTTGTTGCATTTGTGTGCTGTACTATGTTAGGGGTAAAATATAAAATTACCTTTGCTATATATATATATATACCACGGCTCAAAACTTCCCTTACGGAACTTATTCTGTTTAAAAGTGATCATCCTTATTTTAAATAGCCTATTCAAAATTTCAAAATGTTTCACTGAAATGACCATCTCCTAGGTTCATAAGATTTTTAGACACAGTGCTTAATATTAATACCCTGTCCTTTCATGTCCTTTCTTATTATTGTTATCAGAGAATAAGCCCCTAGCGAACAGCACAGTTGAAATATGCCAAGCAACTGTCCCTCCCTAAATTCTGATGATAAAAGGCATTCTAGAGGAAAGGCTGTATTAAATGTTCAGATGATGGTCTGCTCGCCAAAGAGAGCCAGCTGTTTATACTTGGCGACATACTGCAGCAGAATTATCTCATTTGCAAATCTTGGGATGTGGAGATGCAGATAAATGTTAGCACTATAAACCAGCAAATATAGAATGAGCTGCACTCTTAGTATTTGGAGGAAGACTTTGTATTGTGTATTTGTGCATATGGAACTTTAAAAACATATTCATAAACATGTCATCTGAGCAATATGGTACATAAGACATTTTTAATATAGCCAGAGCTGTATTAAGATATTTCCTTGCATAATGTTATACAAACAAAATATTTTAACATTTCGCTTGCATAAGATGTAAATGAGAAAAATACTTAGCAGTGAAAACAAAGGTATGTCTAATTATTTCCACACACAAAAAAGTGAGTTTTCTACCAGCCACATATCTCAGATGAACATAATATTATACTCAGAGGAGAAAAGACTCCAATCCATAGACACAGACACACTACTTGTTGGTAAATTTACTCAGTCAACCTTTTCACATCTTAACCTTCACGAAGTCCAGCACACAGGAGGAAAAATACTCATAAACTATTTTTTCATGAGTCTAGACGCAAATCAGTCAAGAACTCAAAATGATTTGTTGTTAATAAATTTCAAGTATATAATATTGTCTTACAGCCCAATCAACTGTGAATATTTGAGATCTTCTTTCATAGCATGCATGCATGCATGTGCATATGTGCATACATGTATGCGCACATACACACAGTATACACATGTGAATGCATATATAAGTCTGTATATGTATTCAGATATGTGTGTGTAACGTTCATAAAACATTACCTTGGACAGGAAGAAATTTATCCATCATACTAATGGGTAAGCAAATGAAATCTGTTCTTTTCCTTTTATTTACAGAAAACTCAGTTTAGCCTTGCCAATCAATTCATTCTTTTCACTACAGCCAGAATGATTCTAAAAAGTCAAATATGATCACACAGAATTCTTAATTAAAACTCTACAATGATTTTCATTGTCCCTGGCTAAAGCATACAACTCTTTAACCTTTAATATGACCTACATCATGCTTCTCAATTGATCTTGCCTGCCTCTGTACCTGTCACAATACACTCACAAGTTCTTAGAGTCCCTAATACACAGGGGCACTTAATAAATATTGAATGGATCAATATGTAAACATTACAACTTTTTTCATACTCAAGAATCATATGGAGGAAAGTGATACATATGTATATATATGAATATATATACATATGCATATCTATGTAGCTGTACATATTCATATTTACACATGAACTCTATAATATCAGATATGTCTGTTTTCCCATTCCTAATGACATTATCAGGTACATTATATATTTTCATTGAATTAACATACAAAAATATTTCAAAGGAATAACTGCTTCTTCACCACTCAACCAGCTCATCAGTTAAATGGAGAGAAAGCATCTGTGATGACCATTTTGTTTTCCATCACTATATTCCTTCCCATCTTGCACCCTAAGCTCCTGACCCCAGGTGCTACTCAAGGGATTCATTTATTCATTGGCAAGATTCTTTGTCTTTCTTCTCCCAAGGAAAAACCCTTATAGGATCCTGCCCCCACCCCAGATATCAGAATAAAGTCTAAATGCTTGGCATGGGAGTCTCCAACACTAACTCCCTCATTCACCCACACTCTTGCAGGTACAAACAAGCTGACCATTCCTCTGTCTGTAAGTGCATTGTGCTGCCTTCTCCTCTCCTCGCTGTGTGTTAAACTGGTTCCTCTAGATGGGGCACTTTTTCCACTTGTTGATGCCTTTCATTAAATTACCTTTGTTCATTTGAAATAGTCTCATGGAGCCCAGACTGGCCTCAAACTGATTATGTAAATAGCCAAGGTGGCAATGAACTGAAGTTTCTGCCCCACCTCCAGGGTACTAGGATTCTAGGTGCCTAGCACCACAGCCCAGCTTCCAGATGAGTCAACTCTGACATTTCTTTTAAGATTCTGCTTTGGGAGTGGATCCCACTAGACCTGCTCTGTTCTGCTAGTTCAGGCTATCTATATCATACAATACCTAGTCTTCCATAATTGAATTGCTGATATATCTGTAGGTCTCTGATTCAATAAGACATTTGATGGTGGAGGAGATAATTCCTCACACCCACTAGCTTTGAAAAAAGACTCTGTCAAATGAAGAAATGGAGATGGATAAATTTTATATTGGATGTTGATCTCAAACAATTATTTTTAGAAAAGAACTATATATTTTTTTCCATATCAGGGACATGAAAGAGATTTACAGGTTACTGCAAAGAGAAGGCCTGACAGCTTCTTGCCCAGCCCATGTGCTAACAAAGTTTAAAGCAATTAAGCCCAGGTGCAAACAAACTAACACAGTCCATGGAAGGATTGTGTTAACTCCAGAAAATCACCTAACAAGAACAAGATTTTATTATTCCTAAATCACACTCAACTCTGACAAATTTCACCTAAGTTCTACGTGACTTTTCCTTAACCTGCAGAAGAACTTAAAATCAAAAAACAAAAACAAACAAACAATAACAACAAAAACCCTGTCATTACAAGTGATCAAAAAGCAGAGAAACCCAGAAAAATATTGCATAAAGTTGTGTGATATTAATTTACTGATGAGTCTCAGTTCTCTAGATACTATCATCTTTGAGATAAGCACTTAGATTTCATCAAAAATCTTATTATATTGACATAAAATCTTTCCTACGACTGTAGTATTATACTGTTGCAAAACTCAGAATGGGTCATATTTGACATATTGGAATCGCGTACCACAAGACAAGGCCAAGTTCTATCTCCTGTCGAGATCATTTGAACAACCTGAGAACAGCAGTGTTGAGAAGAGCTTACACATTTTTTGCTACTGCAACAGTGGAAGGGGAAATATTCTCTAACCTGAGACTTAACTTGTTATCTTTGCTGTAGGAAGAGGCATAAGGCCCCAACATGAAGTCTTCAAAACCCACTTTAACACAGCTTCCGATTATACTCAGAGAGGAATATAATCTTGAGTGATAGAGACAGGGCATGGCCATTACCCACAAAAACTTACTACAAGCTTGAAGTTAGGTCATGACAGACAGACAGGGAGGGAAATGAACACAAGACTATGGGCCAGAACCTCTGTTGATAGTCATGGGTAGGAAAGCTTGTTCCTATGGACAACTTGGACACCATGGAAAGAGGTAAGTTGATGGCAGCATTATTCTAGGCTTATCATTTTAATATACAAAGATATTGAGAACAGAACCTTAGAAATAGGCATCAAGCAAGTATTCAAAGCAAACCAGTGCTGATACAAGTATGTGAGTGCCTTTAAGATAAGAAATAACAACTTTTAACAGTATCATTAGGAATCAAGATTTGCCTTCCTGTGGAGACCCAAGACTTTCTCAGAAGTCCTGAAGGATGGACAACTGGCACTTTCTTCTGTGTCCTTGTCCAGGAACAGACCTGGCAAGGCCAATCTGAGGCTGGAGCCAGTGCCTCAGAAGAGTCAAGGTTGCAGTTTTTAGGGGCCCAACTCTACCCTCAGCTGTGGTTATCAGTCCTAAGGCAGTTATATCTGAGGTATCCTAGGTTCTCTTTACCAACATTGTCTGATTTAACTCTCTGTTGACCTTGGCCATTTCCTTCCTCCATATATATATATGTATGTATATATGTGTGTGTATATTATATATGTATACATTACATACACTGTATAATAGTATATAGGATGCTGTACTTCTTAACAAGCTTGTTTGGCATAAGTTTCAGCATACACAGGACCTCTTGGTCTCAGCTATTGCTTCTTTCTTCTTTAGTTCTTGTCTTTTTTATTTCTCATCCCCAGTCCTCCCACTCAATGCCTCCCAATTCAGGATTTGGGTCATCTTCCAAAGCAACTGAGGGAGTGAGTAGAGTGGAAGAAAGAAGAGTTCAGCATCAGTTGAGCCAAAACCTAGACAACTATTTTGATATGTTTCTATGCAGAACCCCATCTGATATAATTCTATATATATATATATATATATATATATATATATATATATATATATTTGGTTTTTCAAGACAGGGTTTCTCTGTGTAGCTTTGCACCTCCCCTGGAACTCACTCTGTAGCCCAGATTGGCCTCGAACTCATAGAGATCTGCCTGCCTCTGCCTCCTGAGTGCTGGGATTAAAGGCATGTGCCACCACTGCCTGGCCCTGATATAATTCTATAGTATGAGTTCTAGTATTGTTAAAGTTTTATATCTCTTTGCTTCAACTTCCTTGTAAAAATAAGCATGCTAGCACCTGAGTCTGAACAGCAATAGTAAAGCATTCTGCACTTATAGCATGTAGCCAGCAACTCATCAATAATCACGTGATAAGATGCTTAGGTATATTTTGAAGTATATAGCATTCCCTTCCCCAGCACTAGCTGTCTGGGAAGGTACAAGGGATAAAATGTATATAACTTAAGGGTATATAACCTGAGGAGAGGAGTAAAGGAACTGTGGGGAGCCCAGAATGACTTTGCAACCAAGATGTTTCACTGACAAAGTGGTCTGAAAAGAAAATGGCTGTCTGCAAGCAGGCAGCAGTGGGGAGAAAATACCTTTTAGATTGAAAATTTATCAGGGATGCAGTCAGTCTGTAGATGTGTTGATATCTGTGAGATATCAAAAGAAGAAATGCATTTTTAGGTCACCAGTAGGTAAAGTTGCGGTCGCTAGTTCAAGGAGGTTGCTCCAATAAGTCATGCTTCCTGATCATCTCCTCTTCCTGCGGCCACTCACCGCCATCTGTGAACAGATTATGATGCACTCTTGACCACATATGGTGGAGGTGGCACTGTGCACAGAAGAAGCTGTGTAGCTTCAGGATGAGCCTCTTGGAATGTGGTGAATGAAACTAGGTCTGTGTTATGGAAGCCCAAGCCACTCAGAAAGGCCAAGGCAGGCACCACTGTGGAAAGGCACAGATGAGTTTTAAACTAATAGCCAGCATCAAGTGCCAATTTATGAATGAGCAATCTTGGAAATTCAGCTCGATTGAGCCTTAATTTGACTGTTGCTCCAGCCAGCATTTGACTGAAACCACACAAGAGGTCCCAAGCTTAAATGGGAATTGCACAGCTGAGCCCAATCAATACACAGAACAAAGTAAAATAATAAATTATTGTCTTGAAATCCTTGATTTGGAGGTAGAGTTTTTACTTTTTTAATTCAGCTAAAGATAATAAGAGCAGATGCCTATTAAAATTCTTGGCTCCAAGTATTGGGTATAAATAAAAGAGATTAGTTACTTGAGTCATTTACTAGAATTTAATTTTTAATCTGCTATCCAGATGATGTCAAAACTTGGTAGTGATGCATGATGAAATACTTCAGTAATCCTAAAATGGACACAGTTTTAACTTCTCTAAAGTTATCATTTATCTTATAATCAATGAGATTGTATGGCTGGCATAGTTTTCTTTCTTAAGAGTATTTAGAAACTCTACAGCTAATACCCACATACCATGTTTGTCTTTCTGGGTTTGGGTTACCTCAGGCAGGATGATTTTTTTCTAGTTCCATCCATTTGCCTTCAAATTTCCTGTAAAGCAAAGGATAACCATGCTACAATCAAAATCTCCAGAGAGTCTAGGTAACAAGGCAGGCCCAAAGAAGGACGCTTGATTTTCCTATAAAGGGAAAATAGAAGAAATCTCTTGGGTAAACTAAGGGCAGAATAGAGGGGAAAGTAATGAAAGAGATGTTTTGATTGGGAGGAGGACACTTTGGGGTCAGGTAGAAACCTGTTGCAAGAGAAACTCTCATGAATCTACAAGAATGGTCCTAGCAATAGTGGATAGGTAGCCTGAACTGGCTGTCTCCTATAATTAGATTGGTGACTGCCCTAATTGTCATCAGAGAGCCTTCGTCCAGTAACTGATAGAAGCAGATGCAGAGATCCACAGCCAAGCACTAGGATCCTGTTGAAGAGAGGGGAGAAGAATTGTATTGAGTCAGAGGAGAGGGTCAAGGTCATCACAAAGGAACCCACAAAGACAACCAACCTGGGCTCATAGGAGCTCACAGACTCTGGACTGACAGCTAAGAGACCAACCTAGGCCCTCTATATATGTGTGACAGCTGTATAGCTTGGTCTACTTGTAGGATTCCTAGCTGTGGGGAGTAGGGCCTGTCCCTGATGCATTGGCAGGCTTTTGGGAACCTATTCCTCTTACTAGCTTGCCTTACCAAGCCTTAATACAAGGGGAGGAGGATCTTAGTCCTGTCTCAACTTGAACTTGATAATATAAGTTAGGATAGAAAGTGAACTAGGTACATTTTGAATTCACCAAAAGATAATGGAGTATTTTCTCTGAATTTGTCAAATGTAAATGGACTAGACATTGTTGACATATTTATTGCTTGTATATAGTGTATATAATTATTGTACTTATTGTATATAGTTTTTCTTGTATTAGTTATAACTTTTTAATTTTTTTATTTTTATTAGACCAGAAAAAAGGGAAATCTGGTGATATTTTATTTGTGCTTTAGTAAATAAAGCTTGCCTGGAGATCAGAGGGAATAGCAAGCCATTTTAAGTAAACAAAGAAGTCAGGCAGTGGTAGCACATGCCCTTAACCCTATCACTTAGCAGGCAGGATCTCTGTGTGTTCAAGGCCACACTAGGGAACAGAGTGAAGTGTAGTGACACATGCCTTTAATCCCAGTACCAACCATAGAGATCTGGAGGTCTGTACAGAAAGACAGAAAGTGACAGAGCTGTGTAGGAAGAGGAAGTGAGGTAGTTGACAGAGAACAAATCAGATGGCAGAACCGCAAGGCATATAGGCATGGGTAAACAGGAAGTCGCAGCATTTGGAAGCTGCAGAGTTGGTAAGGGAAGGTTGGCTGGTGGCTTTCCCTGTTTCCCTGATCTCTCTAAGGCTTTTGCCCCTCTATTTTGTTCTGTGTTTTTTATTTAATAAAACCATTTAGAAATTCATCTACAAGAGGTAGGTGGGGAGAGGGGAGGAGAAGAGAGGAGGGAGGGGCAACTGTGATCTGTGTGTAAAATAAATGAATAAATTTAATTAATAAAAACATTTTGACGCCGGGTGGTGGTGGCGCATGCCTTTAATCCCAGCACTTGGGAGGCAGAGGCAGGCGGATCTCTGTGAGTTCGAGGCCAGCCTGGGCTACCAAGTGAGTTCCAGGAAAGGCGCAAAGCTACACAGAGAAACCCTGTCTCGAAAAACAAAACAAACAAAAAAAAAAAGTTCTGGAGAAATTAGGGGTACAAGATACATACTTAAACATAATACAGGCAATTTACAGCATTAACATATTAAATGGGGAGAAACTCAAAGCAATCCTATTAGGATTAGTAACAAGACAAGGTTGTCCTCTATCTCTCCACTGCCTGGATGCCTCCCAAACAGATCAGGCCAATCAACTGTCTCACCCACTCAGAGGGCCTGATCCAGTTGGTGACCCCTCAGCCATTGGTTCATATTTCATGTGTTTCTGTTTGTTTGGCTATTTGTCTCTGTGCTTTATCCGACCTTGGTCTCAACAATTCTCGCTCATATAAACCCTCCTCATTCTCGCTAATTGGACTCCCAGAGATCCACCTGGGGCCTAATCATGGATCTCTGCATCCAGATCCCTCAGTAGTTGGATGAGGTTTCTAGCACGACAATTAGGGTGTTTGGCCATCCCATCACCAGAGTAGGTCAGTTGGGGCTGTATCTCGACCATTGCCAGCAGTCTGTTGTGGGGGTATCTTTGTGGATTTCTGTGGGCCTCTCTAGCACTTTGTTTCTTCCTATTCTCATGTGGTCTTCATTTACCATGGTCTCCTATTCCTTGTTCTCCCTCTCTGTTGTTGATCCAGCTGGGATCTCCCGCTCCCCCAAGCTCTCTTTCCCTCGACCCTAGCCCTTCACTACCCCCACTCACGTCCAGGCTGTTCATGTAGATCTCATTCCATTTCTCTGTCATTGGGCAATCCCTGTGTCTTTCTTGGGGTCCTGTTTTCCAGGTAGCCTCCCTGGTGATGTGAGTAGCAGTCCAGTCATCCTTGTTCCATATCTAGTATCCTCCTATGAGTGAGTACATACCATGTTTGTCTTTCTGAGTCTGGGTTACCTCACTCAGGATGATTTTTTCTAGGTCCATCCATTTGTCTGCAAACCTCATGATGTCATTGTTTTTCTCTGCTGAGTAGTATTCCATTGTGTATATGTACCACATTTTGTTTATCCATTCTTCAGTTGAAGGGCATCTAGGTTGTTTCCATGTTCTGGCTATTACAAACAATGCTGATATGAACATAGCTGAACAAGTGCTCTTGTGGTGTGGTTGAGCATTCCTTGGGTATATGCCCAAAAGTGGTATAGCTGGATCTTGGGGGAGATGGATTCCCAATTTTCTAAGAAAGCGCCATGTTGATTTCCAAAGTAGATATACAAGCTTGCATTCCCACCAGCAGTGGAGGAGAGTTCCCCTAGCTCCACATCCTCTCCAGCATAAGGTGTCTTCAGTGTTTTTGATCTTAGCCATTCTGACAGGCGTAAGGTGATATCTCAGAGTTGTTTTGATTTGCATTTCCCTGATGATTAGGGATGTTGAGCAATTCCTTAAATGTCTTTCAGCCATTTGAGTTTCCTCTGTTGAGAATTCTCTGTTTAGTTCTATAGCCCATTTCTTAATTGGACTGTTGGGCATTTTGAAGTCTGATTTCTTGAGTTCCTTATATATTCTGGATATCAGTCCTCTGTCAGATGTGGGGTTGGTGAAGATCTTTTCCCATTCTATAGGCTGTCGCTTTGCCTTGTTGACCGTATCCTTTGCTCTACAAAAGCTTCTCAGTTTCAAGAGGTCCCATTGATTGATTGTTTCTCTCAGTGTCTGTGCTACTGGTGTTCTATTTAGGAAGTGATCTATGCCAATGCATTCTAGAAACCTCATCCAACTACTGAGGGATCTGGATGCAGAGATCCATGGCTAAGCCCCGGGTGGATCTCTGGGAGTCCAATTAGCGAGAATGAGGAGGGTTTATATGAGCAAGAATTGTTGAGACCAAGGTTGGATAAAGCACAGGGACAAATAGCCAAACGGATGGAAACACATGAACTATGAACCAATGGCTGAGGGGTCACCAACTGGATCAGGACCTCTGAATGGATGAGACAGTTGATTGGCTTGATCTGTTTGGGAGGCATCCAGGCAGTGGGACTGGGTCCTGTGCTCATTGCATGAGTTGGCTGTTTGAAACCTGGGGCCTATGCAGGATCGCTTGGCTTGGCCTGGGAGGAGGGTACTGGACCTACCTGGACTGAGTCTACCAGGTTGATCTCAGTCTGTCGGGGAGGCTTTGCCCTGGAGGAGTTGGGAATGGGGGATGGGCTGGGGTAAGGTGAGAGGGGCGGGAGGGGGGAGAACAAGGGAATCCGTGGCTGATATGTAGAACTGAATTGTATTGCAAAATAAAATTTAAAAAATTTAAAAAAACATTTTGAAAAGAGTATTTAGAAACCCATCTCACATTTGATAGCATCTTAGCCTATGAAATACAGTATGTTAGTTGGATGGATGGTCTATACATTCCTGTATTGGCCAACTTACTCAGAAGTATGTTTTTGTTTCTTACTGACTCAAAACATTTTAAAGCAGAACCCATGCATTTGTGGCTAAGCAAGCTTCTAGAAAATTCTTATTTTCAATGTCTAAGACATGTGAATCCGAGTGGTCAAATCTCTGTGCTAGAATGAACAATTTGGCAACCAGGCTCACCACTCACTTTGGCCTCGTGTTGACAGATATTCTCTAAGCTGTTGCCGCCATTATGCTCACGGCTGCCATAGAACCTTGACTGAGTTACTGAGTAGAGAGATGTAAAAAATACTCCTTCACAAAGAGCAGCAGCAATTTCACTGTGGAGATTACAAATGGAAATCTACTCATCTTTGCTACTTATCTTTTGAAATGTGTTTTCCTTATGCAATTGCTCACATAGTTTGTTCTGAGACAGCTCAAATATGTGGGTTACATTCAGTTCCAACAGCGTCTTCAGTGTGAAAAAGATTTAGACATGATAATGGTAAAAGTTGTACATTAATTATACTTCCTGGCAGGAAACATGAAAATTCTCCTTAAATTTAGGTGTACAATATTTTAAAAATTAGCATAAGTCTAAACAGAACATGCTTCCTAAATACTAATTTTTTTCAGTGTTTGTGTTGTGCAGAGATGCAAACTTACTTGTAAACATTACAAAGATCACCCCAGACATAAAAAATGCCTACTGCCTAGTTATAAAACTCTCCCCAGAAATTGAAGAATTGTGAAATTAAATTTGACATCTCACATCCAGGTAGACATAGTGTTATCAGTCTGTGTCTTCTTTTTGTTCTGTAATGGGCAGCTTGGAGGCAAATACACCATGAGCGTGCTGTAGCCTTTAGCAACCTTGGTAGTCAAGCCTTTCTGTTTGTCCAATAATTTAAATCATTGTAATGATACTGTGGCCATGTCTTCCTATCACATAAGTTACACATTTTACAGAACTTTATTTTGGGGTAATTTGTTTAAATTTTAGCTTTGAGAACATATGGGCAAAATATATCCTAATAAACTTATAGAAAGTAACTTCTGCTATGTGTGGTGGCAGGAATGAAGAACAGATTGCATCAGAATCATCTTTACCTTCTGGCATTGCTCAAAGTACTGTACTTCTACCAAGATTCAACTTTAAAAATGATTCAGTGAATGCATATGGAATAGATTTTACAATAAGGCAAAAGTCTATGTTGGCATGAGTATACTCATAAGAGAATAAATTTGAAGGAATAATACATGGGAGGTTAAACAATACAATTTTATTTTTATTTAAGAATAATTTAATAGTAAACCATTTGGGGAGGACTTTACATAATAAACTTGATAAATCCTGGGGATTAAAATTCATCTTGGGTTGTATCCTAAACACTCATGGGACACAGGTGATTTTTGTATAAAATTTAATATTTATTTCTAACATTCAATGTTGCTCTGACTTTGAATTTGAAGTCCACTGTTATTTTTTAAAGAGATTGGTTTTAATCAGAAATAGAGATTTTTTAAAGAGATTGGTTTTAATCAGAAATAGAGTTGAAATTTTATCATTTTAATTGACATTAGATACAATGAGTTTTTCCATTATTTCATAAATTCAAGTGATAACAACCTATTAAACTAAAATTATTGTAAGTCAAAGGAATGTCTTTGATATCTGCCAAAATAAATATTATTTGCATTTTAATATTGATAAAAGCAAAACAAAGCTTAGCTATTGAATACTACATTGAGCTGTATCAGTTTTTGTAATTGAATAGGCTACATGATTAGTAATATCTGATGAAGAACATTTTAATATTTTACTTATAAAGCTTCAACATGGCCTAAGGTACAAATAAATAATGCCTCCCACCATAAAACCACCAATGTTCACTTACATTTCTCAGTTTTATTCTTTGTACTCCTAATCTAGAGTTAGTGAGTATGGTACCAGCAATAGCAATATATTGCTTTAGTCAACAGTTATAATAATAGCAGTTAAGACCCGCTATTTTTTGGTCATTTATGGCATGCCTGACACTGGCTTAGTAAGTAACACTGTCTAAATTATTAAGAAAATTGCTTGCAATTCTACAGACATTAAAAAGAGAGATAGAGAGATGGGTTGTAGAACTGCAGTTTGTCTTATTCTAAAATGTTCCCTTTTTATTAAATGTTAATATATTTTACTTTCATTTAAAACTGTATTCCCTCTTCTTTTACTCTATTTTTGAGATTATAATATAATTACAACATTCTTCCCTTCCTTTTGTCCCTCCAAAGCCTCCCATACAGTCTTCCTTACTCTCTTTCAAATTCATGGCCTTTTTTTTATTAATTGCTAATGAAACCTGATCAGTCTTTATAATGTTACTTGTACATATATTTTTATGACTGATCACTTAGTGTAATTCCTAACAACAATCAAAGCATCTATCCTTATACCTACAGATACGTGAAATCTTCACCTATCATCAAGGAAACTTATTTTTGCAACAGACAGAGACCATGACAGAAAACCACAACCAATCAAGATGCATAGTTGTGAATCCCAGTCCCAGTGGGTATATTTAAAAAATATTCTCTTACCTAAGGCTCTGGGAACACTGCAGAAGAGGGAGTGGGAAGACTGTAAGAACCAGAGGATCGGGGATTTTGCTGTGAGACTTTATCTCCTAGTAATGTTAGAAGCTACAGCCATAAAGTCTCACCAACATGACCACCCAAACATGGGCTGAGCAAGGAAGATATCGACAGGCATGCTAAAGTGGACAGGGAAAAGCCCACAAAGTCTCAACCTTAGGGGCTGGAGAGATGGCTTAGCAGTTAAGAGCACTGACTGCTCTTCCAGAGGACCCGGGTTCAATTCCCAGCACCCAAATGGCAGCTGACAACTGTCTGTAACTTCAGTTCCAAGGGATCTAACACACGTGGCAAAATACCAATGGACATAAAATAAAAATAAATAAAATAAAGATTATAAAACATTGTCTTAACCTTAAACAAGGGACTACAGGCCACTAAAGAATGTTGAAAGCAGGAGAAATAGTCTTTCCCAGGGAAGAGCTCACCAATTGGTTATAAAATACATGCTTCAATAATTATTTGATATTATGATCTAATTACATCTTGTGGATTCCCTGTTCTCTTTCTTCCTTCTAAACCTGCCATGTACCTCTTCTAAAATGGCTTGTTATTTCCTCTGATCTCCAGGCAAACTTTATTAAAGCACAAATAAAATATCACCACATTTCAGCACAAATAAAATATCACCACATTATAGTTATTATACTTATTGTATATAGTTTTTCTTATGTTAGTTATAACTTTTTTATTTTTTATTTTTATTAGACAAAAAAAGGTAAATGTGGTAATATTTTATTTGTGGTGAAAAGTGGTGATATTTTATTTGTGCTTTAATAAATAAAGCTTGCCTGGAAATCAGAGGGAATAGCAAGTCATTTTAAGTAAACAAAGAAGTCAGGCAGTGGTAACACAGGCCCTTAATCTTATCATTTAGCAGACAGGGTCTCTGTGTGTTCAAGGCCACACTAGGGAACAGAGTGAAGTGTGGTGACACACTCCTTTAATCCCAGTACCAACCATAGAGGTCTGGAGGTCTATACAGACAGACAGAAAGTAACAAAGCTGTGTAAGAAGAAGAAGTGAGGTAGCTAGACTAAGAGAGCCAATGAGAGGACTAAACAGTAAGGCAATAAAGGCATGGGTAAACAGGAAGTAACTGGCATTTGGAAGCTGCAGAGTTGGTGAGGTAAGGTTCACTGGTGGCTTTCCCTATTTCCCTAGTCTAAGGCTTTTACCCTATATTTGGCTCCATGTTTTTTATTTAATAAGACCATTTTAGAAATTTGTCTACACATTGTAATTATACAGAACAATGTATTTTTATCTGTGGATTTGACCTTTTTTAATTAAGAAATTTTTTATACATTCCACATACCAACCACAGATCCCCTCCTCATCCTTCCTCCCAGTCCCTCCCCAGTTCACTCCCCAACCACTTCTCCATAAAGGTATGGCCTTCCATGGGGAGTCAACAAAGCCCAGCATATTCAAATGAGGCAAGTCTCAGCCCTTACCCCTGCATCAAGGCTGTGCAAGGTGTCCCACCATAGGCAATGGGCTCCAAAAAGCCAGTGCATGCACCAGGGATAGATCCTATTCCCACTGTCAGGGGCCCCCCAAACGTACCAAGTTACACAACTGTCCTGCCCATGCAGAGGGCCCAGTCTAGTCCCATGCAGGCCCCACAGCTGTCAGTCCCAAGTTCATGAGTACCCACTGCCTTGGTTCATTTGTGTCTGTAAGTTTCCCAATTATGGTCTTGATGTCCTTTGCTCATAGAATCCCTCTTCCCTCTCTTCAACTGTACTTCTGGAGCTCAGCCTGGTGCTTGGTCATGGCTCTTTGTATCTGTTTCCATCAGTTATTGGATGAAGGCTCTATGGACATGTGGAATTTACTTTAACTGTGACCAGTAAAAACATATGACAAAATTCATATGACATTTTACCTATTATTTTACATTTTTATTCCTCAGTAATATTAAATAACATGAGTACTAACAGTGAAGAAGTTAATGCATGCCTAGAGTAGAAAGTAATGGGCAGAAACCAGTGAACTAGAAAGAATAAGAAATTGTGTGAGCCAGTCAGCTGAAGCAGAATGACAGGAGTCAGAGTCAGAGCTCCAATAAACAACTGAGGTTACTGAGGGAATAGAATGCCACATTAGGCTGCAAACTTTTAGGACTTAAGACTCTTAGCCAATTAACTAGACAGATGTTGCTTTAATTAATTAAAGAGATAGAAGAGCGTGCCCACAAATAGCATTGCTTACTTAAGATCTACATCTGAACAGGAAAAAAGAGGCCAAAAAAAAAAAAAAGAGTCATATCAAACAAAGAACCAAAACTATGACTTTCTGCAAATGCTTGAATAGCTTTCATGACAAGGTAAGTTTGAATTCAAAATATATGATTCAGTAAGATGTGTTCAAACATGCTCAATTATTGAAGAGAACACAAAGTCTGCATATGAAAAGCAGCACATGAACCTTGAAAATACTTTCATTGCATTATTTAGAATAGTTATAAATGTCAGGTTATTGCTAATGGTACTTCTCTTAACAGTGAAATTTGCAAAATAATATTTACCAAAGTTCATGAGACTTTTTCTATGACACCATGGTCATACTTCCTTGTACTAAAAGTTATGTGCCCCTGAGGAAATAGTCTGTAACAGACACAAGTGTAACTGGGATACTTTTTGTTCTTATGTTTTTTTTTTGTTTTTTTTTTTTGGTTTTGTTTTGTTTTTTTTTTTTGGTTTTTCGAGACAAGGTTTCTCTGTGTAGCTTTGTGCCTTTCCTGGAACTCACTTGGTAGCCCAGGCTGGCCTCGAACTCACAGAGATCCGCCTGGCTCTGCCTCCCGAGTGCTGGGATTAAAGGCGTGCGCCGCCACCACCACCACCACCACCACCACCCGGCTGTTCTTATGTTTTAGGCTTGTATTTTTGTTATAACCCTAGAAAATCTTAAGTACATATTTTAGACTTTTATGAGTGACATAATTGTCCCATAAGGAAATTACTTTAATTAAAATTGTTTGATAAACTATCAAACTTACTGCAAATGTTCATGGACTATTCTATAAACATTCAAAAATGCTGTTTGTTCAAAGGATTTTAATTTTGTTTTCATATCAAAAGCTGTTCAAGACATATTTCATATATTATTTTATTTATTCTATTTTTCATGGCCAGGGTAATTTTAATGTCTTTTTTTGTTTGTTTGTTTGTTTGTTTGTTTTTTGAGACAGGGTTTCTCTGTGTAGCTTTGCACCTTTCCTGGGACTCACTTGGTAGTCCAGGCTGGCCTCGAACTCACAGAAATCCGCCTGGCTCTGCCTCCCGAGTGCTGGGATTAAAGGCGTGCGCCACCACCGCCCGGCTAATTTTAATGTCTTAATAAATCATCTAGATGCTATTAATGTGGCTTTTATTGGAATTGGGGGATTATAGATGATACTCTAGAAGCTACTTAACAAAATCTTAGTTTGAAAACAATATCAAAAACTAAAAATTCTGCTGATAAAATTATCAGGAGAAACTTGAGAAGTGATATAAAATTTAGTGAACAAATAAGTGAGTTGAATGGGTGGAAAATGGTAGATCTTGATTAAACTGTCTATTGCTGGCATATAAATTAAAGCGGGCTTAATTGAACAAACCTATTTCTGGTATTCATTAAAACGAAGGCATTTACAAGTGAGAGTATACAGGATATTAGTGCTGTAAATTCACTTTATTTTATAACTTTTTAAATTCGTATTTGTTTTAGCAATATTTTGTTAATTCTTTAAGAATTTTAGACAGTTTATTTTGAACATATTGCCTCCCCACGTTGCTCCCTCAACTCCTTTCAACCACACTCTCCACCCTCCCATGCCCTCCTACCAACTGTGAAATTCCGTCTTCTTTTTTCTTTTCATTTCTCCATAAGTGTAGTTTGTGTTATTCAACTGGTATTGGGAGTGGGACCTGTCCTGGTCAGTGGTCAACCTACCAGGGACATATCATTAAAGAAAACTGATTCTCCCTCTCCAAGAAGCTATAAAATACCAATATCTTATCAGCTGGTGGTGGGATTTGGGGCCTACCATCCCTCTCTATGCTGGGATTTTGTCTAGCTGGAGCTTGTGTACTTCTTGAGCAACTGTTGTGATTAATGTGCTTTCGTGTGTACAACTGCCCTATCTTATCCTGAAACTCTATTTCACTGATGTAATTTCACCATTTCTGACTCTTAAAATCTTTCCACACACAATGCTGCCATGATTCTGGCACCTTTGGGGGAAGGGTGAGATATGTGTGTCTCTCCCATTTAGAGCAGAATGCTCCACTGTCTCCTTCTCCTTGCATGTTGACCTTGAGGGACTGTGTATTAACTGTTCTCCTGGAAAGAAAAGCTAGATTCCCTGATAAGAGTTTAGAGATGCTCTGATCTGTGGGTTTAGAGATAGTCATTAAGAGGTGTTTCAATATTGTGATCATTGACAGAATAGTAGTACCAGGTTCTCCCCTAGGACCTGAGACTTATCTCTAGCCACAGGTTCTTGGCCCTGTCAACAGTTCCAGGTGTGGGTCCCACCTCATGGAATGGGCTTTAGATCCAATTAGAAAATGGTTGATTATTCCCATAACATCTATGCTACTATTGTAGTGGTGACCATATCTTGTCAGGCCAATTGATTTTGTAGTTTACAGAGTTCACAGTTGGGTGAAATAGAGAATTACTTTTCTCCACTGGAACATTCATATTACCTTCCAACCAAAAAAGTTAGTCAGTAGCTTCCAGGTGAGTTGAACTTGATTTCCTGTGCCCTGTTACTCAATTATGTGATGTTTTCAGCAATAAGATCTTATAGTCAAGTTCTGCAGGCTAGCCAAGAGTATTAGCAATCGTCTGTAATGCATGGAAGGTCTATGTAGCTCAACTGGCTACAATTCAAAAGATGTAACCCATTCCTCGTACTGGGGTTTTATTTGCTAGCACGAGTTGGTGTTTAGTTTAGATATTGTACTCTTGTTATAGAATAGCTCCATTAAAACTCTACAAGGCTTGCCAGCAGAGATGAGACACCCTTTAAAAATAATACATTACATCTGTGGACTATATTCAATCAGTGCCTACTCTAATCTAAACTGCCTTCTGTGGAGATTATATCAATAGACTATATTAATAAAAGTGTCTACCCTCATGATGTCTATCTTCTGATAATGGGAATAAATGATATTATGTGAAGGACAAATTGTGAGAGAGGGCAGTTCATGCTAAGAAAAGAAATTACAGGAACAGGAAGTTATGAGTATATAATACAATTCTAAGGAAAGATTTTAAAGGAGAATGGGGTTGTTTGAGGACACATGTGAAATGACTTGAGGCAGATTACTTTCATCATTGGAGATGGGTAGTGAGTCTTAAGAGTTAACTAGTAAAGACCAGAACTGTCAGGTGTTCAGTACTTCCCTGGAAAACAATGGCATTTCTATATTTTAATAGGAATCAGAGATATCAGTTTACCATTCAATGTTAGAATCTAATCATTTGAAAAGATAATCTTTATTCAGAATGCATTGTTTTATCCACATCACATATTAGAAATAACATCACAGGAAAATAGTGATACTGTCTTGAATATTCCACAAGACACTTTTCTACATTATACATTTTTAAAGACTGGGTGGTTTCCTTTTGAAAATCCTCCTTGAGTAGCTACTTTCAAACATTTGCAGTGGCACTCATACAACAATACCTATTAGTTAATTATAAAGTTCAAGCAATAAGTAACCTAAAGGCTGACTGGTAAAGGTGGTTTGTTAAACAGAACATTATATACTCATGTTATAATCTGCAGGAGGTGAAATTATGAGTCAATATTTCAGAATGGAAACATAAAGATACAAAAGGCAATATTTATTAACCTCATGTATTGAAAAGGATAAATATGCACATTAAAATATGCTTGCATGCCAATAAAGAATTGTGAAAATAAATTTTAAAAATATGTTAATAATCTTACCTCTGAAGTGATATGTGAGTTGTAGCATATTTTGCTATTCTTTCTTCCTGAATATTCATTGTTTCCAAAGTGCATTTATTACATTATGATTAAAAACTAGGTTGCAGTAAATAAATAAAGTCTGCATATGCTTTGACACAGCAATTTTTTTAGTAATTTATCCTAAAGAAATGATTAAGGATGTGCATAAAGATTTATGTATATAATGTTCATCCTAGCATTGTTTATTACAACAGAAATGGAAAATAGCCAATCCTGCAACATAAGAGCCTGGTTAAATAAACTACAATATGTCTCTTTTATTAATACCATGTACTCATTAAAATGACAGTGTAGCAGCTTTCTCCAAAGTGATATATTGCCCTTTATTAACAAAATTTAAAAAGGGAGGGGAGTTATAAGATATTATATATTGTAAATTCACATTTGTTTAAGTATATACACATTTCTTACTGACATCTATATGCTATATTCTCCACTGTATCTCTGTCTAGCTGGTTTGTGTTTGTTTTTTTAATCCTATTAATAAACTTTGCAAAATTTCGACAATACTTATTACTTCTTGAAAACTATTTTGTTTGGGGAATTATAATATAATCTTCTCTTTCTTTTCTTTAAGCCCATCCATATACCTTTCTTTCCTCTCTTTCAAATTCATGGCCTCTTATCATTAATTGTTGTTACATGCATATATGTATTACTAAATATAACTTGGTCTGTCTGTATAGTGTTGCTTGTATGTATGTTTTCAGGGCTGACCATTTGGCATTGGATAACCAATTGGTGTGTTCTTCCCTGGGGAAGAATATTTCTCCCACTCTAAGCATTAGTTATTTTCTTGTAGTTCTTTGCATAGGCTTGAGGCATTATGGAATTTCCCCCTCTTGCATCAAAGGCTCAATAAACATGAGAGAAGAGGGAGCAGAAACCTTGTAAGAGCCAGGAGATCAGGGAGTTTACTGTGAGACTGTGTCTGCTAGCAATGTCAGAAGCTACACCCATAAAAATATCAACAACATGACTACCTAAATATGAACTGAACAAGGATAGTAACAGACATACTCAATACTTTAAAAGGAAAAATTTGTTTCAAAAACTCAAATCACATTTAAAAGAATGAGGACTTTCTTGTATGTTAAATTATAAGGTTGACAAGTTTTAGTGTAAAGTTTTATACTCCTGTCTGTAACTTTTATTAGCACTACTAGAAAGAATATTTTTTCATCCTTGAAACAGAAGAGCAATAAACCTAATCAAACACCTAATAAAATGAAATCAGAAAAAAATGAGGATCACAGCATGAAGATGAAGTATCAATGCCTAGACTAAGGAAAATATCTAATTTGGAATGAAGTATCAATGATTTAGCAAAAATTAAAGTGAATTAAATTCACTTTTACTAATTTTAGGTCACTTTCCTTTATTTAATAGTAATAATAGCCATAATAATTATAATTTGCCAACACCAACTATATATATGTGTGTAATATATATATACTTTTTATGTTATCCTTATAACATACTATTCTAAATCTAACCTTAGAAATATATATTTTGGGGGTAATTTGATAAATAGTGGAATATGACAAAACCTGAAACTTTGTTATATGTGCATCAAGCAAACAGTGCAGCTGGAATATAACCACACTTTCCACACAAATATACTATCAATTACCTTCACAGTCTGTCAAAATACTGCTAGATTACCTTGATGTTTAGTTGCACTGAGGACGTGGGTGCAGTAACAAGATGAATGCAGATTCTGAGCATATGCTGCGCAAGAGTGCAAAGTCATCTTCAGGAGTTCAAACCTGGAGGAGTCCAGTGTCAGCTCCAGTGACACCTGACAGAGACAGCAGAAGAGTGAGCTGTGGCACTGGGGTTAGCGTGGGGGCTATCGTGAAGTGTTGGAAGTTTCCAGGCTGGTAATGATAGGAACAATCCTGGAAGGGCTCAGAGGACTCAGGAAGGTGTCTGCGAACAGGCCAGAGCTAGTCCACTTGGCATTAGAAGCACAGAAAAGCAGCAGAAGGAGACACGTAGAGGACAGGCTATTGAACTAACTGAATTGTAAAAGGAGTCCCCACCCCTCAAAAGAGAGCAAGTCATCAGAACTGTAATATAACCATCCAAAGGGCATAATGAGATGTGTGCAAAATGTGAGAACATTAAGCAACATAATTTTCCTCAGGAACATGAAATATCATACATTTTTATTCATTTGTAACATTAATTAGCAGTGTGGAAAGTGACCATAATCAAATGATCCCCAGAACTCTATACCCAAGAATATAGTTAGTTAAGCTGAAATTTCACAGCTTTGTTCACTTTGTGTCCCTTAGAATCCTCAGTGACTGTGACTATTTGAGTCACTGGGAAAACAAATATTAAGCTTCCCTCCTCTTTTCTCGGTGCCATCGTTCAATTCCTAGCCTTGATTCTAAGAATCACTTCTCTTGTTCCATTCAATTCCTAGCCTTGGTTCTGAGAATCACTTCTCTTGTTCCATTCCCTTTGTAATCCCAACAACAGTGCCTTCTGCAAAAGATAAAACTCGTTCATCGGTGTCCTGAAGTTGGGAGGGAAAGAGAAAAAAAAATCAATGTGTTAGCAATCATGACTCTATGTATAGGTAGGAGGAAGCAGGTGAAAACCAAATCTGTTTTGGTAAAACACAATAAGCTCCTAGTCATCAACAAAAACACAGGAAATTAGCTCTCAGGAATAAAAATGGCAGCTGCATGGATTTTGGAACCATGGGTGCAGATGGGATAACACCACAGAGCAAGTTCAGATAAAGAAGAGTCTGTGGACAGAACTTGGGAAACTTAGCCAGAGAGTCCAGAAATGAGCAGCTAGTCCAACAGCAGAAGGACTGAGAATGATGGGCCTGAGTGTAAAGTAAACAGTGATTAAGCCAAGTGATGATGGACACAGAGGATAAAGAGTGTTACCTGGGGCTGATGAGATAGCTCAGTGAGTAAAGGCCTCAAAGGTCTGTTCACCTGTGTTTGATCCCAGGTATTTCTAAAAGTGGCAAGAGAGGAAAAACTTCACAAGGTTATCCCCTGACTTTCACATGCCTTCATGTGCATGCATGCATGCGCGTGCACATACACACACACCCCAACAAAATAATGATAAAATGTTTTTTAAAAGAGACTGAGAACTGATTGTTGGATTAAACATTACAAATGGCAGCAGTAAGCTTAAGTGTTTTTTCTAATCACATAGGAAGACAGAAAAATAGATTGGAGTAGTTGAAAGAGAATAGAAGAGAGATTAGAGGTCACTTTTGAAGGATTTGCTATTGCTACAAGAAATAATTAGGATATAGGACATTGGCTGGAAATAAAATTATCAAACAGTTTCTTTTCAAATGAGAGAAGAAACAGAATATTTGCATGTCAATGGCAACGATCCAACAAGAAAGAAAAATCTAAGAACGAAATAAGAAAATAGTTCTTGAATAGACCAGAAACCAAGGTCCAACACAGAAGAGCACTGGCCTTACACATAGCACAAGCAATTAACCTATAATATCTCAAGGAATGAAGAACAAAGTTAGAGAATGAAAGGCACGGATCATGGTAGAAGTTCACTCTGACAGCTTCCATTTCTTAATGAACCACAAGGAAAAGCTTTGAGGATAACAGCAAAGATTTGGAAAGGATAGAGAGAGAATATGAAACAGCCATTTAGGAGAGGGGAATACTCTGTGATTCTAAGAAGCAGTGTGGGAACTTACATAGAAATAGGTAGATATGCATAAGCCAAGCACATAGAAAGCAGGATTTTATTTAAGCATGCTGGAGTGTACCCAGGAGACTGAGACCAAGTAAGTAAGGAAATGATGTACACATCGGTGTCATTATTGTAGTCCGTGATGGGATTAAATGTGGATGAGGAGGAAGAAATACCAAGGTAAGGAACAGTAAAAGTTGAGGGAAAATGTATTCAGGGTTTAGTAATGTCCTTGAATTATGGGTAATGACATATTCTAGAAGGAAAGTTGAGAATGTAGTAGGTTGTAGTTACAAAAGGAAATAAAAGCACATTGAATTTATTAACAATGAGAGACATCAACACAGCAGCCCTTGCATTTCTCTCAACAGATGTGTCTAACCAGGGGAAAGTAACTTTCCAGTGTGCTTATACCAGAAGTGTCTATAAAGTGTTCCATCTAGGAATACTTTGACAGAAGATCTTTCAGAAAATGACCCAAGAGGACTCAATGTCTAGATTATACTGTTGTGTGCTACAGCTCTACAAATAAACACAGTAACCAAAATGCCAAAGGATCTTTTGTTGTCTGTCCCTATTTGTGTGTAAGGATTTGTTCTGCAGATGAATATGTGTTGTGCTAATTTGACACTTGCTGATTTTTTTTTCATTTTAATGATCATTGATTCAAGCCAAATTAGTTATTTTTAAAGCTCTCTGCCTTAGTTGTATATTATGGCTTTGAAGTTAATCAGTATGCAAATTCTCTGTAGTAAACCTTCTCTATAAAGTGTGTCTAAGGAGGATTAGTGGACAGGTGGTGGCAACCACTTGTAAAAATGTGAGAACTTGCAAGTTCATTGCCTTTAAGTATGCTAAACATTTCAATTTGACTAGTTTTTAGTTAAAGGACATTTCAGTTTTAATTGCTGTCCTGTCCTGGAAGGACAGGAAAAAAATAGAGAAATTAATCTTCTATCTCTGTTACTTGTAGCTAAGGTTATAAGATGTGTGCATGCAAAATGCGAAAATGATCTTATACATTAGAAACACCTAAATGATCATGAGTTGTCAACCTGAGAATTAGTGAATAAGGCCATTTGAGGTGTCCAAAATGAAAGCTGGGAAAGCTATGTTATTAAGTTGGCCTAGTCTATGGCAACCAATTCCCAGGTTCATCAGTATTGGCCATACTATGCATGAGCAAGACTACAGTGTGTGAACCACACCATCTAATTCAGAAATTCAATGGTATTGTTGTCTACCGTATTACTCTAACATCAGATTTATGCAAAGACTGAAACACACAGTCGTGAACGACAGATTTAAGTGATGCCTTTCTCCACATTTAGAGACTACCTTTTCCTATTGTCATTCCCTAGGGAACAAAATTGTCTGGCCTATCATACATAAATAGTTGGGAAGGTATACAAACGAATCAGATATATACAACATATATCTTTTCAAGACTGACAGACTCACGAATACATCTGAGTTTCTCTTACAGGTTTATGAAGCCTCAGTTCATCATGGTAAGTTAATTTGGATTTAAATACTTGGGTGATAAAACAAACAGGCAAAAAAAAGAGTAGAGTAAAAATAATAGTATATTTTCAGATGGAATTTATTAACTACACTACTGGGCATAGACACAGACTACGGGATATGAAGTTTTGAAGTTGTAAGGTAGATGAAACAAGGACGTATCAATTATGCAAGAAGAAAATGGTGCTCACTAAATAAGCAGAAGCAAGAGAAGTGGGTAAAGTTTCCTTAAAGTATTGGATGATTTAAGCAGGTAGCAAACATGCAAGAGAAGACTGGAGAGCGGGGAACATGCAGGAGCCTTAAATGTGAGGAATATGGAAGTTGTATTGGGGACAAGGCAACAAGACGGCCACTTTGACAGAAGCATAAGAATTATGAGATTTAGGACATAAGAGTACACAGACCTACCTGTGTGTGGACATAGACCCAGCAATCCTCAAAATGCCATCCAGAAACATCAAAGATGCATGAGACTGTCCCCAGAGTATATGTAAGGACAAAGTGACCTCATAAGTATTAGCAAGATGACACTTGTCCTTTCTCCTCCATCGTCTCATGGGTAGAGAGTGGGCTTTGCTAGAATGTGTCTTCCATGTGATATCTCAGCAGAGTTAATCAGGCCAGACATGGAGTAACAGCTCCCTTTATGGATGCAGCAGACATTTGAGGTCTTAGAACTCAGTGTCTTTTATAACCGTCTTCAGCCTGAAGAAATAGAGTTATATTTAATGAAATAATGCTGCTAACATGCAATGTGATTGTTTTTGTTCTAAACTACACTAGAAAAAATTCAACTTTTACTTTAATCTTTAATATTGTAAATATGGCATATGTAATGTGTATTAATTAGAGCATTTGAGGTTGCCAAGTTTTTAAAGAGTATGGAGGTATCCTGAGACCGTGTTTGAGGAGTAATAATTTATGCTAAAAGATTTGTGATTCTTCCCTTAGAAAAGGAGAGGAAGAAGGAAAAGGCTACTAGAATGTATTGACAATGAAGACAAGATGAAGTGTGGAGCCTGACTGTGAAATCTGCCATGTTTTAGTCAATAAGTACACAGTACTATGAATTCTGGGATTCAAGTTTTGTTAATAATTTCAATGTTAAAGAACACACAATATTTAAATTGAACACTTCACAAACACAATTGCCCGGCCCTTTACTGCATACTTGCTGTAGCTACTGGCATTGTCATCATAGGCCCTACATAGGTTTCACCAATTCTGAACATTTGTCCTCAGCCTTGGCTTGGACTCACATCATCTGCATTTTTCCCACACACACACCTCTTTGGAACTACAGTGTGTGAAGTGTAGCTGGAGAGTTTTCTCTCCGGGTCCTGCCAAGCCCCAGCAGTCTGACAGCCCACTTATAAAATAAACACACAGACGCTTATATTATTTAAACTGTTTGGCCTAATGGCTCAGGCTTCTAGCTATCTGGTTCTTACATCTTAAATTAATCTATTTCTACAAATCTATACCTTGCCATGTGGCTCGTAGCTTACCAGCATATTCACATGCTGCTTGTCATGGTGGCAGCTGGCAGTGTCTCCCTCCGCCTTCCTGTTCTCTCAATTCTCCTCTCTGTTAGTCCCGCCTATACTTCCTGCCTGGCTACTTGCCAATCAATGTTTTATTTATTGACCAATCAGAGCAACACATTTGATATACAGACCATCCCACAGCAGTGAAGTCCATAGGGAACTGTCTTTACTACCAGTTATGACATGTGTGCTTCACACAGAATGTATAGCACTGGTACTGAACAATGAATGGTTAAGACCAAAGCGTAAGAATTTGGAAACTTGCACATTGCGAGGTATCTCAAGTTGCCAAAGAAAATGTAATATTGTCTATGAAAATAAGCTACTTCATAGATTATCTAACATTGGATCTTCTTCCTGGCTTCTCTTCCTCATTGCCTCACCTCTGCTTTTTGAGATGACATCTATAAATAAAGAATCTACAAATGACACTACCTTCAACATCTGCACTGGGAAAAACCCAAGTTAAAATTATATTTAACCAAAACTTTTGCCTGTAAATCTAAATTGCTCTATTAGTGAAAATCAAGAATCTATTTAAAAAAAGAGAAAAGCCAACCTGAAATGATACTTTGACAAAGGCATGTTCTTGTATATGCTAATTGTGGTCTTGGTGTGAAAGGTCCCGATAAGCTTGTGGATGAAGAGTTGGTTTCTAGCTGGTAGTTGTTTAGAGGATATTGTGAAGTCCTTGAAATGTGGGACCTAAAAGAAACAGTGAGTCTCTCAAAAGCAGGCCTCATAAGTTACAGCTCCCCTAAATCTCCACCCCATTGCTACCGGTGGGGCTCTCTGCTTCATGATCCCTCAAAATGTAACAAGCTCCCCAGCAAGCTCTTGCTCTCATAGATAGTGCCACACCCTTATGCCTTTCTGCTCTGATAATCTGTATCCTTCTTAAATGATGGACCAAAATAAATCCTCTTTCCTTTAGATTTGTTCTGTTGGATATTTTGTTACAGTGACAAGAAAAATGCCTAAGGCAATACTTCTGCTTTGTTTAATAAAGAAGAACCAAATATATTAGTAATAGACTATTTTATCAATAAAGTGAATCCATTGGCTACTTTAAGTATCCACTGGAAGATGGTAGCAATAGCAGTATTTCCAACAAGTAAAAGTACTCTGTAAATAGTAAAATAGTTGAGCTTTCAAGATATTTTCCAAATAATCCAGGCACAGAGAAAACAGCTGCATGATCTCTGTAGACTCTCTACAGGCTGACATCACAGGAATGAGGAGTAGAATAATGGTTACCAGGGGTCACAGAGACTCCCCCCATAGTACTTCTGAAGGATGGTCAAGGACCTAACTTCACATTTTCTTAGTGCCTTATAGTTTTGCACACACTTTCTTCTCTCTGTATTGGCTTCTCACAGGTCATTGCAAATACTCTAAATCTCCTCTGGAAGAAACCTCCTTCTCAGGATTCCCACTGAGCATACCTAGAAGAAATAAATGTATCCTGGTTGTTACTAATTAGTGAGAAACTATGACCCCCTCATTTAACACATCCTGCTTGGTAATTATTAAATAACCACAGAGGAAAGTTCAGTGCTTTTTAAGTAGCTTACTTCACTTGTATTTTTGGCCTTAGAATCAAGACTGCCATTATTTTTAAATATATTCACTCTTTTCCTAAGAAATATCATTCCATTTACTGATCTTCTCATTCACTGCATATAAATCTGATTACCTATTGCCTGGAATATGCAATTATGTGAAGTAGAATAGAAAATTAGACTCAAATTTTTCATTTCTAATTACCTGCAAATGTCATTGTTCCTTGAAATAGTCTTTCTGTTTAAGTATAGATTTTGTAGTTTCCCTGATAAATTTCAACTCATCATGGGAAACAGATCAAATAACACGCCCTCTTTGAAAGGCGCCTTGACCATCCTTTTCTCAGTGGCACAACTAGATTTAAACACTTCTGGGATCCTCTTGAGCATATTAAATTGTACTACATTTTATTATAATTATACCACTGATTTCTGTGCTTGTCAATCAGCTTAAGTACTTCAAAGGCAGGCACTGCTGCACACACTTGTAAGTGTTCAATGTCTAACCCAGGACCTAAGAAGTAGCAGAAATCTTATTTAAATGGATGGACAAAATAACACATCAATCAATGAATAAGTAATTACATGAATGAAAGCACAAATAAATGAGTAATCAGAACAACTAAATCCCCTAGTACTCAATAAAAGTGACCAGCATCCTCAAGGAAGGGTCCTTCACATTTCCATTTCAGTCTTTAAATTGTTTCTAATTTAGTAAAAATTAAAAGAATTTTTTCCACTGAGCTAATTTTTATATTCTAAGGTTATTTCTGACTTTAATTAATTATTCTCCATAAGCTTGTCTTTTTGCCTTCTCTGTCTCCAAAGCAAAGTACTGAGTGTTCAGTTCACAGACTTCACAAAGATTTCACAGCTCTTCTCTTACTGACTGCCTACACTAGAGTTGAGACTCACATTGAGGATTTTTTTTAAAGTCTTATTATTACTATTTCCAAAAGACTGTTACAGAGAAAGAATTGTTCTTATTAGGATGATGCTAATTAATTTCATCTGATCAGGAATCTGCCCTAACCTCAGCTTTCTGTGTTCTGGAGACTGCTCTTTTTATAGAATGCCCAGCCTATCCCTTTGTGCCCCACACATTCGACAGTAGCGTAATCTACCTGACAGACCTAGAATGTAAAGCTTTAGCAGTATGCCTGTGTAGAGAGAGTTCAGCTACCTGGTTACAACTGCTGGTAAGGAGTGGCGCAGGGTTTTGTTTTCCCATCTTTCTTTGTCTTGTCTTCTGGTTGAGTCAGTTGCTGTGTGAGTGTTGTAATGGTACAAGACAAGTTGCTTCCATGACAGACAGCTTTGGTTAAGTTTACTTTTTTGTACTTGGGATCAAGAGTTTGCTTTGGGCCATTTTTCCATAAGTCCTTCACTTCCCTGAGCTTTTGAAATCATCAATCTCAAATATATATCACTCGGAGAACTAGCTTGACAGTTGTGATGGGCCATTATTGTAGCTTAAACTCCATTTTTAGGAGATTTCACTTGACATTTCAGGCTTATTATGCTACCTTGAAAGATGGCATTCCATAGGGCTCTGTGTTTGATCTCAGGTCTTCATTAGTTAATGCAGATATCCAAAGCTTCCCCACGGAGTGAATGCTAACTCCAAAATCTTATGAAGTACCATTCACCATGGTTCTTTCTTCATTAGTAATCACACTGGACACGTTGAGAACAGTCTGTACATATAGAAATTCTTACAATGTAATTTCATTAATTATTAAGATGAATGGCAATTAGAAATCACTGTTGTGCTTCATTAAGTATAAATTAAAAAGTTAGTATTGCAGCAATGTCTCCTTTTTGGAAAGAGGAAAAGGAATGCTAACTAAAGTGTTTTGTTTTGTTTTTTTTAATTTAAGTTTTCCTCTTTTGCAGCCACTAAAAAGAATTTCTGGTGTTGAAGTCAAGATAAAGTCCAGCTGTAATTAATACTGTCTTAGAAAAAAAAGTCAATTATAGATACACTTTGCTTTCAAAAGAGTTTGTGTAAAGAATATTAGAAGAAGAAAAGAAGTGGTCATTTTTTAAAATAATTCATACATAAACATCAATCCTATAAAATCCTGCCTTAAAGCTTTGAAAATATTAGGCAGCTTACAAAAATTATGCTCTTTAGTAATGGTATAAGGCATTAGATCTATTATTCAATGCAATATGTGCTATTTAGAAATACAAGTAATTGTTATTTAAAATAATTGTTCATATATTAAATGAAGATCCTGAATTATGGTTTTACAGTCCAGCGTAAAACAGTCATCTCGGGCTAGGGAGAGACGATTCAGTAGCTGAAGTGCTGGCCACACAAACGGGAGGACCTGAGTTCAAGCCTGTATAATACATGTAAAGCCTTGCAAAGTAGCACACAGTTGTAATCACAGTGCTTCTGTGGGGAGATGGGAGGCAGAGTCAGGAGAATCCCCCAAAGCCTGAGAGATAGCAGAGAGACCTTGGATCATGGAGAAGAAGGTGATGTTGTCCTCTGGCCCCCACACATATGTTGTGGAACGCACACCAAAAAATATATAGATTATCCAATTAAAAAAGAAGTCGTTGTCCTGAGCTTCATTTATTTATTTATTTATTTATTTATTTATTTATTTATTTATTTATTTATTATGAAATGCTGAAGGAAACTCCAGAATGACTGTGTTGAAGTGAATAGAAACAAACTGGCTTTGTCAGCATTTACTGTCAATGCTTCTGGGTGGAAGAGCTTTTCCCCTCCAAATAACAATTATGGATTCTACCATCTCTTTGGCTTCAGATAAAGCCCTCTAGAGGGACTAGAGGGACCCACAAGTGTCACAGATCACCTGAGGGTTCCTTTGATACATTTGGATAGATATCACAAACAGACAATGAGTAATTGCCCTAACGATAGCATCCTTGAGGAAACTCCAAGATCCATAGACTTATGAATTGAGTTTTCAAAGCCATGAGCTTATAGCTCTGAGCCTTGAGAACCAGAGGCTTATAGCTCTGCATTCTCAAAGCCATAGGCTTATATTGCAGACTTTATGTACAAGCAGTCCTGAACCCAGTCTCTAGATTTAAAGCTGTAAGCTCTAATACTGGAGCCCTTAGCCTTTAGACATCCTGGGTGATTCAGGGGCTCCCTGGAATTCTTCCAATGGCTGGCATCTATAGCTCCCCAAATATTACAGCTCTCTGAAGCCTCTTGCCTCTACAGTATTGGCTTTTTTTTTGTAGCCTCACTTCTTTGGGTCTCTGTTCTCTTCTCCACAGTTTCATGCCTCCTTAGTACTTCTACAGCACTTCCTATATCCAGTGTCAATTCTGTTGCTTTATGGAACTCTTCAGTTACCCTCTCACCAATTCAGCTAGGTATACATGGAGCTGGCAGCTACAGGGATGAAAAGTGTTTTGTACAAATAACTTGGCCCACTGTACCTGTGATAAAGATGAGCAGATATTTGGGGAGGTTTTATTGAAATCTACCCTGGCAACACAGAGAGGTTGTGAACAAGAAGGAAGACACTCAGAATGATCCATGTTGAGTGAGGTGAGTGATGTTCATATAACCAGTGAGACGGTGTAGTAGATAGCTGTTTGAGCCCTGCCCTGAGCACCATCCCAGTGAGGCAGCTGTAGCTGTTACACCTGCCTATGACCTTGAGGTACCTGCACCTGGGGCGGGGTCACTGGAGACCCCTAAGACCTGGGATGCACATATGCCCCCTCTCTCTTTGTTTTGCTACCTCATTTCTTTGGATGCTTTTACGGACCAGGGCAGAACTCGTCAGAGAATCGCATTGGACCGTGCCTCACCCTTCTAGAATTCTGCAAGAAATTCCTTTATTCTGTCTTGTGAGTTAACCTCCAAATAAATTCCTTTGATCATTAAATAGACTCCATTGATATATCCCAATATTTGGCTGCCCAATGTGGAGCAAGTTTCCACCTAAAACCTCGGAGGACTTAATAAGAGATTCTAAAATGGAGCCAAAAATAACTTCCTACTTCATGTCTCATGTGGGCTGAAGTACAGAAGATGCCAAGGTACAGAGATGCTGCAGTCCCACATCGGTAGACAGAGCTATCTCCAAGCTGCACACACACTGTGTGGTAGATTTAGCTTTTACTCATACAGACAAAAAGAGTTTATGGGCCAGCTGCAAGCTACCTGATGGCAGCATGGACCCCAGAGTTGGTGTGTTAAGTGTGACTCTCCTGGGTACCTCTGCCATGCTGGGAAGAAGAAGTGGGTGGAGTCAGCAGCCAGGGCTGCTGCTTTTATCTTAGCCATGCTTCAGTTTGCAATGATCAGAAAAAGATTATAGATACACAAAAGACAGATTCTGATGGAATAAACCTCTAATTTACATTATATGTAAATATGTGCATAGGCTTGGAAAAGAGAGGAAAAGGATAGTTATATAAAGAAATAGATAATTTTAAAAAATAAAGTCTTTAAAGGGACAGTAAAAGTAATATAAAAAATAACCGATATAAAGATGGAAATCACACAGAGTCTGGATTATATTGTCTTTGGGATTTTTAATTGCAGAAAGATATTTGATTGTAAAGACTCCTGAGTTAAGCATATATATATATATATATATATATATAGTATCTTGACTTCAAAATTTGTGTTTAAGGATACAATGTTTTGGAAAAGAGGTTCTGCTTTTGTTTCCATAGAAGATGAGAACCTATGGATTTCTTCCAGGTTAATATGGTTTGATCAGGCAAGACCCCCTGAAAGATCTCTGATAATATCATGGCCCAGATGATCTAACATCCAAAATCAGCTTCAAAGCAACTGGCTGAGATGATCCATCCTCACAGACTACTACAGCCAAGATTTAACTATAATTTTTAATTTTCTCAGGATCCCCATAAGGTTACCAGCACCCCCAATCAGCAGGAAGTAATAGGAGAAGCTCCGCCCAAATTTCCAAAATATTGTTTATAAATGTTTATTTTTATTTAAAGGGGGTTGATTATAAATGCAATAGCTTTCTAAAAAAGAAAACTGGTTGTATAGATATAATAGGATAAAAGGGTAGATTATTGAATCTACTTTTAAAGAGCAACAGTTTGTTTAAAATATTTTACATTGCTATAGGTTTTAGTTTATTACAAATTTAAAGTTAATTGTGTTATACTATATGTATATTCCTACTCTTGTTTAAGGTATTATGTTTATGTAGCTCCTTTAAAATTGTAATATATAATTAAGAAATACAGATGAATAGTCATCTAGGATAATCAAACTTATAGTCATGTTAGTTAAGATTTTTAGGTATACATAGATATATTTCAATTAGGTAGGTAATCTTCAAACACTTCAAAGACATACAGAAAATGGCATTTAAAATGTTTGAAAAACTTAAACTTTCTGGACAATGAGACATATCTGATACTGGCAGCACCGATTTACTTCAAGGAGGAAAATGGGCATTGAAGATACTCCATATGGAGTTTATCTTCTTCTTAGCACAAAATGGCCTGCTGGACAAAGAAGTGCTCTTGCCTGGACTTCTTGACAGTATGTTATATAAACTATACATGCAGGACCCATAGAAAAATGACCATTAAGTTTTGCCAAAACAAGGTAAAATATTCCTCTAGTTTCTTGCTTCACAGAGGAGACTGCCAGACATCCTACAGGACACAGGGAGAAGCAACTGAGAGACTCTAGGCCTATAGGCTAAAGATAAATGCCCCAACCTTACAGAGGAATTTTGGGTGACTGTCCAGGTAGCTAGCTGTCTCTGTCATTCTAGATTTTTGGAAGTTGCTTACAATGTACTTCCTGTTTACTTAGGTAATATTATATCCTTCTGGAGTCTTTGATGTAGTTGAAGACTAAATAGTTATAATTATAATTTTCTTTGGTTACGATAAAAGATAAATTAGATATGAAACCTTAGGCTCACAAATATAGGATAGATAGACTATTTTCTTAAATTTTGCCAAATACTAATAAACTAGACAGTATAACTATAATTCTTGTTTGATAATTGTTTGTTATATATAACTTTACTATATTAAAGCTAAAGCCTTCCTTTTTGATTAGACAGAAAAGGGGAAGTGCTATGTGATGTCTTTCTGTATGCTGTGAATTTGTATTGCTCTGATTGGTTGATAAATAAAGCTGCTTTGGCCTATGGCAGAGCAGGATGAAGTCAGGCAGGAAAATTCAAGAGAGATAGTGAAAGGAGAAAGGAAAGTAGAGGAGATGCAAGCCAGCCACCCAAGGAGTAACAAGATGACAGTAGACCGGAAACATCATGGCCCCATGGCAAAACATAGATTAATAGAAATGAGTTAATTTAAGATGAAAAAGCTAGCCAGCAAGAAGCCTGCCATAGATCATACATTGGTAATTAATATAAACCTCTGAGCGATTACTTTATAAGTGGCTGAGGGACTGCAGGGCTGGGCAGTACTGGAGAAACCCTCTGGCTACAAGAAGGTGTTCTAGCTCTCAGAAATAGTGATAGAGGAGCTCTTTCATGACCACAAAGTGAAATCCAGAGTATGAACAAGGCTGCTGTGGATGATTGATTGCTAAATAAAACACTGATTGGCCAGTAGCCAGGCAGGAAGTATGGGTGGGACTAGCAGAGAGGAGAATTGAGAGAACAGGAAGGCGGAGAGAAGGAGACACCAGCTTGCTGTCAAGGGAGCATCATGTAAAGGCAGCAGGTGAAACCACGGAACACATGGCGACATATAGACTAACAGAAATGGGCTGAGTATAAGAGTAAGAGCTAGACAATGGTAGGCCTGAACTAATGGCCGAGAAGTTTATATAATATAAGCGTCTCTATGTTTATTTTATAAGTGGGCTACAGGACTGCCGGGGCTTGGTAGGACCCACAAAGAAAAACTCTAGCTACATAAGGCTGTCTGGACCTCTACAGGCAGAGTCATATAAAGATTATCTGAAGCTATCAAGAATGCACTGAGGTTTCTCTTACCAGTTATTGGGCAAGCCATTAGATAGCTCCATTAGTGGCCATGACAGCTGTGACAAGTCCAATGTTATGAGGGAAGTATCCAAAAGGCATCTACAGATAACTTGAAGTTTCCTCACACAGTCTGAGATGTTCTTTTAGTTACAGGTTGTCATTGATGACCATTCAAATAAGTGATAAAGATTTGCTTTTGAGAGCTGATGAGCTCCCTGAAAAAGTGGCAGCATTTGAAATTGTGGTTGCTGCCAGACTACTCAAGAAAGGCTTACATTTCCACCAGACTGGGAACTGGTAGCAAGTAAGTGTGACCATAATTCATTCTCTATTTTCCCATTGGGAGTGGTCAATTAAACAGCCAAGCAGTTCAGCTATGATGGCTTCCATCATTTGGAAGAATAATAATAGTGGGCAGTGGTTTCAACACAGATCCTATGTGAAATTAACATCTTTCCTGGTAAACATTGTCTAATGTTTATACTAGCATGCCAAAATGCCTTAGGGGAGAGCTGGGTCCTTCTGGTCTATTTTCTAAGGACCTAGAAAAATCACTCTCAGTCTGACTCACTCTTTTAGTCATCTTCAGTAAACCTTTCTCACTGTAATGCTAAATTCTCAACCATGGAGGAGATCCTTTCCACCATATTTGAACATGTATGCATCATGGTCTCTAACTAAGCATGCTCAGGAATGGTCTTGTCTTTCCATGTGGTGAGTCACTCTTATATTAATGTGCATTCCCCCAATAAAAGACCTTTCTTTCTTTGTCTGTGGAGGTATGCTGCTTTGAAAGTTATCTCCAGGCTTCTCTTTGCTTGGACTAGCAACATTCCTTCCTTTCTTTCTTATCTCCTGGTTATAATTTTTAACTTTGCAATTGTTGTATAATATTCTAGAGAGATGCACAGAAGTGCCAGTTAGCAGGGCATAGAAAGGAAAGCAGCAGAACAAAGCAGCAATTCTAAGTCCAGCTTGGTAAACCAATGAGATTACTTGGTTACCTAAAGGATCATGAGTGACTCATAAACAGCATCACTATCAAAACAACAACAACAAAAACCCACCACAGAATGTATGATGACTCATGAAAGCTGCATCCCCAGAGTCCATTGGGAAACTTTTAGGCAGCTCTATCAATGACTGGTCTCCTTTTACTAACAAGTATTTGTTGTTTATACAACCTCTGGGAAGAGTCTCTTGCGTCTTGCCATGTAGTTCTGCAAGCCTCATGCCTATCAGAAAGACACAGTTACTCAGTGGCCTTCACCAACCAGTGAACTCACCCTTTTGGGTTGCAGTCTGGGCTGACAGTAAGAGGATGCTTTCTTCAAGACATCTGATTGATTCATTTCTAAGGGATCAATGGTTTACAAATGGTGGTGTACTTAAATACCAGAAATTGTCATTATACTCTCTCTAAACACACAGAAATCACAATATAGCATTGAAATTCATTCTGATTACTTGTTTCAATTGAATAACAATTATTCAATTGTTATTTAATTCTCCAATGTGTAATGATTCTTATGATTACTGTCATGGTATCAGGAGATTTCAGCCAATCACAAATTGACCACTGCATGTCTACACTCTATACCTTAAGCCTCACTCAAGACTTTCCTTTGCATCTCTGTGTAGTTTTGCCAAATGGATTTTTCATTTTATTTTTCTTTGTGTATTTCCATTTGGGGTCAGGGATATTTTTCAGCGAACAAAATAAATGGCAGCGAGATACAATGAAAAAATAATGCATTTGAGAATTTACCCTGACCTGTGTCCAGAAAGTATGATTTTTGCTGAGAGCATCTGCAGCCCAGTGCACCAAGACTCACTGGCCAACAGAATACAGTTGGCCTCTGTACCAGATTGCCTTGGCTGAAAATGTGTGATAACATTCAACATATGCATTGGAAATGTATATATGTATGTAAGCATATATACAGGTATTAACAGTGTGCAATAATAGTCACAGGTGTAGATAGGAAAATGTTTTATTAATACACTGAGCAGAGTAAAATCAGATATGTATAAATTGGAGATAATCTAGCTGTGTGTGTAATAACTAACAAGTTTGCAGAACTCAAAGGAATTGAAATGCTAAGAAAATGGCACATCTCTTTCTTCCCTTCTGTTCTCAAATACAATTTTTATGTGCTAATTAAGTACTCAGGGACTTATTTCCCTTCTATTTCCTTTTGATCATGTGAACTGAGAAGATTTTCAGAAATGTATTGATATTAACAGAATCCCATTACAGCAAAACAATATGTGTGACCACATGAGATTCCTTTGAAAGGATTTTATTTCCATTGTTGTTAGAGTCATCTTTGTATTGGGCATTAAAACACAAAATCAGCTTTAGAGAATTTAGTCAATACATACATAGTAGAAACTATTTGTGTCATAGTGATGATGAGCTTTCTTATTTCAAGTAACTTCAAGGGAATTACATGAGGTTTGATCATATGTAAAAGCTAACAACATGAGAACATCTCAACAAGGGTACAAAGTGATATTCTGAAGAAGTAAATGAATATACTTTCTGTTTGCTTGTCTTAAATTCTGATGAAGACACATCCTTATATTGAGTCCCCAATTCTAATTTCAAATATTTATCATTCACGCATACACTCTAGCCTTCCAAACAAGATAAATTTTCTGGTTTCCTATTACACTTCCCTTTCGACTTCCTTGTGCTAATGGAACAGTTCCTCTCCATGGGAAGACCTATCCTTACCAACACAGGATAGTGGGTGTGCCAGTCTTTAGTGCTCAGTTATATTATTTCTCTGAACATACTAATGTTCATGTAGACCTATTAAGATGAAAAAACCCTCCCTGAATTTTGCTTGCAGAGTTAGGAAGCAAGTTGCTTTACTTTTTTCTTTTTACTAACAGACCTGTCATAAGGATATTAGAAACCTGAAGCTTCACCTGACCACATACTCTTCTGATGGCTATGCTGCATCTTAGGAAGTGATGTACTGAAAGAAAGCCTATTTTTAGGAAATGGGAAAAATAATCACCAGTGAGAGGAGTTGGTGAGATTTCCTCCTTAGATTTTATTCTGTCATGATAAAAGGGGTGTCTTAGGAAATTAATAGCATGACCTGCTGTTACTTGCAATGTTTATCAGAAAAGCCTCTAATGACCTTTGTTTGTTTGTTTGTTTCAACCCATTATGCTAAACAAGGTTCCAATCCAGATCTCAATTCCATTTTTTCATTGCTTCTCATCACATGCTTATCTTAGGAATGTGTGTCACTTCCTCTCAGTTCTATAACTGACACAAAATTCCCTTGTAAATTGTTTAGCATTCCCAGAATTGTGAATAGCATGTCTGGAAGCCACCTTGCAAACAGGGAACCAGCACACACCTCCTCTTTTTTGACCACGTGCTGGAGGTCAGTTAGTGGACCCAGGACTGCAGAACATGACAGGGGAGATGGCTTTTTACAAGCACCTTTGAGTAAACATATCCTAGGGGTAAAACACTTTGGGGGGGGGGGCGGAGAGAATCAATAAATTTCTTAAGTAAAAGATGCTCATATCTTTATTTCAGAAAGTCCAAAATGGGAGAGGGGATCCACCATCACTGAGTGAATAGGAAAGAGAAGCTCAGAGTCTTAGCAAGAGATGTGGTCCTTTGTAGCTAGGACAGAAACTATGACAATGAGAACGTGACTGCCTTAAGAGCAAAGCCAAAACCCATCCATTGGTATATTTATATTCCAGGATGCAACTCCCATTCCCCAGCCCTTAACATTTTCATGCCTGCTTAAAGCACTTCCAAGCTTCAGCATCTATAATTCTTTGCTGAAGGCTTTCTCTGGCCAGTGGAGCCTGCTCTCTGTGTTCAGGGCAGGCAGCCAGATGTTCTGTGGAATTAATGTCCCCAATCCCAGCCCCCTCCAGCAGGGACTGACAGAGGCTGGGATATAAATATTCTAACCTTCTTAGAATTCAGGTTTCCTTAAAAAAATGGTATTCTGTATTTTCTATCCACTGTTTCTCATGGATCCCCAGAAATTAGCTTCTTCTTCCCCATAAAGACACTTAGATTGTCAATTCAATTTTTTGTGTCATCTCCTCCTCTCTGTCAAACTAGCTCCTGCTCTGTGTTGTTCATAGAATTACCTCTCAACCAAAGAGTCAATCCCAAATCCTTGTCCCAAAACATGTCTCTATGAGATTCTAAAGAAAGATACCCACCGACTTTAACTATCATCTTAGAAATAGTCTAAGTTACAGCACACTAAAGATTACCACACAATATCTCCTGTTCTTGACATGGATTCCTCAGTATAGGAGTCAAATTATGGTCATCATCATCATCATCATCATCAACTTTATTATAGCCAAACTATCATCATCATCATCATCAACAACAACATTATGATAGCCAAACTATATTTGTTCATATATGCTGTAATTCCTTGCTCCTTTGTTCACAATTTCTATTGACCTCCTAGTCTTTCTCTCTGGACCTTGATATCTTACTTACTATAAGAGCATTTACTATAGGACTACGGAAATGACTTAAGGAGTAAAGGCACTTACTGCTGAATCTGACCATTAGTTCAATGGCTAGAGTACATGGTGTAAGGAAAGACCTGACTCCTACAGTGATCCTCTGACCTCCACACCAGTGCCATGGCAGGCACACACACACACACACGCACATGCTTTAAGAAATAGAATGACAGTTTTGTAACTAAAGTAAAACAGATTGCTAAAGCTTTGATGGCATGGTTTTGTTTTCTTCTCTGATTTCATATAAAAATGGTGATTTTTTTTCCATCCTGCTTCAGAAAAATTCAGTTCTATTACCACAAAGGCCATTGTTTAAATAATTTTCAAAATCATTTTGTTTACATTAGCACCTAAACGCTGATGCCTGCATGTGTTGTGGAATATTATTTTAACTATGTAAAGACGTGTTATATTTGTTTATGCTGCAGAAAATCACTTTAACTATGTGAAGGTGCCTTTGTTTCTGCTGTCTTTGTTAAGAATGTAAAGATGTGTTACATTTGTTTGTGTTTGTTTGTTTAATTATGTAAAGATGTGTTGCATTTATCTCACCTTGCCTGCCTAAGGCACCTGAATGCTCTAGTAAAAAGCTGAATGGCCAATAGGTAGGCAGAAGAGGGATAGGCGGGGCTGGTGGGCAGAGAGAATAAGTAGGAAAAGAGAAAGAGAGAACAAGGGAGAAAGAAGGACACACCTGGGACCAGAAGCCAGGAAGCAGCCAGCTGGAAGGAAGGAAGGAAGGAAGGAAGGAAGGAAGGAAGGAAGGAAGGAAAGAAGGGAGGGAGGGAGGGAGGGAAGAAGGAAGGGAGAAAGGAAGGATGGAAAAAATTCCCAAGGTAAACATAGATGAAGAGAAACAGGTTAAGTTATAAGAGCTAGTAAGAAATGCACCTAAAATAAGGCCGAGCATTCATAAGTAATAAGTGTCTGTGTCATGATTTGGGAGCTGGTTGGTGGCTGAAAAGAAAGCCTGGTACATGCATGTCAAGAATTCACAGCTGTGTACGAACTGAGGCTGACAAGCTTGTTTAGCAAATCTAATTCAAGATCACCTTCCTCGTGATTCTTGTCTGCTTTTTATTTTGTTGCAGACTTCATTAAATTATTGCATACTCTCAAGAGGAAAAAAAAATTTTCTCAGAGGAGCTGGAGAGATGTGTTAGAAGATAGAGTACTTGGTACTCTTCATTGGACCTAGGTTTGGTTCCTAACACCCATGTAGGCTGACTTACAACTGCATGTAATTCCTGTCCCAAGAGACTTGCTGGCCTCCTGTATGCATAGGATCCATATACATAGGATGCATACATATGTATGCATTTAATAAATTAATAAATATTTTTTCTCCTGAGGAAAAAAAGTCACATCCTTTCTTTTGAAAGATTTATTTATTTTTAATTGTGTGTATGTGTGTGTTTGTGTGTGTGTTGTGTATGTATGTGTGCGAGTACATACATGTGAGTGCTGGATCCTCTGGAATCGGAGTTACAGGCAGTTGTAAGCTGCCCTGTGTTGGTATAGGAAAATGAACTCAGATTCTCTACAAGAGCAGTATGAGTCCTTAACTGCTGAGTCATCTCTCCAACGCCCACATTCCTTACTTCCACAAATTCTAATCATTGTTTGTCTATAACTCTTTTTTGCACTACTGTAGCCAAACATTTTACCATCTTTGTGATCCAGTGACTTTTTAGTTATTGATTTTTTTCTGTGACTTGAGGATATAATGAATAAAACCCTAGTTACAATAAAAATGTAAATTTAACAAATTAAATTAATAAAATGCAATTTATATGAAAATATCTTTGTCCGGACAAATTAGTCCCCTGTCCAGTGAATGTTAGCTTAGGCTAATAGTTCATCATAGAACTTGTGGACCATTATGTAAAATTTCATAATCATTATGGATATAATAGAATTTCCATGAAAGAAAGCTAACCTCAAACCACTTGTATGAAATATATGTGGACAAAAGGATTCATATTTTCATATTCATAGAAAATTATCAAATCCTCACTGTCCGGTTGGTGGACTAGTAATGATTACACAATAAAAAGATAGGCAAGACAATGGGTAGTCATTCTGCAGAGGAGACATCCCCTCCATAAGTGGAAAGTAGCCCAGACTTTATTCAAAGATCATCCACATGATAATAAACAGGAACTGAATTAGGCCAGAAATGACAATGAAGAAAGAACAGATGTAGAATATGATACATAGAAACTTAATACAGAGAACCTTTTGGGTAAAAACCCAAATCTCTTCCTACATCTAATAAGGCAGTTGTGGTTATTACTAGCTTAGTAAAGCAGGAAAGTAGCACATCTCTGTTATGCCACCCACTACAACCATCAGGGAACTGTTCTCCTTGGCTTATTAGACTTATTGAAAGTATCAGATTCATATGCGATCCTAATATTCCTTTGGATTCCATGACATCATATGAGTATCCTTCTTATGCCAGAGTCAGTATCAAAGAACAGGGTAGTATCTCTGAGTATGGATGAGCATGTTTTGAGCACTGCTCTACTCTGTTGGTGTACATGATGTCACAGTGAAAGACCCTAACTCTTCAGGCTTACACCCCCAAGCCCCAGGAAATAAGAAACTAAAAAGAAAACTAGTTCCAAGGGCCACCTGACTCAGCCATTATTCAACCTATAACAATGTAACAATGTAAAAAGATTTCTGTTAAGAGATGTAATCAACTGTGACTGGGATAGTTGCAAGTGTTCCAGGAAGGACCACTGTGACCTTTGTGTAAACTCCACTCCCGCCCTGGTACCCCCCTTGAGGTTTCAGGAAGAATGTACATGTGGATGTGACTATACCCACTCTGTGATCAGACCATGATCTTGTGAAACAAAATTGTATGGGAATTGTAATCCTATGGCTTTTGTAGGTTTTTCATTTAAAAGCCCCCAATGGGGCTGCAGTAAGATGTGACTCTTGCTCTCAGGACAAGAGTTTGCCCGTCTGTACAGTTGCTTCAATAAAAACCTCGTGCTGTTGCATCAACTGGACTGGAGTCTGGGTTCTTGGGGCGCCCACTTGAGACCCTAGATTTTGGAGTCCAACAACAGTAAGCCTAGAAAGATTTTTGAGATTGCTGCTTAACAGCTCAATTAAAAGACTTCATGCGAATTTAATTAACTTAACTGAGATAATATCAGCAAGTGGTGAGACCTAATATTAATACAGCAAAAACTGTAGGGATGTGAAAGTATGCTTGAGGGAATGAGTAAAATGATGACAGTATATTTAGGAGAGAGGTGCAGTTACTGGTAGTATCTACTGGAAGATGAGAAATGAATACAAGAATGGAACCCAAGAGCAATGAACATTGTGACTGAAAGTTCAGATAGAAGCCTTGGTCAGAAAGGGGGATGGTAAAGGTTGAGGCTATGTTCACAAAGCTATGGTAAACACTGACAGCCAGGAGAATGACCATCCTTGTGAGCACCTATAATTTCAAAATCAAGGAAAGTGTTTGAAGTCTTAAAGGGCACAGAAAAAGTAGTAATACAGTGGGCATTACATCATTGTATGTAAGAATAATAGCTTCTCTCCTTTAATTACTTTGGTTTCTATAGTTATTCATTCAGCTCCCACTGTAGACTCTGAGAACTAAAGTAGCTAAACCAGACGACTGTTTTGTTGTTGTGGTGGTGGTGGTCCTTTCTTTCAGTTCCTTTAATTCTAAACAATAATAAGCACGATGTTCAAATGTGGTTTATATTTTTGATAACTATTTGATACTTTACTTCAGAAGTAAGGAATTGCAATAAAATCACTTATTTTTTGTTCTTTCTGTTCTTGATCCAGCTGGAATCTCCCACTCCCCTAAGCTCTCTTTCCCTTGAACTTTGCCCTTCATTACTCCCACTCACGTCCAGATTGTTAACGTAGATCTCATCCATTTCTTTGTCATTGGACGATCCCTGTGTCTTTCTTAGGGTCCTGTTTTCTAGGTAGCCTCCCTGGAGTTATGAGTAGCAGTCTAGTCATCTTTGTTTTATATCTAATATCCTCCAGAAGAGTCTTTGCCCTGGAGGAGATGGGAATGGGGGTGGGCTTGGGGGGAGGACAAGGGAATCCATGGCTGATATGTAAAAATAAATTAAATTATAAAATAAAAAATACAACAACAAAAAAAAACCTTAAAAAAATCACTTATTTTTTAAAAAGATACCATGCCAAGCTTTCCTACACCCATATCACATCTCTAATCTGTGTAATTCTTGTCATACTTGTCCAGAAAATTCAAACAAAATATGTAAGAAGTAAAAAATGTGGTAAGATACTCTTAAGAAATGAAAAATAAGAAAACATAAGCAAAGTTTCACATCATAATGGAGTATTTTTTTATTGATTACAAAGTAAACTGTGCGCAGTATAAAATTACAATGTCAAAAAAAGTCTGTGTGCTAGGTGATCCAAAAAGCTATGATGTAATTAAGATAAAATGTTTGTGTTCAAACAGTAAACAAACAAGTAAAATCTAAAATTCACACTTGACACATACCCAGATAGTCTCTGAGATAAAGAGAACATGAAAAAAGCAAGTTTTAGGTAAAATTATTGACAGGTATCTTTTTTGAACATGTCTTTTCATATCAAATGTTTAACTATAAAAAATAAGAACAATAGACAGGTGATCAACTCAGAAGAGAAATCAACTTAAAGATTGATGTTTTCATTAAGGAAACAGGAGGGAAAATGTCATCCATATTAAAACTGCACAGAAATACATACACATCTATACATAAATACATGCACACAGTCATACATGTACATATTCTTTTGATTTTAGTACCAAGTGTTAAAGAGAAAAATTTAAAACTGTAAAATTGCTTGTTCAACAAATGTACCTTTATTTTAACACTAAATAGCTACTAATTTGTTCAGAATAATATTGTCTAATTACCAAACCACATGTTAAAAATAATGTAGTTTAAAATTATAATCAATAAAAACTAAAATCATGATCTTATGAGCTCAAAATGAGTTTCTCACAGTTGCCCATAAAACCCAGAATCTATATAATACTTGAAAGAAAGTGTGAATCTCTTGTGACCTAATTATGTAATGAGGAAGAATTTGCTTTGCTTTTATTCCAAAACTGTCTATTGGTTTCAGATGTCTCTCCATGGGAATGGATTTCATGACTTAAAAGGGAAACTCAGTTAATCAACTGATATTGTTCATCTTTCTATTTGTTCCAATAATTGCTGCATTTTGAACACCAAAGGAAAAATTATAGAGCCTGTCCTTAGAAGTTTTTTTTTTCCTCTCATATTAAGACAAGAAGGATTATATTTGCACATAAATTGAAACAACTTTGAGTTAGGAGCAAACCAGCGATAAACCCATGCCACTAATTATACAGCAGCCTCGTGGGAAGGCAGTGCTTGAGAACATGTGTAAAAGTATGTTTGACCATGAGCTTTGCATATCTCATAAACATGTGTAGGAAACACCATTAGTTTTAAAAGGGGAACAACTTTAGGTGAAAAAAATTACTTAGTTTTCCAACCTTTTAAATTAGACTATTCAGTCTATTAAAATAAATTCTTTTTGCATTTAAAATTTTAAAGACCATTTGGTCATGTGGGCCTAATTCTTAGACCTTAGACTTATTGAGAAAACAACAAAAAAAGATTTTTAAAAAGATCAGAAAATACCAAAATCTGAGTGTTACAATTCAGTGAAGATCACTGAGTAACTTTACACATTCCCTACTACTTCTGTCCTTAAATGTCTCTATTCTACCAGAGGGAAATTTCCTAATTTGCATGGATGCTTTCTTCTGGAATGGTTTACTAGAACCTGTCAGTTTCCCGTCGTTTAGAGGACACCCACAAATACTAGAGACATTTTTTTTAACTTTACTTGAAGTTTCAAGATTGCTTTTTGGACAATTCTAAAATACCTATCACATTTCATACTGAAAGCTATTTACAAAACAGTAGTGCATTTACCCAACATCCCTGAGAGGTCACTAAATGAATTTTCAAGTGAAAAAAATCACCCAAAATGATGTTTTTCCTAAGTTGTAGTGAAAGCTTACTTTGGAGGATTTTCCTTTCCAACTTCAGTGTTAGAAATATTTAATTTGTTTCTGGAAATACTAGTTCTACTTAATTTGTAGGTGGTTAATCTTAAGAGTTTATCAAAAAAGCAGGGAACCTGGCTTGTAAGGTTGTCTATTTTATTCACTCATTCAATAGCACTAAACTGTGTCTGAGTCAAATTTTGACTACAAAGGGAAATGCTCAAAAATTAGTGGAAAATAGTCTATTCATCATTAAATGCTAATTACATTCTTCCAATCTGCTTGATTTTAGATCCCTCTTTGCCAACAAGAGCATATGTATTCCAGTATGTGCATTAATACAGAAGCAACCATAAAATTCTCATTTTTTGAGTTCTTTTAATACCTCAGCTTAATCAAGACAGTCACCAACATGACTCAGTAGAAGGGCCTTACACTCAGCATTACGAAGAAGAACCAGGACAAGGGGGAAGCTGTGCCTTGATGAAAGTAGTTGAGGGAGAAGTCTGGAAATGAGTGAGGGAGTCACAGAAACATGGAGCAGCACAGAGTCAAGAAGGCAACACGGAGAACAAACCAGAGTGACTGTAACTTCAACCCCATCTCCATGGCAGTGTTTTGGGGGACCCTACTGTAGGAGAATTCCAGGGTCCTCACAGGACTGAACCCTGGCTTTGAGAACTGGTTGGTCAAGAGTACTCTGCTCCAGTGAAGAATCACCTTTGAGCTTCCTCCAGCTCTCAGAACCAAGCAGCTGCTCTAGTCACTATCAGGCTCCATCTTACTTAGAGGAAGCAGCAACATCCCCAGTGCAATATATCGTCATGGTATATGCCTGGTATATGCCTACTGACGACAGGGGGCATCATGTCCTCCAATCAGTGATTGTTGCAACAGCTACAAGCCCAAGTCCCACCCACAACTGCTCCAGGGTGAGCAGGGAATATCTCAACAGTTATAGACCTGAAACTAGCTGCTGGTACAAACCTCTGCAATCACTGTGTCTGTCCACTGGAATCAGGAATAAGAATGAGCCTTGAGGCCCAGCACCATGAGACTTTACTCTGCATGACTTAGAGAACATCTAGGTTCTTGTCCTACACAGTTGGGATCATGGACAGTAGTGCACATCACAACTCCCATGGTACTTGTGCATGCCCTGAAACACCTAGAGAAGAGCTCCTCCACAGTCCATGAACTTGGTACCACAGCAGCTGTGCCCAGAGGCTTGGTATCATTTGTTCGTATATCTTTGGTGAAAGGGGAAGTGCTGAGGATGTCTTTATGTATACTGAATGTGTTGCTCTGACTGATTGATAAATAAAATGCTGATTGGCCAGTAGCCAGGGAGGAAGTATAGTATAGGCAGGATAGGAAGAGAGGAGAATTCTGGGAAGTAGAAGGCTGAGTCAGGAGTTGCCAGACAGAGACAGAGGAAACATGATGTGAAAGTACCAGTAAGCCACAAGCCACATGGCAACTTATACATTGATAGAAATGGGTTAATTTAAGATACGAGAACTGGATAGCTGCCCCAGCCAGCGGGGTGTCAACAGGAGTGACCGACCTGCGGGAGAGAATGAAAGGGACGGGGAGACACGAAGGAAGACAGCAAGACAGGGTTCTGATCAATTTGCAAATTTTATTCTCCTCAGCAAGGCTTATATAGCATGGGAGGGGGAGGGGGAAGGAAGGAGGGAATGGGTGCACGATGTGCAGCTGAGGGGAGACGTGCAGGTCATGAGGCTACAGGATGTTGTGCTAGGTGATAAGGTCACTGGTCAGGGCCCATTGTTCTGTTGCTATGCTACCTGACCTACCTGACCGAGGAATGTTCTTTATCTTTGAGGGCATCTGGTTTAGGGCCTGTGGCTTGTTCTCTGGCCTAGCTAGTACTTTTCCATGGTTCATGTTTGGTCCCTGACAGATAGCAAGGAGCCTGCCACAGCCAAACAGTTTATAAGTAATATAAGTCTCTGTGTGTTTACTGGGTCTTAGCAGCTGTGGGCCCAGGTGGGATTGGAGAAAACTCCAACTACACTTTGGACCTGGAATAAAGGTTGTCTGAGTCCCATAACAAATTAATTAGTAACCTACAAACCCAGCACCTAGTATGATTGCCTCATGGTAGCCAGGAAAAGTCCAACTGTATTTAGGAAACTTGAATCTATAGGTTTTGGCTCCAGAATCCAGCATCATATGTCCTGATCATATGGAAACTAGAAAAGCACTATCACATCCTGTGTTTCCTAAATAAAATACAATAGTGACTCCTGGTTTTCAAAGGCTCAGGCACCTTCACATTCATCCTAAGGGACTTAGGAAAGGTCACTTACTCTCCTGAGTCCTGAAGATTGCCTCTGTGCATGCCATAACCATTGGCATCACCCTGCTTGCACAAAAAGACTGGCTTTTGGTCTGTTCTACATAATAGACCACCAATAAGGTAGCAGCCCCAGCCTCAGTGGATCCATGTGTTACTTAGGATCCTGAGAAGATGTGTAATTGGAAGTCTAGGCCCATTGAAAATCATATAACTATCTTTATAAACAATGGCTATTTGCGATACTTGTATATGCTCTTAGCCTAAATCAGAAATGAAGAAATCACACAGAGACTGCATCACTTAGCTCTCTTAAAACCAGTGTCAAAGTATATATACAAAACATATTTCCCTAGAAAAGCTACTCCATGAAATTGGAAGAAATGATGTGTGCACATCAGCATAGGAACACCACCAAAATAACTCTTCCAAGGGAAAATAATTGTTTTAGAAATAGACCTCAAGGTCATGAGCACATATTCTGGTTAGTCTCAGCATCAAATACACAAAGTTGTTAAGGAGTCTTATTTGCATTCTAGATGAAAATTGCCATCATATTAATATTAATTAGCATGTCATACTAAGTAGGACCAGTCTAAGTCAAGAGTACCTCTGTCCTTCCAAAGCATGTTGCACAGTTCTTCACATGTGAGCTTTAAAGTCAGGTTGTCTTAAGTATGTGCCCTTTAATGGCTTACTTAACCCTTATTCTTTAAGACTGACTTGATTGATTGAAACATGGGAGTAGATGGGGGAGGCATAGGAGAGGCAGGAGGTGGGGAACAAAAGAAGAGAAGAGAGGGGAAACTGCAGTAAGGATATAAAATAAGTGAAAATTTTTAATTAATAAGAAAAGATTGCTTTACCTACATACTGTTGGCAATAAAGCCTACACAACGATATTAGATGAGATAAATATGCATGTTTCTTACTAAATTCAGAGTTTCCCACATAAAAACAGAACTAAGGCTTAATAAATATTATATGATTTTGTGCTACAGAATTATTAAAAGCTGACTCTTCTAAAAACATTCTGTAAATCTCAGTCCACTCTGGTTAACTTAAAATTCATTTATTTGTATGTGTGTGTGTGTGTGTGTGTGTGTGTGTGTGTGTGTATGTGTGTGTGTGTGTAGGTGCACACATGCACAATGCATCTGTGGCAGTCAGAGGACAACTTGCAAGAGTCAGTTCTCACCTTCCACCACATGGGTCCTGTAAATCAAACTCAGGTTGTTTGGCTCCAGGAAACTTTATCCAATAGGCCGTTTCACCAGCTCTTCTATGGTTAACTTAATGTGATCCTCACAATAGTCTGATAATAGTTAAAATAAGCTGAGAATTAGATGGGATCTTTACCAAAAAGAAAAGTAGAAAATACTGGTATAGATTTATTCTGTCATTTAAAACATCAATTCTAATGCAGTCCTCTGTGTTTCATAATGTCTTGATATCTTTGTAAATTTAGATTCCTGTAACAGATTGCCATAGACAGAGTGAGTCACATAATAAACATTTACATCTCATAGTTAGAGATGTTTAAAGTTGGAGACAAATTCAGTATATGCTGAGAACCATTGCCAGGCCATTACTACTGGGTCCTTCTTGTATATTCACATTGCAAAAACCAAAGACAGGCTATTTATCCTGACTCAATTCATAAGACCACTAGTGGTAATTTTGCTCTCATAACCTTGTCTAATCCTTTTTACCCCCAAAGACTTCATCCCTTAACATCATATAGTAGTGCCATAAAGAAGCTGGGCATATGTATTTGATGGGGAGAAAACTTGATCTATAACAACAGGCACTCAAAGCTACTTTTAAATTTTGCCTCAAAAGCTAAAACATTTCAAACTGTGACCTAAATAAATGACACATGACATTCATTCACAATCACACACACACACACACACACACACACACACATATATGATGAATCTTTAAAAACAGAATCTTCATTGCATATCAACTTAATATCAACATAAAGATAATTGTTTTGGTAGGGGAATGAATCTTAATGAAACATACCTGAGTCAACGCAACCATAAATATAATCATTCAGAAGCTGTAAGTATAGTGTGATGGATTTGTTTCCTACTGTTCTTGTACACAGAAACATCTACTTACAAAATATCATCTAACTGAAAAATTCAGCAGTATTACTTTGCCTACCTTAACTGAACCCGGTTTCCATTAACTAGTACTATAACTTTCATCAGTGTATATAGGTAATTGTGGCAAGCCACAAGAATATGTTATAAGGAGTCCAGCTGTGTATTAAACCTATACCTTGACCAGGCCAAGGGTCAGTCAAGTGGGAAGCCATCTAGTAAGGACTATTTAGTGTTACACAGCTTAATATTCAGCTGTGCCTTGTTATGAATTCCTTGTGCCCACAATTCACATATAAGTTGTGTGTGAACTTCCTGCTCAGGCCAGTACTTGGAGAAGGTCATGTAGGCAAAGACAAGCTGGTGGAAGATGCATAGCTTTGTTTCTTGTGCTAATGAAGCTCAGACCATCCCCTTACCTTGAGGACTATTGGCTCTCCAGAACAATTGACTGAGAATAAAAGAGGTTTTTACATATCAAAGTGGAAGGTAGGGTGGAGCAATATTCCAGAGGAGGCAGAGAACTGCATGACCAAGGGAAGAAGGAACAGGTGTTTTCTGTAGAGGAGACAGAACAGCATAACCAGGGAGAAGGGAAGAACACAGAGGTTTTGTAGACAGTAAGGCAGAACTCTTGTAGAGTTCATCAGAGCCAGGAGTAGGAGAGGAAGTAGAGATGGAGGGCAAAGAAACAGAGGACAAGGATGAGGGTTGAAGCATAAGAGCTTAGTTGTTAGCAGGACTATGAGATGGCAGTAAAAGGGAGGACAAAGAGGAACTGAGTGTCAGGGCAGAACTGAAGCTATGTAGGCAGGATTTCATCCCAGAGAAATAAAGGAGACGAACAAAGAGCTTGGTGTATCTAGATTTATTCCTGCCCTGAATGCCTGATGGAGCTGGAGCTGTAAAGATAGAATTTTGTCGTAAAGGAACAAAGTTAACAGACGTAAGAGCATAGTGTACATAGGGTTTTTTTTCCCCCTCAGGTATCCCACGTTGGACGTAGCATCTTCCCCGGACTCTGGGCAATCTATAGGTAATGTCAAGAAAAAATAAAATAACACAAAGATCTTCCCCCTGATGATCCATCATCATTATCAACTTGACTGGATTTAGAATTTCCTAGAGGAATCGGTCTCTGAGCATGTTTGTGAAGGCATTGAACTAAAGAGGGAAGACCCAGTTCAAATGTGGGTCACTCCATTTCTTGGCTGTGGTCTTGAAAATAGCAAGAGGAGAAAGTGAGCTGAGCACAAGGATTGACTGAAGACACATTGGAGCCATCCTACCACTATACCTTTCTCCACCATGGCAGGCTGTGAACTGAAATATCCTCTTTTCCTTAAGTTGTTTTTTGTCAAGTACTTTGTCACAACAGGAAAGTAACTGATAGTTTCCCAAATTGCTCTAGTTTAGATTCCAGTATCATAGAATTATATCTGAGGTTTCCTCACAATAATATAAATTGATTCACTACTTTATCAAAATATGCCACGAAGAATTTAAATTTCCAGGATGCCCAATATCATCGCTATCCCTGAGTGTTAACCCTTGAACATGAATGGGACTGGTGATTGTGACTTGCTTCTAACAATAGAATGTGTCATAGGTCTCATGATGAGTTGAAGAGAGGTTAATAGATCTTGCTATCTACCTGGACGAGTGACTCTCATGCAAGCATGGAAGAAGTTCACTGCTCTCTGACAATTGACAATAGCACCCTACAGGCAGTTTTCAGTGACAACCAGCAAGAAGCTACTTCTTTCAGTCTCAGAAAATACAAGAAAACATTTGCCAACAACCTGAGTGATCTTAGGAATAATTTTCTCCCCAGTCAAAACTCTAGAGGAGAATTCAGCCCTGACAATAGCATAAAGGCTATGTCCAGAACCTGGACCCAAAAACCTGTAGGACAATGCACATGTATTTAAATTTATTTTATTTTTTTAACATCAAAAGGAAATGGATGTGCTTACTTGTCTAACTTACATTTATTAAAAATCAAAAGATAGTTATGTTATTTATTCAGCCACCTCAAACCTACATATTGCTTTCTCCTCATAGCTAGCTATATTTCCATCAAATATAATCATTTTCAATCATCTCTCTTCACTTCTAACTACTCTTTGGTGGAAGATGGACAGTGATTAAGGAAAGAAAAGAGAGGAGAATGCATCATTCCATGCCCCAGGTTCATTTTGCCCATCTCAGCTGTATTCGGTTCTGCATATGGCAATTGAAAATCATTTAATTCACTCAAAATGTTTTAAACAGGACAGGGAATGGGGATGGCAAATGAAAGGTTATCAGTAAGAACACTGGGCTCTGCAAGTTAAAACTGCAACTCAGCTTCTCAGGGGTTCTTTTAGCTTTTTCTGTTTAAGGTGTTTTCGTCTTGCAGGACTTATAGGAACCCTATCTAGAAATGACAGAACTGGCTCAGAGCAGGGCTGTTCTTTCTATTCATTCTCCCTGCTTCTCACTCCTCTTTCCTCCAACTGACCTTGCTCCAAAGAGGCCTCTAGAAAGCCCCACTGTGTGTGTGCACATACACGTGTGTGTGTGTGTGTGTGTGTGTGTGTGTGTGTGTGTGTGTGTGTGTGTGAGAGAGAGAGAGAGAGAGAGAGAGAGAGAGAGAGAGAGAGAGAGAGAGAGAGGGAATGCATATATGTGTGTGTAACTCAGGAAATGGCTACTGTGCTTTTCTGAGATAGGATTTGTCATTGGCCCTAGGGCTTGCCAATTTGTGTAGGCTGGCTGACCAGGTATTCCCAAGGATTTTCTTGTCTCCACCTCCCCACCATTGGGAATTCAGCTTTCATCACCAAGCATGGAATTCTTTATGTGGATTTTGGGGGGATTGAACTCAGGTCCTTGTGCTTGCACAGTAAGCATTTTACCAACAGAGCCATTATGCTATCTCCAAGCAGACTTCTCTTTGTCCCACCAACCAGAACTTACTTGCTATCTAAAATGATCACTGACAAAACTTAACCACGTCCTTGTAGAGATAGGGTCAGCTTCCCTTATTGAAAATGAGATCAGAACAGAATTTCACCTGTGGGAACAAACAGAACTGGAAAGGTTATTGAGGAAGAAATGACTGAGAAAGCCAGACCTGTTTAGATAGTAATGATCAGACACAGATGGACTGGAGAATGGAGAGCAAAAGTGATAGGAAAGATGATTCAGGGCCTGAGTTGGGAGAGTTGTATTCTGGGTGGAAGGCGAGGAGGGAAATCATTTATGAAATATTTAGATAGAAAAATTAGGAGGACTTTTTAATGTGCTATAAAATATTCATCTTCCCCCAAACACTGCACAACCCAACTTTCTGCAACCAGTTGGCTTATAAAATTGAATTACTTTCAACATTAATCTGAAATCTTGGAAAAGCACATTATTCATGCTAAAGGTCACAAATGAGTTAATTTCTTCTACCTAATCTGAACATTTCAAACTTGAGTGCAGCTAAAAAGTGACCAGCACGCTAATTGCAAATACCAGAGATAATTGATTCAAAATATGAGAGCCACTTAGGCATGAACAACCTTCATTTCAAGATCTAAAACCCAAAGCAATGACTGTTAAAGCAAATTGTGCTCCTATAAAAATGTCTCTCATAGCATTTTAAACAGCCATCCTTTCTGAAAAATGTGGAAAACTTCATGTCTTTTAAATACCTAGCATACGGCTGTAAGCTGTTGTACATGTGAGTAATTTTTTGATTTCACAAATGCTTATGTATGATAGCACATGATTAAAATAAAACTCTTAAATTTCCAAAGACAATTAACACCGGAGTAAAATGATCTGTGTTTAAAATCATAAAATCATCATTGCTCTAATTATTAGCAGTATCCATTTTTAATCTATGACATTTATAAAGCAAGGGATTCTACTTATCCAGACTTATTAGCATAATAATCATTGCACTTTACAAGGCTTTAACAATAAATTACTTCCCCTATATTTAAGTTTTGCTCAGACAAACAGAATTAAATACGTTTTGAACTTAAAGGTTAAAGCCCCTTCATTAATTCTGTTATTGTTTTTCATAAGCCAGCCTCTCCATTTGGATGACTCCTGACATTGTAGCATTGATTCTAATCATTTTCTTGTAATGAACCCCAATCTGGCGTGCAATAATGCCTGTGGGCATTTTTTCTTGTAAGAAACCTCAACCTTTAACCCCTCTCTTTTCATTTGCATAATCACTTGCACAGATCTTCCTGTGTTGGGGAAGTGTCTGCGTTTTTCTGCATTGAACTTTCATTTTACCATTTGGATCTATCTCTTTCTTGGTTCTCTCTCCCTCTGTTTTATTTTTTTCCCTCATTGCTGCTCCAAGCCTGTACTCAGGGCCCCTGGGGTTTGTTCCCTGTGGTTGGTCTTCTTGCTTTGCCTCGTTTTGGCACCACTTAGAAGAGACTATTAATGAGTGTGATGAGCTTCCTGATGAGCAAGAGCAAATCACTCTTCCAACCTCATTTTCAGGTCACTGCCCCATGACAAACTCTCCAGAAATGTCTTTAGACAGAACTTCCCTCAGTCCCTTGTGCCTAATCTCTACAGGGTCTATACAGCAACCGTGATGATGGAATATGAGCTCTCCCTTTTATGTTCCCCGTTCTCCACATTTTTACTTCCAATTATTATATACAATTTAATTGAGTGCACTACTGTGGGATCCGGGAGACGGCTCAGTTAGTGAAATGCATGCCATCAAACATGGGGATCTGAGTTTGCTTCTCAGCTGGGCATGGTGGCATGTGCTTTGTAGTCCTGACACCGAAAAGGTAACAAGAGGATCCCTGAAGCTCACTGGCCAGACACCATAGTCAAATCAATAAGCGCCAGGCCCCAGTAAGAGATGCTGTCACAAAACACAAAATGGAGAGCAATGAGAGAGACGATTAACCACTAGATGCACACATGAACATACATACACTCTCATACAAAGAGCTACTGCCAAAAAAATACATATGGACTGTTAAATGCAATTTGTGTATGGATAGATACCATATAGGTATTTTATAGTATGCAAATAGATACTATTTTAGCGATCCTTATTCATTCACAGAACTAGTCTTTCTATGACAATTTTTTAAGGATTCTATTACTGGTTCTTTCTGCTTACTCAGTGGCACATTTAATTCATTTCAGACACAGATTGTTAATATTTCTCCATTTTGATCGAAATTAAATTCTACCAATTACTCCATAATTTGTGGTCATTGGCAGAAATGTGTTAAATGTTTGATAAACAAGCAAACAGAATATTGTGTATAAACGAACTGCATCAAATTAAGGAATTACTTTGTATTTGTGAGTCCGTTACATTAACTTTTCCTGCAGCAATGTGAACTAAAGTCTATTCATCTAGACAGAATACTAGCAGCAGACAGAAGTAATGATTTCACCAAAGTCCCACAAGATGAACCTGAGTTCACTGGACTTGCTTCCAGGGTATGGATGAAGGGTTGTTTACGGGAACCTAGATGACCACAAAACATCTATAGAACTGTGAGTCCCCACCCCGTTATAGATGATGGTAGCACGGTGAATGCTGCATCATGGCATTTACTTTCAATTAGCCTTCCACTTCCTCTGTCCTCCAGCACCAAGATCATTTGTAGCTAGAAGGTGGAGATCAGAAGAAACCAATGGCTGGAATCCCATGAGGGTCCTGTGACCACTTCTTCCTCATCCCTCCTTCTACTATGGAATGTAAATTGCTTGTTACTATTACCATGGACCTAGCTGCCATGTCAATATTCTGCTCAATTAGTTGCCTGACTACAAGGCCAAAGCAATTTCTAATCTGAGATGGTGATGGGATGATGTTACACCTGGAGGAAAAAGCCATGCTTAAACTGAGCCAATGTTTTATACATTGCATTTTCCAAGAGTAGCAATGGAAGGACTTGAGAAAACAATGAGAATTCTATCAAAATCTACTGCATCCAAATGACAATTTTAAATGGCTTCTCTTTTATAGGCTACAATTTCTAAACATCCAAATTTTCTCAAATATCTTCTTTTCTTCTTCTGAATGCCTTTCAAGTCTAAGTGAAATGGAGGTTTTAGAAATCAAAGTACCTGAGGTTTCCAGGCAATTGACAAAGGTAATTTTATAGGCTGTAAACTTCTTCTTGAGACTATGGGCTCCTTGAGGGCATGTCTGAATAAAGCTCTAACTCTACCTGTGCCTATGGAAATGACTCCTCATGAATATACAGCAATAGTTGTATGTTCAGAGATGATAGTCAGTAATAATAAATGGATACATAAATTTACTGTGGGGTCTAAACTATTTACAAAGGCTAGAATTAACAGGATAACTTTTAATGTTTTTTAGCTTTAAAACCCAAAGCCATATTAAATACACATTTACTAAATGTTTGCAGAGTCGTGAGTGATGGCCACCTCTAGGTAAGGGCTTTGTGAGGCATAGTCATGTTGTCAGTCCCCAAGAAACTATTTAAAGCAGTGATGTGCAATGGTTCTAACAGCCTGATTATGTCCTAAGGGAAGCCTCACCAAGGGATTTAACTAGTGATTGGAAGCCCTCCAGAAATTTGAGGGAGGAGGCAAGAACTATGAGAGACTCTGGAAAGCTTTGTGTGACACTGGATGTTGGATAAAAGGGAAGAAAATAGAAGTTCCAGCTTATCAGAACCAGGTAGTGGGTAAGATTTAACATATTAATGGCAGAGTACGTATTTTAATATATTATCAACAAACTCACTCAATTTCACAATTGTAAAAGTTCATCAGCAGGAAGGGCTCTTACCTTGAACTTTAAAGCAATTCAGGAAGACTTTTGAGTTGAAATGCTGTGTGCTTCTCTGCTTGATGGACCTTGAGGAGACTCTTTCATTAGAGGGTTCTAGAACAATGTTCCTTGAGAGTTGGTTTCCCATTATGGTTGGATAGAAAATATCTCTCAAAGTGTTTATAATAAAAGAAGGCCAAGAGTGTATACAAGGCTACAGGGGGCAAAAATCAGAAAATTCTGCACAAAAATACATTTGTCATGTGCAAGAAGCAATTACGTCATAAAATGGCCTGGAAGATTATTAGCAAAGAGGAAAAGCACCTTCAGATATACACACCACTCATATGAGAGGCAAAATAAGGATATTTCTCTTTTAGCTGCTTTCCCCCATTTTTAACCATCCCTCTCCCAGAGTGTTAATTCCCCTAACTTTGAAGGTTCACACATGTAGACACTAAGAGGCTGAAGTGTTAGTTTTCATGGACTCACAGGGTCCACACAGAACTCAGGAGAGCAACAATGTCTTTTATCTATATGGAAGATGGATGAAAACAGGAGGAGCTACAGTAACTTAGAAGGATGCCAGCTAAAGGACTTCCTTTGCAAACTATGGACTTTATCAAATAGTACTATTTTGCTAAATCCTTTTCAATACAAATATTTAAATCAATTTTGTGTGTATACATAGCAATATCTTTTTTAGATTTTTTATTTTTTGTGACTGTAATATAATCACATAATTTCTTCTTTCCTGTTCTTTCCTCCAAACCCTCCCTATACTCCTCTTTACTCTTTTTGAAAGCTGTGGCCTCTTTTTTAATTATTGTTACATGCAAATATATACATGTAAATACATATATATTCCTAAATATAACCTGCTCCATCTGTGTAACATTACTTGCATGTATATTTTCAAGGCTGACACTTTGGCATCAGATAATCAATTATTATACTTTCCCCTGGGGGGAAAAAACACAACCAATCAAACACACAGAGCCCAGTCATAACAGATGCATCTATAAAACAATTCGTTTTAGACAGTGGTTTTGATATTAACTGAGAATATTGTCCATTTCTAAATCTTTCAATCATGTAATAAATGTCCTCATAGATAGTAAAGACCAAACACCACCCTATTCCTTACATACATGGAAAGAGTATATGTAAGATGTAATAAGATGTAACAGCTTCCATTTGAAAATTGTATGTATGGTTGTAGAACAATAGTCCCATTCTTGAACATTTTGCAGAAATAAAGCAAAAAAAAAAAAAAAGAAAGAAAGAAATTACTCTACATCTCAAAGATAGTAAGATTAAAGAAGTCTGATTGACATTCTACAAACAAGGTAGATGACAAGCAGTAAAAGTCTTTCTCATGGGTTTGTTGGATGGAATGGCAGCAAGTAATTAACAAAGTCACTCTTTGCTGAGAGATCTCTCTTGGTTACAATTTATGGAAACCTTCCATTGTCAAGTGGAAGGATGGGCAGGAAAGCTTTACTTAAGGACATTTATCTTTTTAGGAGAGATTATATACTCAAGACATAATCATATAAGGCATCCAAAGGCTCAGTCTCCTAATACAATCACTGTGCTGATAGCCTCGTTCAACACTAGGCAGGCCAGTGAGATGGTTCAGTGAGCAAAGGCACTTGCCACCAAACTTAAGGACCTGGTTTGATCCCTGGGACCCACATGGTAGAAGGAAAGAACCGAGTTACAGAAGTTGTCCTCTGACTTCTCTGCACTTGCCGCCCTCCCACAAACCATTGTTGTCACACACATATAACACACACACACACACACACACACACACACACACACACACACACACACAGATAAATGTAAAATTTTGTTTTCTGAAAAGCACTGGGATTTTTTGGGATGTGGCAACAGGCAAGGGAGCATGCCATTATAATTGGCCATATATATCTTCCCTCTTTTGTACTGTTTCAAAACTTCAAATCCGTAAAAAAAAATACAAAAATGATCTAATAATGTTAATTGTCACAGGAGCCAAATATGTACACTGGTAGTATTTTACATTATCTGAAATTTTTGAAAAATATTTGTATATCTGTTTCTAATCATATTTACAGCATATGTATTTTGGTCAGTGTTTTGAATATAGATTTGCTCATATTTGAAATGTCAAGATTTGGGGCCACTCACGTTTTGACATGAAAAGACATAAGTCAATATTGGAATAAGTTTGAAGAATGAGAACAATGTTTTAAATAAAAGCGAAGTCTTGATAAAACTCATGTTGAATTTCTGCTTACTATTCTATGGAAACAAATGTGAAACATGGAAGAAAATGGAATTATCTAGGAAAATATAAGTTGACAAATTGACATTTTAAAATGCAAAATCATGATGATTTTTGAAGGTTATTAAAAATATTCTGGTGGGTAAAGCAACAGAAACTAATGGGCTGATTTCTAAAGAGTTCATATTTCTAAATGTACTTGAAATATTTCAAAATATGTCAAAGAACAGAAGTGTTCGCCACATTTTAATAAGTTGAGCATAATAATGATTCCCATACTGGTAAGATAGTTGCAGAAGTTAAACAGGCTTCCTCAGAACACTAATGCAAAAATCTTTAGCTGTGTATTAGGGTATAGACTTCAAAAGCCCAAGGAAATAATTTTATATTACAATAAATCACTGTTATTTCCAAAACATAAACCCATTCTGATATTTTTAAACATCACCATTGTTGGGTCCAGGGTGATGCAATAATGGAGGACAGACCATCAAAGTCTATTAAACCAGAAACAAACTTTATTCCAGAAGAAAGAAAAAAGACAAAGAAAAAATACTTTAAGGCACAAAAGCTTATCAGCTGGCTGAGACCCCAGCCAATGTTTGAGATTTCTAAGGCTGTGGTCATGGAGGCGGGTGCTGGATCTCTTTTTACAGTAAAGGGGGAAAGCATCAGGCACAGGGTACCTGCTAGAAGTCATGTAGAAATATCAGTCATAGGATGCATTCTAGAAGTCACATAGAAACAACTATTAAAAGTTAACTTTGGTCCAGGCAGTTGTTGGCTATAAAGGGTAAGGGGGTAAAAAATTGACCTCTGGCTGTTGACAGAGGAGCTGGCTGTAAAGTAGACAGCCATTGTTAGCAGTTAACCTTTGGAGCTGAGGATTGTCAGTTTCCATCTCTTCAGCTTATAATTTTATATTTCTATATTCCTGGACCCTTCAGACATGTTTCAATAAGCCAAAAACTGAGACTGTTCTCTTTGTTTCAATAATTTGGAAATCTTTCTTTGGGCCTGGCCCTAAAGCATCTTCTACCTTCCCACAGCACATTACTGGATACCAAGGCCTCCCCTACGTGGGTTTTTGAAGAAAACAAGATTGAGAGATTAAATTCTGTGTATATCCATCTCACAATAAAAAAATGGGTCCAACTATCTCCAAAAAGTCTCCACTATCATAACTGTCCCAACAATTGCCCAAAAGTCCAAATCCAAAGTCTCCTCTGAGAAAATGAAAACTCACTTGCAAGCTTCTGTAAGACAAAACAAACAACAGCCAAACAAGTTCTACAGACACAGAGTAAACATTTTCATTACAAAGTGAAGAAATAACAGAGTATAAATTTGCTTAAAGCAAAATAGAAAACCAGGAGGAAAAATAGAATCTCTTACAGCTGCTTCTGCAGTATCCAGGGCTCGCTGTAGCAGGACTACTTAGAAAGCCCCATCCTTACAGCTTTTCTGGGCATTGCCTTAGGGATACCCTGCTGGGCTGGAATGCATATGGTCATTAGCTTCTTGCAGCAGAGGATCTTTATTTCTGGGACCTTAACTTCCTAATGTCTCCACTGCAACATTATCAGTTTCACAAAATAATGCTGTGTCCTCTGTCAGGGTCTATATGCAGAGCTCCCAACCAGCAAAACTCTGCCTGGCCTCTTCAGCTTTCCTTTGAAGTCTCAGTAGAAGTCTCCATCACTTCCTATTGTCTGTATAACTGCTTACCTGCCAAAGCTATTGCAGGAATGATAACAAAGACTGCTACTAGGAAGAGCTATACCTATTGTGGAATAATCCAGCTATACATTGTGAAAATGTGTTGCTCTCACTGTTAATAAAAAGCTGATTGGCTGATAGCTAGGCAGCATTTTCAGGGTAGAGAGAATGCTGGGAAGAAGGACTGAGTCAGAAATGTCTTGAGCAGAGTTAGAGGGAAGCAAAATGAACATACTGTGTTGAAAGATAGTACCACCACATGGTAGAGGATAGATAAGAAATATGGGTTAATTTAAAATGTAAGAGTTAGCTAGTAACAAGCCTGAGCTGTCAGCCAAGCATTTATAATTAATATTAAGCCTCTTAGTGGTTATTTAAGAGCAGGAGCAGAGACACAGAGAAACTCTGCCTACAAATGATGCCCAAACACCTGGCACACACATCCACATAAGACCTGAGAAAGCTTTAAAAAGTTTTTAAACACATAAAAATGGAGCCAAACACAGCTTCCTAGTCTCTTGATTCTCGTGCTGGCCACAGTACAGAGATGTGATCCTGGTAGCTGCCAGTATATCATGAGCTAAGCCACACGGTGAGTTCCTGAAGTCTCTCACATGGGCCACAGTACAAAGAGGCATCTCCCAACCTCTGCTCATAGGCTTGAGTCATCAGTGCAAGCCAGCACACTGAATGACAAGTTTGGGATTTTGCTAATGAAGACAGAAAAGGTTACAAATACTTAGTAAAGACAGATCCACATGGAAAAGATACCTTTAAATGGGTTATAGTGTGTTTAAAAATGTACAAATGCTTGGGAGAGGAAAAAAAAGGGTATAGGCAGTCATAATATATATATATATATATACATATACATATACATATACATATATATAATAAAATAGAGTCCTTAAAAGGGGAGTAAAGTAATATAAAAGAGAAAAGCCACATAAAATAGGAAATACACAGAGATTCTGGATCTTATATGTTATTGTCTTGTCTTTAATTTTTTGACTGCTAATGAATAGCAATAACTGCTAAGAAACATTGGATTATAAAAACTGCTAGATTAAACTAACCTATACATTTTAAAACTATCTTGACTTCAAAGTGGAATTCAAAAGGTATGTTACTTTGGGGAAGAGATTATGCCTTTAATTCCCCAGAAAGTAAGAGGCTGTGCATTCATTACAGGTTAAAAATGATCAGGTTTGATTAAGGAAGACCCCCTGAAAATCCCGACTACAGACATAAAGAAATAAACCTAAAAAAAAACTAAAAAAAAACAAACAAAAAAAAAACAAAACAAAACTATAGAACACATAATGTATATTTTACCTGCTCAAACATAAAACAAAACCCACCTTTAGCTAACTTATGTACAACACACAGTATATATTTGTACTAATACAGATATGTATGTTACCTTCAAAAGTTTATGTATTTTCAGAGCAAGGGGACCAGATATCAATTAAAATAAAATTTTTCAGGTAATCCAGCATCTCAAAATGCCTCTTTTGCAGTTTCCTTGGAGTTCTGCATCCAGAACAACTTCACGGTTGCTAGCTGAGATGGTCCAGCCTCACAAAATACTCCGTTCAATACCACCTAACTATCCTGATTTTTCTCAAAGTTTCCCCAAAGATACTGGTGCCCACAAGCAACAGGAGGTAGTCTAGAGAATGATGCTCACATTCCCAAGAGATGAGGTATGGATAGGTTTTGTTTATTCAATATATTATGAATGTTTGTCATTGTTTAGGGGGGTTGGTTACAAGTTGTTATTGGTCATAGTTTTAAAAAAAAGGCTAAAAAGGAGTTAAATTCAAAGATCTCTTTCCAAAGGTAAAAATGGGAATATGATATAGAAATGATGAGATAATAGTAGATTATTGAATCTATTTTAATCAAAAAAATGATTATTACTCTCAAAGTATTTTATATTGGTATGGACTTTGGTTTGTTGATAGAAATTTAATTTATACTGTATGTATGTTTCTACTCTTTTTGGGGTACTGTGTTTACACAGCTCAGTTTAAAGTATAATGCATACTTAAGAAATATAGATTACAAGTTAGTCACCTATAATAGTCAAAATTATAGTCATGTTAGATATATTTTCAAGGTCATACACAGATACATTTAGATTGATAGATGGTCTTCAAACACTTCAAAGACCTACAGAATATGGCATTTAATATTTTTAATAACCCAAGGCTTTTCATGATAGTAAGACATGTCTGCTTCTGACAGCACTGATTTAATTCAAAAAAGGGATGATGTGCATCAAGGAAACTCCATATGGAGTTTGCTTTTCTTATGGCAAAAGGTAGACATTTGGGCAAGAAACTGCCTTTGCCTCAATTGCTGACTGTGTACTGTCCAAACTGGACCAGCAGAATGCAGAAAAAAAAAGTGACTGCCAAACTTTGCCAAGACAAGGTAGGATAGTCTTTCAAAATTCCCTGCTTCTCAGAAAAATCTGTCAGATATATTAGGCTTGTAGGCCAAAAATAGATGCCTCAATGTTACAGAAGAACTTTGGGTGACTGTCCAAGCAGCTAGATGATCCTGTCATTAGGTAACATTTCACATTTCTGGGGTCTTTGATGGAGTTGAATGTAGCTGGAGAATTTTTCTCCAGCTCCCACCGCCAAGTCCTGCCAGTCCCGGAGCCCACTTATAAAATAAACACACAGACTCTTACATTATTTAAACTGCTTGGCCATTAGCTCAGGCCTATCATTGTCTAGCTCTCACTCTTATATTCAGCCCATTTCTATTAATCTATACTTTGCCAGGTGGCTCGTGGCTTACCAGTACTTTAGATCTTTCTTGTCTTGGTGGTGGCTCCAGCCAGTCTCCCTTTCCTTCCTCCTTCCTCAATTCTCCTCTCTCCTTGTCCCACCTATACTTCCTGCCCGGTCACTGGCCAATCAGTGCTTTATTTATATAGAGTGATATCCACAGCAGTTGAAGATTAGATAGTTATAAAGTTTTCCTTAGTTATAATAAAAGGTAAATTAAGTATAAAACTTTAGATTCATAAATATAAGACAAATAATAGAGTGTTTTCTCTAATTTTCCCAAATACAAATGGACTGGATATTGTAACTGTAATTCTTACTTGATAACTGTATTTCTAGTACATAATTTTACTATGTTAAAATTAAAAAACTTCCTTTTTTATTTAGACAAAAAGGAGGAAATGCTGTGGAATAATCCTTCTATACATTGTGAAAATGTGTTACTCTCATTGTTAATTAAAAGCTGATTGACCATTAACTAGGCAACATTTGTGGGGCAGAGAGAATGCTGGAGGAAGAAGAACTGAGTCAGAGGAGTCACAAGCAGATGCAGAGAGAAGCAAGATTAACTTGCTCTGTTGAAAGAAAGTACAGCCTCATGGCAGAGGGTAGATAAGAAATTTGGGTTGGTTTACAATGTAAGAGTTAGCTAATAACAAGCCTGGGCTATCAATCAAGCATTTATAATTAATATTACGCCCCTTTGTGGTTATTAGGGAGAGACTGCTGAAACACAGAGAAATTCCATCTACATATACCCAGGCCTACTTCACCCACATCTGAGTGTGTCTTCCTGGCTTGGGTAGGTCTGGGTGAACAGGACCTCCCCCACAACAAGGTTCCTTATCTGACCCTCTGCCCTGGAAAGTCTCTGAAAAGAAAGACATTTGCATTTTGTTTGTTTGTTTGTTTTTTGTTGTTGTTTTTTTGAGACAGGGTTTCTCTGTGTAGCTTTGCACCTTTCCTGGAACTCACTTGGTAGCCCAGACTAGCCTCAAACTCACAGAGATCTGCCTGGCTCTGCCACCCGAGTGCTGGGATTAAAGACATGTGCTACCACCACCTGGCAACATTTCCATTTTAATACCTTCAACTTAAGATGGCTGTTATTTTACTGTTTCCTTGAACATGAAACCTAAGTCCAACCCCCAGAACTAGTGCCAGAAGCTAGCCATGGTGGTGCACACTTGGAACACCAGTGGTGAGGACATGGAGACAGATCCTTGGGGCTCACTGGCCAGTCAGCCTACCCTACTTGGTGAGTTCCAGGCCAGTGGGAGATCCTATACAAAAATGAGAGTGAGAGAAAAACAGAGACAGACAGAGAGAGCAGTGTCTTTCATTAAAGCCAACACTGGAGGTGTTTCCTGGCCTTTATGTGAATGTGTACAAGTTTGTATGAATGTTCACACACAAATATCTGTACTTATGTGCACACACACACACACACACACACACACACATGCATACGGACATGAATTACTGTAACACATTTGGACTGACTAAAACACAGGGAAAGATTCTCTTAAGGACTGGCCTCTCAATGTTTTCAAAATGTCCACTGGTTGTTCAGTATTATTAGATGTTCATTCAGAACTCTCACTTGCCTGGATATCTCTGATCTGCATTTTATCATCCTCCTTCTATTCTGTGCTGACAGCTCTTGAGTTTAAATTATCTTCTCCTTGCAGTCAAATTTTAACAATCCAGTTATCTTTTTCTCTCTTTATTATTCATCTGTCTTAAACCAAATGAGAGGATTTTTTTTCCAGTGAGACTTACTCTTCACATTTTATAAAAATGAAAGTAACTTTCTGTATTATAGAATTGAATTCAACTTAAAAAGAAGTCTGAACCCCATTTAAAAATGGTTTTGTAACTGGAGAATTGAATGAAATTCTTCATGAAATAGCATCACCTTAAGACAGAGGATAAGGGCCCTGAGGATAGCTTATGATGAACTCAAAGGCTCTCCCAAATAATGCTGCCAAGAAGCAGGGCATGATGAAGGATGTGGAAAGAAAGTAGCACCATTTATCCCCCCAAGGGGGCACTGATCCTCCTCCTCAATCTGGGTATCTGAGTCTGGGAAAATGCATTAAGGAGAGAAAGAGAGGAGATAGTGAGGCACCCGTGAAACAAAGGTGGAAATAAAAGAAAAATGAACGAGAAGAGAGAGAGAACTATACAGAAGTGATAATAGAGTTTCATATGCAAAAGGGCAATTTACAATCTATAGTGTAGACTAATGTTGTTTGCATAATAAGCCTAGGTTATACAATTGCATTCTGGAAATGAGAACTTTGCCTGAGCAGAGCCAAAGTGACCTGGACAGGAGACATTCCAGCCACCTGCCTCAGTGATCTTTCATGTTGTGTCTCGTGAGGATCATGTATGACTGTGAATGAGTTTTATGAGACATTTTGGACAGGGTTGTAGACAAATTGTTGGAGAGATGCAACTATGTCTCTAGCTGTATCTAGTAGCACCTAGTATCACCTTCTCCGAAGCCAAAGCTTCTCAGACATAAACCCAGTTGCTGAAGAGACGCCAGGAGATGGCTGACATTCTCCAACATGAACTGAGCTGAGGATGATTGGCACCTTGCTTCAGGAAATGCTTGATGGCTCAACTCTGGAGACCGGTTTAAAGCTTGCAAGCAAATTAGGTGAACACAACATTGCTTCCAGATTCGAAAACTTGTTTACATATCCTGCAGAAAATATCATAAGCTTTTAGAGTCTACTTTAAATATCTACAGATTATATTTCTATAATACTGAGAGCATTAACTTTGTTCATTTTACTAGCTTTGGTAATTCTCTTTGGGAGCATAATGCTGCGTTGAAATTTTGTCCTTTAACCTATGATATTTATGTATCATTTAATATGAAATTTATGAGGTTCCAACTCTGATTTCCAAATGGATGCAAATCAGAACAGAGTATTTACATTCCTTCATTTCTAACCCACATACATAAAGTTCGACTTTAAAATGCCACTTGCTTGTCTGTTTCATAGAAGCTATATGTATTTATAAGTTGTTTGTGTCTATAGACTACTTTGAATTCTAATTTTAATGCTGTACTGAAAACTAACTAAAAACAATACTACAAAATTGAGGGTAGAGTCAAATAATTTTTCCTTTCAATTCCTGAGAACTTTCTGGTTCCCAGGGGAGTAGAATTTGTAGAGGGAAAAGAAATACATATTTCCAAAAAAAGAGACATATTTCATTTCTTTTTAATAAACATTTTAGCTTGGTTAATTATTTCAAATTCATTCTCATTTTCATGGACGATATTTGGACGGAGTAATACAAGTCCACTACTTAAAAATCTTAAGTAGTTTGATATTTCTAATATTTTAATACTAATAATTGAGCTACTGTACTTTGTCAGTATATTCAGTATCAATGACTTTTCATAATAATCTAACTATGAGGAAATTTTGTGAAAGGGCCAATATTTTTGTGCACTAAAATTTGGGCAAAACACATGCTGTATCTGTAATTTTGGCACACAGCAGTTGTTGATAAAATGTATTCATGTGAGTAACTCTGTTTTAAGAGTTGAAATATAGTAAAATAACCCAAACAAATTCCAAAAGACTGGTTCTGTATTTGTTTGCCTACTCACACACATTTTAAGTTCTGAAGAGTTTGAGATTTCCCTCATGGTTACCTTTGTACAATTTGTCCCAAACCTATCTATTCAATCAATAAAATGGCCTTATTGAACTCTTCACCCTGAACTCTGATAAAGCCTGTGTTAAAATCACACACACACACACACACACACACACACACACACACACACACACAAATTAATGAGAAGCTTTGCTTACAATGTTTGCATGAATTAAAAGTCAGTTACACGTAAACATTTAAAAATGGTGTGGGCTGGTTTAGCACCTTCAAGACATAGCATTATTAGGTTATAGCCTTTGTGTTCCAAGGTTCCTTGAAACCAAAACTGAGCCAAATACTGCCTATTCTTTGTACACCTTGCCTTAATGGTTGAAAGAGAGTGATGGACAATGTGTTAATTCTGTTCTTTCAAATCTTGAGGACTGTCTCTTTATTTATATATTTTAGCTGGCACAAAGCTTTTGCCTTTAATACTTTCTCCAGAAAACTTACATAGGTGACAGATCTTCTTCAACATTTTTACATATTTTAATTGTTTTATTGCTCTATGAGGATTCTAGAGTTGTAGGCCTTTCTACGTAGCAGCTCTTTTTTTTATTTTATAATTAATTTAATTTTACATATCAGCCACAGATTCCTCTGTCCTCCCTCCTTCCCTCCTCCCGCCCTCCTCCCAATCCACTCCCCATTCCCACCTCCTCCAGGGCAAGGACTCCCCTGGGGATTCAGCTCAGCCTGGTAGATTTAGTTGAGGCAGGTCCAGTCTTCTCCTCCCTTCACCTATGCTGAGTAAAGTGTACCAGCATAGGCACTAGGTTCCAAAAAGCCAGCTCCTGCCCTAAGGACAGGTCCTGATCCTGTCCTACTGCCTGGAGACCTCCTAAATAGTTCAAGCTAATCGACTGTCTCACTTATCCAGAGGGCCTGATCCAGTTCCATGGGAACAGGGACAAATAGCCAAACTAGTGGAAACACATGAACTATGAACCAATAGCTGAGGAGCCCCCATGGAACTGGATACATAGCAGTTCTTAATGTTCTACTTCGTCGGTTTGAAAATAAGAAGTAGAAATTAGTTTTTCTATGTTTCAGAGGTCATTCTCTCTCCCTCTCCCTACCAAACCCCCACCCTTTAAAATGTAATACATTTGGTGCACCCACCCAAATGTTTGCCCTTTCCGTTAAGGGATACCATCCCAGAGAGCTCCTGAGCAGAGTCAGTCTCATAGTTCTCAAGACACTGGCATATTTCACTTCTTCAGTCACTGCTTCTAATATTCTTTCCCACTTTTAAAATCATTTTAAGTTTTTGTTAGCTTAACAAAGCCGATTTCATATATTTCCTGCTCAGTCGTTATTTCTACCACCTTAGTAATGGCCTTGGTCTTTAAGCTACTTATTGAACTTCATTTCCTAAGTCAATGATGAGGTCTCACTCTTTCACGTCTCCAATATTTTAGTTGGCAAATTCCATGCTTTGGTTCTGATTTTAGTTTGCTCTTCCTTATTTTCAGCATAGTATCTCATTTTCCTCGCACATTTTTGTCAGCATATTTCATTCACATGGCATCTAGTGCAACAAACTTGGCAAGATTTGATGGATGTCATTCTGTTCAGGTTGACCTTGCTCCCTGCCTGCTGCCCAGTTCAGATGGGCTATGACTCAGCCGACCTAGCTCATGGAACTCAAGTCTATAGGTCTTAAACAACAGCAGACTTATAGGGGCTATGCAAAAAAAAAAAAAAACAAAACAGTATCTTCCCTTATGGGCCGTTAGTACATGGGAGGCAGGTGGGTAGTATCTGCTTACATTCCCAAAGAAGTCTGTTTTTTCTTTCTGAATTATCTGTGCCGTGGGTCTCTGTCCTGGTTTCCTTTCTGTTGCTGTGATAAAACACTCACAAAAACCAATTTGGAAAAGGAAAGAACTTATTTGGGTTACACTTCCACATTAAATTCCAACTTTGAAGTCCACCTCTAACTTAATTTGACTATGAAAGCTGCTCTCAGGATCCTTAACGATGATTTTTGGTCTTCGACCTTCAGGATCTCCAGCTTCATTCTGGGGCAAGTGGCTCTGGCTGCTTTAGTGTTCCTACCTCAGATAGGTGTTGCCATGTTGGTGAGCCTGTTGCTCCTCCTTCCCCTCAGAGCGGCAACTGTTGCTTTCTGTCCAGGATCCTTAGAATCACTGCTACCTTCCTTATCAGGGAGGTAGTGTTCTCAAGTCCCCTGCCTCAGATATCTGCTGTCACATTCTGTCAGTGACTCCTGTCATTCTTCAACTGTCACTGCACCTTCCTTTCTGAGTGGGTCTTCTTTCCGGGATATCCATTTCCCCGTCAGTTCACAGAGCCAACATGCTGGTACACCGAACCCTAAAAGCATGGCGGCTCAGTAGAAGCCAGTGGATAGGAGCTGGGATGAGAGAGGAAACAAGTGTCTGGACAGATCATGTGTTCCATACATATCCCTAGAACTATCCCAATGTACGCTGTTTGTTTAACTTTTTGCTTGTTTGTAACTTTTATCAGTCTTAACCTAAATATTATTGGACCACAACATGTGTTCATAGTGTTGGATTATTTATACTGATCTATAAAACTGGTAGTTTATCCAGTTTATTTAGTTCTTTGTCATAAACAAGCAAATGTCAATTATTTGGGTGGATTTTTTAAGTTTCATTCCTTATTCTGTATTGTTCAAGTTTTCTAGCATATGTGTACAGTCAACACACATACAATTGAAAAAAATCTTTAAGCTGGGTATGTCAGTACAGGCCCCTAATTCCAGTATTCACAAGGGTCCAGGATAACAGAAAGATCACAAATTAGAGGTCATCTTAGGCTCCATTAATGGAGTGCCAGGCCAGCCTTGGCTACTAGCAAAATACTATCAAAACAAACAAACCCACAAAGCATATTCCTACAACGTTTTAGTTGCTTAGATAATAAGTCACAATTTTGTTCTAATTAGCTTTTATCTTATTTCTATTTGGCTACTGGAGTTTTCAGTTTGATATTCTGGTTAGATCATCTTGTCTGACTTTTAGAAATTTCACATATGTAGATGCATTTTGAATTGTAAAGATCTTCTTTTGAAAACATTAAAGGGCTTCACATTGTTGAGGTTTTTCTGATGAAAAACATTACAGCCTTGCTCTGCTTTGCTGCCTGTTTAAAGTTGTACTGCTCAGTAATCTACCATAGAATCCTGTTGATAGAAACATGATCTCCTCTCTCTCTCATATGGACTGGTCTCCTGGAGCTTGGCCTGGTACCAGCTGTGGATCTCTACATCTGCTTCTATCAGTTACTGGATGAAGGCTCTATGGTGACAGTTAGGGTATTCACGAAGAGAGGAGGGATTCTATGAATGAACAAGGAACACTGAGATCATGATGGGGAAACTTATAGAGATGACCAAGTCAAATTAGTGGGAACCTCATGAACTATGGACCAATAGCTGTGGAACCCCCATGGGACTGGACTAAGCCCTCTGCATAGGCAAGACAGTTGTTTAGCATGAACGGTTTAGAGGGCCCCCTGGCAATGGGATCAGGATCCATCCCTGGTGCATGAGCAGGTTTTTTGGAGCCCAGTGCCTATGGTGGGACACCTTGCACTGCCTTGGTGCGGGGGAGGGGGGTGCCTTGGACCTGCCTCAACTGAATGTACCAGGTTCTTCTGACTCCCCATATGAGGCCTTGCCTTGGAGGAGGTGGGAATGGGGGATGGGTTGGGGGGGAAGGCTGGGGGCGGGAGGAAGGAGGAGAAGGGGATCTGTGGTTAGTATGTAAAATGAATAGAAAATCTCTTAATAATAAAAAAATGAAAAAAAGAAAATTCCTTAATAAGAAAGAAAAGAAAAGGAAAAAAAAGGAAAGAAACATGATGTCAGCTGCACATATCTGTACCACAGCACTGAACGTGAAGGAATGGCAGAAGCACCAAGATGCAGTTTAGAGTATAACCAAATAGTCCCCAAGTGTAACACACAGGCTTTATCCAAGGCAATGCATGCATGTCATTAGCACCCATGGACTCTTCACCATCTTTTAATAAGCTGACCTTAGAACAAGCATATACCAAGTGTCAACACAACGGACAGCTCTTCCTTCAAAAGAGTAGAAGAGGTTTATTCTAAACCTGAATGATCATGGTCCAGAATCACATAGCGGGTTGCCCCGAATGACCTGTTCTACTGTAGCAGTGGTCATATGAAATTTTACAGTTGGTGAACTAAAGACAATCCATGCATCAATACAGTTATCAAGTACATCAGTCACGAGTGCAGGCAGACAAGGCACAGCAAAGCAAATCTTGAAATGGGTTTTCAGATGTTACTTGATCATATTCTCAGCCTTTTGAGGAATTAGTGATAACTGATTATCTCCTAAGTTAATATTCTCCAAATATTTTACCTGATGGTCAAAGGAATGTTAGGTCAAATAAAGGAGTGGGCAATAACTGTTAAGGGAACTGAGATGATGATAATCAAAGGTGATTTTGTCTCAATCTCTACTCAGTCTCAAGTTCTAATCAGTCAGTCTATAGAAACTTCAGAATTAATAATTTAGAATTTCTCATTTACCACGGTATAAAGATACAAAGAACAAAATTTCAACTGTTTATCTGTAAAACTAAAGGGCATCAGAGTCCACAGACTGTCAACATGGATGTTGGCCAACCCAGTTTTGCTATAGAAGTCAAACAGCCTTTTGCGTTGTAGAGCTGAAGAACTGTATTATTTTGGGGGACCCAGGGAGATTTGGATGGGGAAAATGGGGTTAATATGGTCATATCACATTATATATAAGTATGAATTGCTCAAAGAAAGCATTTAAAAATTTTTTAAGCACTCAGAAAAGGCACACAAAAACTTCATTGAGATATGGCACCTATAGCTACACAGTGCCTCCCTCAAAGTGCCTTGCCTGGATTCCCCTGTCATCATTTTAAAAATTATTATTTTTTGAAAGGGAATTTAATTTTTTTCTCTAGTATTAGTAACTGTACATTATGTCTCCATACAACAAAACCAAAGAGTCCAGAGAGCAATCTGAAACAGCAGTTTGGGAAGTGTGCTATCCCAGGAATAAAGAGTGATTGTCCACGAGAGACTATAGATTACATGTATTTATGTTGCCACAGGTAACATTTACTAGACATTCAAAATAGCACACAACTTAGAAATCACATAAATTGTGACCTGGAGCTAATTAGATTCAGCATTTAATGGAGTGAAGTTATTGACGGCTCACTAAAGTGAATTAAGAAAAGCAGTAACTGCACTATGTTAAAAGTAATAAAATGTTGATTTTTTCCCTAAGCTCTTAGAAGATTATTATAAAATTGCTCTAGGCTACTGAGTTAATGTGCTACACCCAATTACTATTCTTAAATCAGTGAGGACATGTCTACTTATTGAAAGTAGCTTACATGTTATTGTTTGTAATTTTTATCCATATTTAAGAAATTAGACACTTATTAAATATTGAAATTGAATAAAGCACATGATATATGTCAAGCTAATAACATACAAAGACCATTTTGCATCCTGTTATCTCCAATTTTTGGTATTTTTCAGACATGATTTTAGCACAGGGGTGCACAAATCTATGAGACCTTCAAATTCAATTTTTAAAGACTGAAATTTTCCACAAAGACTTTTATAGGAAAATGTCCTATTACTCATTTCAAGGAATAGAGGTCCACTTTAAAACTATTTCTTGAGGATGTTACTAGGAAATTTTCTTATAGCCTTAAGAAATGGAGAAAAAATATTGGCCATTAGCACAACTCATACCATAATCATTATTCAAATGATGTGGCACCAGCATATTTTTAATCCTACAAACAAAGAAATTCAAACCCCCAAAAAGGGGAACAAATGAATGATAACACATAGTACTAAACATAACAGTAATCAGTCCTGTGTTAAGACAGCTGAAGAAATATTCTAAATATTAAGGATAAGAGGCAGAGGAGTCCGAATGCATTAGCTGCTGATTATGGCTAGGGGAGGGTTGGGTTCAGATATCAGGAGTATACCCTTTATTTGCTTATTGAATTTTAAGTCAGAGAGTTCCCTTAAATCCATTGAATGCATAAGATTAACTTTGTGTTATAGCAACATTCCACCTGAATTCATTCAAAGAAGTTCCTGTGACCACTCTGAGACCAGACAAGGGAGTGGAAATGAGCTTTCACAGAGCCACAGTCCCTGTGGCGACAGCTCGATTGTAACACTGCAGTCCAGCTGATAGACACATTAATTAGCTTGATGGTGGTAATCATTTCAACAATGCACAGGTATAGCAACACAGGAAATTAGACACCCTGAATCCCATTTTATTTGTCAATTATACCTTACTGATGCTGAGGGGAAAAAGGCACACACGAAAGTTCAGTCTTTGCTCCAATTATTTAGCTAATTGACACAATCCTCCACGTTGTTTTATTAGTGAAGATGAATCCTTTAAAAGTTGATGATGTGGCAAAAGAATGTTATTCTCATCTTGTACTAAAATGGATGCTGGTAATGTAGAACTAAATGAATTCTGAAAAATGGAGCAGCAGGAGTCACAAAGCAGAAAACTGAAATGATTAAAGCGGTTCATCAGTCCTGAGAACCTCTGCTGTCCACAACTTTCTCAGGGAAAATATTGCTCCAAGGGAACTATTTGGCATGGTTATACAGTGTAGAATCTGTATAAATACCACTTTACATAATGCAGTATTTTTAAGTAGGAAAGCTATAGCTTTTGCAGCAGCATATCAAAGCGTTGTACTTCCTAAGATCTTCAGGAAAAAAAAGATTCTACCATCATTATCTACAGAACCAAGGTAAAAGGTGACTTAAAATATTTGAATATTTATAGTATAAAAGTTCAAAGGTTAAAGGCAATCATGTATTTTTTCAGCTAAATGTTAAGAAAATAAATTCAAATCTAGAATTGATGCTTCCTATGCTTTTCATAAGGATGTTTATGAAGCAATGGTATCAAGAGCAGGTAGGGATTCCCTGGAAACCCACCGGCCACCCCAACCAGGGTAACAGGTAGCCCAACTGCAGCTATTCACCTCTCCTTCCTCTCCTCTAGTTCTAATCCCTGTTTCACTCCCAACTCTGTAGCAGACCATCTTCTACCACTCCTCTCTCCTCTCTGCCCCCATCTCCTGCAAGTCACATAAATCTTCTCCAACTTTCCTTGTTACTCATCCTATTATTCCAGCTCCCCAACTACAGTATGCATTCCTGGAAAACCACCAGCAAAGCCTGCCAGAGAAGCAAGTAGACAAGATTGAGATCTTTGCTCTCCATTCCTCTCCTCCAAATCCAATCCCTAGTCTCATTTCCAGCTCTGAGTAAACCACTTGTGGAATCCCCTCAGGCTCTACCCCTAATCCCAGGAAACTAAGCAGAACTCGGTGGAACACCCTGTCTCTTTCCCTCCTGTGGAATCATTTACCCACCCAGCCCATTCCAATTCCTAAGTGTCAGCTCCTATACCTAGAAACACATCTTATCTCAATGGCCACACATAGCAGAATCCCAGAAGAATTCCCTACCAAGCAATTCACAGCTACCAGAGAAGGCAACAGAAACCAAGGAACAAGATAACCACCCAACAAAGTCCAGAAATCAGCACCTAGAATTACAATCATCCCAAACCCAGATGCCTAGACAAGAGCATAAAAAAGTAATCAATACCAGCAGGGACAATTGTCTCAATTAGAGCCCAGCAACCCTATGACACCAAGACCTGAGAACTGTAATATTAGCTAAAGCACAAGAAAACAATCTTACAGCCCTTATAAATATGAAAAAGGCCCTTAAAGAGGAAATTAAAGAAATCTGGGAAACACACATACCACATACACACACACACAGGGTGGGGGTTGGAGGAGAAATAAAACCATTCAAGACCTAAAAGTGGAAATAGAATCAATAAAGAAAACTCAAAGTGAGGGAAATTTGGAAATGAAAAACTTGGGAAGTCAAACAGGACCTCAGAGGCAAGCCTCAGCAACAGAATACAAAAAAATAAGAGAAATAATCTCAGACATTGAAGACACAATGAAAGAAATGGATACCTCAGTCAAAGAAAATATTAAATCCAAAAGACTCTTGACACAAAACATCCAGAAAATCTAGGACAGTATGAAAAGGCCAATCTAAGAATAATAGGAATAGAGAAAGGACAAAAAACCCAAGTCAAAGGCTCAGAAAATATGTTCAACAAAATTATAAAAGAAAATTTCCCTAACACAAAGAAGGAGATGCCTATAAAGGTACAAGAAGCATACAGAAGCATACCACAATAATCAAAACACTAAATATAGAGAACAAAGAAGGAATATTAAAAACTTCAAGGGAAAAAGAACAAGTATAATATAAAGGTAGGAAAACACCTGATTTGTGGATGAAGCATTTAAAAGCCCTAAGGACCTGGACAGACATTCTAAGAGACTAGAGATACAAACCCAGACTACTAACCTCAGCAAAACTTTCAATCACAATAGATGAAGAAAATAAGGCTTTCCACGATAAAATAAATCATATTCATGTACAAATGCAGCCCTACAGAAAGCTCTAGAAGGAAGACACCAACCTAAAACGCCTAACCACACTCAAGAAATATATAATCCCAGACCAGCAAATCAAAAGAGACAAAACACTCACACATACACACACACACACACACACACACACACACACACACACACACCATCACTACCACCACCACCACCAACAACAACAAAATAACAGAATAACAGGAATCAATAAACACTCATCATTGATATCTCTCGACATCAATGGTCTCAAACATTAATTCTCAAAAATAAAAACACATACAAACAGAATGGATATGAAGACAGGATCTATCCATCTGCTGATTCAAGAAACACATCTTAACATCGAGGCTATTCATCACCTCAGTGTAAATGGATGGAAAGATATTCCAAGCAAAGGGACCTAAGAAGCAAGTTAGTGCAGCCATTTTACTATCTAATAAAATAGACTTCAAACCAAAATTAATCAAAAGATAAGGGAAAAGATACTACATACTCATAAAAGGAAAAAAAAAAACACTAAGATGACATTTCAATTCTTAACATCTATGCCCCGAACACAAGGGCACCCAAGTTTGTAAAAGAAAAATTACTACAGAGTATATGACATATTGACCCTCACACACTGATATTAGGAGACTTCAATACCACATTCTCACCAATAGACAGGTCATCCAAAGAAAAACTAAACAGAAAAATCCTAGAGCTAATAGACATTGTAAACTAAATGAATCTAACATATTTACAGAATTATGCCTTCTTCTGAGCACCTCATAGAACTTTCTCCAAAACTGACCACATATTCAGACACAAAGCAAGTCTCAATAGATAAAAGAAAATGAAAATAATACCCTGTATCCTCTCTGATTACCAGGGATTAAAGCTGTATATCAACAACAACAGAAATAACAGAAAGCTTACAAACTCACAGAAACTGAACAATTTTCTACTGAATGAAAAATGAGTCAAGATAGAAATTAAGGCTTTCTTTAATTGAATGAAAATTAATATAAACATACTCAAACATATGGAACACAACAGAGGCAGATCTAAGAAGACAGTTCGTAGCACTAAGTGCCTACATTTAAAAAAGGTTGAAGAGGCCGGGAGGTGGTGGCACACACCTTTAATCCCAGCACTCTCAAGGCAGAGGCAGGAAGATCTCAGTGAGTTCAAGACCAGCATGGTCTACAAAGTGAGTTCCAGGACAGCCAGGGCTGTTACACAAAGAAACTCTGTCGCAAAAAAAATCAAACAAACAAAAAAAAGAAGTGTCTGTTTAAAAAAAAAAAATTGAAGAGATCTCATACTAGTAACTTAGTAGCACATGTAAAAGCTCTAGAAAAAAAAGAAAAAAGTCAGGCCCAAGAGGAATAGATGGCAAGAAGTAATCACACTCACAACTGAAATAAATAAAAAGAAAAGAAAAAGTGCTAAAAATAATCGAAACAAAGAGTTAGTTCTTTGAGAGAATCAATAAGATTGACAAAACCTTATTCAAATTAACTAAAAGGCAGAGGGAAAATACCCAAATTAACAAAATTAGAGATGAAAGGGTGAACATAACAGCTAACAAGAAAATCCAGAGAGTCATAAAAACATATTTAGAAACCTATTCACAACCAAATTAGAAAATCTAAATAAAATGAATAATTTTCTTGGTAGATACCAAAGTTAAATAAAGATCAGATAGGCAATTTACACACACCTTTAAGCCCTAGTAAAATAAAAACAGTCATTAAAACTCTCCAAACGGCCCCCGACCCCATCCCTGGGCACCAGCCCACTCCCGGGAAGACCTGCCCAACTTGGCCCCAGGTTCTGGTCACCGGGCAGGTTCCCTTCTAGCCCCACTGGGAAGGATCTCCTTCTCCAAGACCCCTGGCAGACCCTGCAGTCTCCACGCCTTGCCCCCACGCCCATCCACCAGAGCCCCAAGCTCTTCCTGAGACTTAGAGGCCGGCCCCCAGCTCCCATCTTGCCCCAGACTTCCCTTCTGAAGCACAGGTGAGTGCCCTAGCTTGCCCCTGACCCCATCCCTGGGCACCAGCCACTCCGGGGAAGACCTGTCCAACTTGGCCCCAGGTTCTGGCCACAGGGCAGGTTCCCTTCTAGCCCCACTGGGAAGGATCTCCTTCTCCAAGACCCCTGGCAGACCCTGCAGTCTCCACGCCCTGCCCCCACCCCCATCCGCCTGAGCCCCAAGCCTCTTCCTGAGACTTAGAGGCCGGCCCCCAGCTCCCAGCTCCCATCTTGCCCTGGACTTCCCTTCTGAAGCACAGGTGAGTGCCCTAGCTTGCCCCAGACCCCATCCCTGGGCACCAGCCACTCCCGGGAAGACCTGCCCAACTTGGCCCCAGGTTCTGGTCACCAGGCAAGTTCCCTTCTAGCCCCACCAGGAAGGATCCCCTTCTCCAAGACCCCTGGCAGACCCTGCAGTCTCCACGCCTTGCCCCCACGCCCATCCACCTGAGCCCCAAGCCTCTTCCTGAGACTTAGAGGCCGGCCCCCAGCTCCCAGCTCCCATCTTGCCCTGGACTTCCCTTCTGAAGCACAGGTGAGTCCCCTAACTTGCCCCCAACCCCATCCCTGGGCACCAGCCACTCCCGGGAAGACCTGCCCAACTTGGCCCCAGGTTCTGGTCACCAGGCAAGTTCCCTTCTAGCCCCACCGGGAAGGATCCCCTTCTCCAAGACCCCTGGCAGACCCTGCAGTCTCCACGCCCTGCCCCAACGCCCATCCGCCAGAGCCCCAAGCCTCTTCTTGAGACTTAGAGGCTGGCCCCCAGCTCCCATCTTGCCCCGGATTTCCCGTCTGGAGGAGAGAGAGAGAGAGAGAGAGAGAGAGAGAGAGAGAGAGAGAGAGGAGCGCACCCATCCTCCCCGGACTTCCCTTCTGAACAAGAGCTCCCATGCTGCCCCGGACTTCCAATTTGGACAAGAGAGCTCCCATCTGGACAAGAGAGAGAGACTTCCTGAATCTGTCAGCTCTGTCTGAACCAAGTGTGCGGATAAGGCCAAGAACGAACCACAAGGAGATGGGCAGACATCAAGGCAGAAACACATACAACAAAATGAATAGCAATACACCATCACCAGTCCCTAGCCCTCCTCCAACACCTAGACCTGAACATCAGAAATTGGAAGAAGCAGAAGAAAATAGCCTTATGAATGTCATCATGAAGAAGCTAGAGGCTCGTGTAGAGGAAAAGACAAAAAATGTGAAGAACGCTGTAAACAACTAGAGGAAAGGGCAAACAAATTAGAAGAAATCAATAAAGTCCTGGAAGAAAACAATAAAGTACTGAAAGAAAATCAAGAAAAATCAATGAAACAAATGAAGGAAACAGTCCAAGACCTGAAAAGGGAAATAGAAAAAATGAAGAAGACACAAACAGAGGGAATGCTGGAAATAGAAAATCTGAGAAAACGATTGGGAACTTCAGATGCAAGTATAATCAACAGAATGCAAGAGATGGAAGAGAGAATCTCTAGCGTTGAAGATACAATAGAAGAAATAGATTCATCAGTCAAAGAAAACACTAAAGTCAACAAAGTCATGAACCAAAATGTCCAAGAAATTTGGGACACCATGAAAAGACCAAACCTACGAATAATAGGGGTAGAAGAAGGAGAAGAATACCAACTCAAGGGCACAGAAAATATATTCAACAAGATCATAGAAGAAAACTTTCCCAACTTAAAGAAGGAAATGCCTATGAAGATACAGGAAGCCTATAGAACACCAAACAGACTAGACCCCCAAAAAAAGTCCCCTCGCCACATAATAATTAAACAATTAAACGTACAGAATAAAGAAAGAATATTAAGAGCAGCAAAGGAAAAAGGTCAAGTGACATATAAAGGCAAACCTATCAGAATAACACCCGATTTCTCAATGGAGACTTTGAAAGCCAGAAGGTCCTGGACAGATGTAATGCAGACACTAAGAGACCATGGATGTCAGCCTAGACTAATATACCCAGCAAAACTTTCAATCATCATAGATGGAGTGAACAAGACATTCCATGACAAAGCCAGATTTAAACAATATTTATCCACAAACCCAGCCCTACAGAAAGCACTAGAAGGAAAATTCCAACCTAAGGAAGTCAGATACAACCTCTAAAACACAGGCAATAGATAAAGCCACAGCAGTAAACCCCAACGAAGAAAAGTACACACACATCACCACCAAAAATAACAGGAATGAACAATCACTGGACATTAATATCCCTCAATATCAATGGACTTAATTCACCTATAAAAAGACATAGGCTTACAGAATGGATACGAAAGCAGGAC